>NC_137864.1:13504749-13787249 GCF_963924005.1 Protomyctophum bolini
GCGTTGAGCACTTTTTCTAGTCTTATTGCTGCTTTTGTGCTTGAAAGGAATGATCTCGGCTTGCAGAACATGTGTTTAGCTTGTCGGGTCAAGGTTCATGGTCGTCTTTAATGTTATCTTATGGTCGGTTTCTTCAGACATTGCAGCAACATACTGCATGTAATAATATAAATAAAAAGGGAATATGAAAATCAACATACACGGTATACACAATGTACTGTACTGTATGTGTAGCCTACACCTACACAGTTGCTAACACAACTGTGTCAGCAAAGAATAAACAAAAACTGTTTTTGGTGGGAAATCATTGCCCTCCATAGGAGGAAGATCACCTTCAGGGCACACTTCTAAACTCTATCTAAACTATGATGCAAACACGCTCTGCATTCTCACAAGGTCACATGCAAATGTTCCAATTCCTAATTTCCAGCCATCCTTCAAAAGTAAATGTAAAACTACGTGTCTTTCCATCAACTATTATTATGTTGTGTCAATGTTCTAAATCCGGTGCAGCAAGATTATATTAAAAATTGTGCGGCTATAGAGAGCATTCATCGTGTTCGTGTCAAGCCAAGAACAAAGCACTGCTGCTAAAATGAAATTGGTCAACCAACTTGCAAGGTCACAGTGTTTGTTGTGAACATACTTGTTTGGACGTTTTTTATGATATTATTTATGTACTGTTTGTTTTCCTGTTACAAGTGGTCTGATTGAAAGGACCTTTTAGTGCATTCTGACATAAACGCAGACGTTTTCATCTCAGCTTTGTTTCAAAGTGTTGATAGGACGTCATGCTGAATTATGTAACCCCGAGTGCTATCATTGATTTCTCTTAGAAAATATGTTTCAAAGACTGAAACAAATAGAATACTTGATAGTACAAAACATGATTGATGGCTCACCATTTTCATTACGTGATGTGCAAAAATTGCCCAAACTTGAGAAACTTCAACCATTTGCAGGGTAACATAAAACACACTAATACATACGTCCACATATGGCAGCCATTACTTAACACATTTTGTATGTTAGCCAAGATTATACAAGTTATTTGTAATGCAGTCAATCATGTACACATTGTGCATTATTAGTCCACTAATGTACCACTTTCCATAAAGTCCATTAGCGATCAGGGTTCAAACTAGCCCCATGTATATTCCCTCAGCACTACGCTCATTCTGTAGCTCCGAGATGAGGTCACACCCTGGGCCCCTCCCACCGCGGTTCAGAAATTGCGCATGTTTCCATAAGGAACCCTTACCCTTTTCTGCAAAATGAATCCAAAAAGTGAAGGGCCAGGAACGTTTTACACTAATTCAAACTTAGCCCCGGCCGAGAAAATCCAACTTCAAACGGTTACATGAGCGTTACAGCGGTTGTTTAGTCAGCCACTTCCATGTTTATCAAGGAAGTCGCGCTAAAGCTTTTCAACTTCCTTGAAAAACATGCTAAACAACCGCTGGGGCTAGGTTCAAACCATAAACTATAAAACATGCTAAACAACCGCTGGGGCTAGGTTCAAACCATAAACTATAAAACATGCTAAACAACCGCTGGGGCTAGGTTAAAACCATAAACTATAAAACATGCTAAACAACCGCTGGGGCTAGGTTCAAACCATAAACTATAAAACATGCTAAACAATCGCTGGGGCTAGGTTCAAACCATAAACTATAAAACATGCTAAACAATCGCTGGGGCTAGGTTCAAACCATAAACAATTGCATCAGGCTGCCGGCCCAATTCCGGCGAGCCGCCCGGCGTCCGAAACGGTTGAGAAATGACAATGTTACCGTGTGGGGGTCCCTCTACTGTACCCTGTACTGTACCGTTACTGTACTGGCACACCCGAAATCACCATATACCGTATACAGTTAATATGTGTGTTTGTGTGTGTGTGTGTGTGTGTTAGGTTGTGCACAGGTGGTGAAAAACAACCATGCTGTTTTCGTGCTCAGACGCACCAACGCAGCCACCAACCCACATAATAGCTCCGTAAGGGAGTGGTTGCATCACGCAAAAATGAGAATTCTACCATTTTTTTGGCATCCATTGTTAGGTATGCCAATATGCTGACCACGGATATGGTCTAAACGTGTGAAAAACGTATTTCTCATTTCACTACACCTTTAAAGGCAGATCTGAGCCGTCTGTCCGTCTCTAAAAATGCTGCCCACCCAATCAGAAATGATAAATGGTACAGATATTTTTTACCGTCCCCACAACCAGCCCGCCTGCAGTAGAGAGAGAGAAAGATGGAGGTGAGGTGTTTAAACTTTAAATAAAGATTGGAAACAGAGAGAAACTCTGCAGTTCTCACTGACGTGGTGTCGGAGCTTATTCTATACCACTGGGGAGCCATACAGAGTTGAGCCCAGGTCAGTGAGTGGCATGGAAGTACTGAGAGTCTGGCACTTCCAGAGAAGAGGGCTTGCAGGCCACAGTGTGGAGGAGAATTTGCGATGGTTTTAAAGTATTTGTGGCTGTCATAAGGTATTCACAGACCTCTGCTGTGGTGTTCTCTCCGAGTTAAACTCCACGGGAAAGTACAGTACAGTACATCCAGAGTTGTACATTTTTGTCATGCACTTTATACATTAGGTTATAGTTCTATCATACTGTACATACAGGTATATAGGTTACAAATAGTAATTGGATTTGTTTGCTTTTACGTTATTTGGTTTCAAATTTTATTTTATATTCTGGTTAAATTAAAGAGGGTAAGATATTTTTGTATCCATTCTGTTTATGTCAAATAAGATGTGTCCTTAAAGGAGGTGTGCATGCAACACTGCAAAATGGATCCACACAATCTGAAAATAATGCCTTTTGACTTGAGGAATATAAAGTAAGTATACACACTAAAAGTTCAAGGTCTTTTAATTTGCACTTTGAATGCCCAATATATTTTAGCCTTTTGATGCTTTTTGCCTGAACGAATTGAATGAAAACCTTTTTGGCCCCACGTGCATTGAACAATGCCACTCAGAAACTTACTTGTGGGCTATAGGTATAACTTCACGCGGAGCTCTTTGAAAGTGCTTAGAACAGGGACTTCAAAGTACTCAAAAGGTACTTGAAAGGCCTTTCAGACCCTGGCTGAACCAATAAGAAATGTCAAGAGGGAAGTAGTCCAGTTATTAGGACGCAGCAGCTTCTTGATGTGTGCGCATGTGCACGTATGAGCGTGCATACAAGCATGCGCCCGTGTCTTTGTGTGTGTGTGTGTGTGTGTGTGTGTGTGTGTGTGTGTGTGTGTGTGTGTGTGTGTGTGTGTCTGTGCACTGTACCTATATGAAAGAGGGATCATTCTCACAAACAAACAAAAAAATCTCCTGAGAGACAGTTGGGGGTGAGGGCAGACAAAGCATTTGAAAGGGACCTAGGGAGATACAGACTACAGAGTGAAAGGGACCTAGGGAGATACAGACTACAGAGCCAGAACAGTAAAGAGCACAGCCTTCAATCGACCATGCATTCAATACAGCGGCCATTTTGTTCTTACTTCATACTTGGGGGATGGGAAACCCATTCCAATGTCTGCCACTTTGGTCCCAAACAAACATATCTAAAAGAAATACTGGATGGAATTGCTATGAAATTTCATGTGCAACTTAATGCTCCCCAGACAGGGTTTTTAGACGCCTATATTTGAGGCAGACGGATTGGCACGCAGGCGTGCAGCGAATGGATGAATTGAGCATTTGGAGGCAAAGTGGTGTGTTTTCCCCTAGCTGCCTGCATGTGTTTAGTATTCTGGGAACTTCAGCAGTGTGGGAAGAAGAGAGTTGCAGAAGGGGTGTGTCGTTTGCAAATTAACGATTCTTGGGGGCAGTGAGGACAACGATTTGAGCTTGTCCTTGTCCACCACCTCTCCAGTTGGCAGCACCCTGTTGTTTATTTTCCTTTGGTGCCTGATTTACACACTCTACAACACCCCGCACTACATTGATCACACACTGGCATTAATACTGATATACACATCCCAAACTCTTTTGTAATCATTATTTAAGGATGGGGTGCCGTGATGTTTGTATTTGTTGTAGTTTTTCATGTGTTTACGTGAAATGTGACATGCAGTACTTCATTATACCCCTTGGTGTGGTTGTTATGTGAAATGACGTCTTCCCTTTTTATTTAGGGTTTCTTATTGGGGGCTGAAACCTTGATAGGCCAACATGCCAATGAAAAAAAAACAGTGATATAGTGACATCACAATATCATCCCCTCCTCTAACCCCCCCCCCTTATCATACAACCACAGCTGTGGGTGCGTCTACAGTTCAGGTGGATCACCAACCACCACCACCCACTAGGCAATTAAACCAAGCATACTTAATGAACTGGTGGGCGTGTCCACATGAAAACATAATTTTAACAAATACTGTACACTTTTTTGAAAAAATCTTCCTCCTTATATAACAATGATATACCTGATGCTGTGATGATCATGTTATAGGGTGGAAAAAATAACGGCACTCCATCTTTAAGTTATGTTTAAGCCTCACATGGCCACAACACGGGTTGTGACAAATTATACATGCCTTGAATTCCTCCTGATAACCGCATGTAGTCTCACCATGGCTGAACAGGTAATCGTACGGATTCATTCATGGCGATAGATGTTGGATACTCTAAAATGACCCTATATTCATTCTATTCAATCTACGAATAAACCTACTAAAGTGTGGCAAAATTGGCACACTTTGGCCCAGGGACACCCAGATAGACATCTCCAAAATGACATATACTGTTACAGTCGCTTGCTATATGCTTAATGTCTATTTCACTTGGGTATGAATCCAGAAGCTGGAAAACTTGTTTTAACCATGTACTGTATGCAGTGCACCGTATGTACTTCATTGAGCGGGGTCCCTCTACACACATTATTTCACATACTGTCAGGTTCCCTTTGGCTCAATGCCGGAATGAAAAGTTCTCAAGGCGTTTTCAGACAGTATAGTGGCCGTCTTGGGAATAAGAAGGTCCCTGGTTTGATCCTCCGCTCCTCACGTGCCCTGCATGGTTATAGGTGTCCCCGAACAGGAAACTTAACCCCCAACCGCTCCCAGGTGACTCTCAGGCAGCTTACCTTCTGCTGGGGTCAATGCAGAGAACTAATCTCCCCTCGGGAATCACTTCCAATATATATGTGTGTGCGCGTGAGAGAGGGGAGACAGAGAGAGAGTGACAGAGAGAGAGAGAGAGAGAGATGTCAGGGAGAGGTGAGGTCAGACCCAGGTGGGTGGGTGGGATGGCTAATAGGCTAGCCCAGGCCAATCAGATGCCGAGAAAGACCATCATCATTTAAGGCACCAAAGCCCATACCTCTGTATATTGAACAGAGCCCATTACGACCCCCAGCTGAGTATTTCTGGACGATGGACGACATAAAGTTGATAATGGAGTGCAATGCAGGCATTTGACCCTGTAATGGCACATTCTTTACAACTACAAAAACAATCAATCTTAGGATGGTGTTGCAATGGCTGTTCATAGGTTCATAGGTTCGTTGTAGTGACCCCATCCCCCCACACAATCCCCCATCCAGTTAATACACTGGCGCAGTCCAGAGAAAGAGGGAAGAAAAGAGAAAAACAAAGGACAAGGCAAAGAAGACTATACTCACTAGGTCTGAAGGACAACAAGTCACACTATCAAGTCAGTCAAAACAAGAGGGTATGGAGTAGAGCACAGCACGGGTCCATAAAATTGGACCCGGCCCGAAACAGACCCGGTGCTATCAGAACCGAACCGATATGGAACCTGGTCCGAAAGACCCGTTACACGAACACTGAACGTCAGCATCACCCCCGCCTCTACAAAGGAGCACTGAAAATAGCCGATCTACAAGCTCGCAATGCGTCGCAAGACTCGCATGGTTAAGTACAGTTTGCACAGCCTTCCCAGTCAGGTGTTTCTTCAGGTGTCTTCTACATGTCGTAAGTAAGCAGTGAGTCACACTTTGTGCATTTAGCAGCACCAACATTGTTACCGTCCGCGTCGACAATGACAACAAAACTGTCCCAGACATCTGACTTCCCTTTCGGAGATTGCATGCTGTGATCGTGCAATCGTCCAAATGCTCGAGGCGTGTATTTTAGAACATAATTACAACGCAGATGAACGCACGCATTAACCATAATATGTCTATTTTCAAAACCTATTTTTAAAGTTGAAAGGTTTAATATAATAAAGCTCGGGTCCTGCACGGGCATTTCGGGTATTCTGCATTTCTGATGCCCGAAACGAGACCCGCAGCTTTGAAATGGAACCGACCCGTTCCCCGACGGCACGTCAATATTTTGCACCCGACCCGGCTCGGTTCTCGGGTCGGATCTTGGGTATTCGGGTCCGGGTGGACCCGTGCTGCCCTCTAGTATGGAGTAGAAACTAAACACGCACGCACCCACGCACACACTCCTGTTCCAAGTTGTTGGAACCAGCAGTAGCCTACATGAAAAGCATTTCAGAGATCTGTTCCTTTTAAATAAAGCCTTAAGACATTAAGCTTGTTAAGTTGAACCAGCCAAACAGAACAGACACAAAATCAAGGGACCAGGCTTGATCCCTGCGGTACAGTATGTGGCCAACTCTGGTACTCCCCAAAAAGACACATAGTTTTCCCAGAAGGGAGGACACATTTTGTGTGATTTCATCCTAGTGAAATCAGGCTGGTTGTCTGGAAGAAAGCTTTTTTTTCTCCTTCTGAATTTAGAGTAGCAGTTTTTTTTCCCCACACCTTTTTTTTCTCTCAAAACTTTGTCTTCATGCCAATAACCCTCCCAACACATTAGGGAGGGTTAACGACTCACTCCTACTGCTCTCATTCAACAGAATCAACACCCATCAATGAGGTGTGGCCCCAGTCCGTAAGAGTCAGCGTGGCCTCTTGTGTTATACATTTCCTCTAGGTCGTTCTCAAGACGAGCCTTCCATCGTCGCTTCCAGTCATCCCGGTTCTCCATACATCCGGCCAGCTTGTTGATACTTTGCACTCCTGCATCTTTCTTGAGTACATCCACATGTTAGTGTCCTCGTGTGGCCATGTGTTGGTTTCCACAGCACTAGTTTGCTGGCTGGCAGCTACTGGTGTCTTTTTGGCAGTGTCCTTCAAGTCTCATTCTCCTGGCTGTTATTTTGTCACTCACCCTGAATATTCCGGCATACAGATTCTCGTTGGAAACATGTGTACTCTTGCTGATGTTGAGCACGACACGTAACATTCTGGTGTAGCACCCGTCTAGAGCCAGAGTTCAGGGTCCAGCATTCACTGCCATAATAGAGAACAGATTCTACCGTCGCATAGAAGAAGCTGAGTTTGATTTGTCGGGGAAGGTTGGAGTTCCATACAATGGCCATGCCTTGAATGGCATGGCCAGTGTATGGAAATTGGAGGAGACATTATGAATTGGAGACCGCACAGCTCAAGACCCACTTCTACAACATTGCTTTTAATTGATATTTTATTTTTTGTTATTTATGTCCTCACTGTATTGCATTACTGCTTGTTTTTTAATGTCGTTGCCTTGCTTTTCTTTTTTTTTTCTCCATTGCTCTGTAAAGCACTTTGAGCTGCATTTCATGTCATGAAAGGTGCTATACAAATAAAGTTTTATTATTATTATTATTATTATTATTATATGCATTAAGTGGGGATGCTGATGTCATATGTCATAATACAGGTACAATGGAAAACCCCATAGACCCCAATGATTATTATGGCATCAGCATGATGACATAATGGAAAACCCCCATAGACCCAGTGGGTACATGTCGTGTCAGAAGTCACACTATAGAAACATACAATAAACGGAATCACCACTGAGGAGGATGCAATTTATTCCCAGCCCACCTCTGAGATGCAGAGTGAGTAAATCTCACAATGAACATTAGTGAGGGACCAATTATAATATGAAGATGAGGTTGAATAGAGTTGGTTTTCCTTGGAGGAAAAACTGCAGCAACGTTAATGGTAATTATAATACTGTTGGGCATCACATTTCACTGCGTAGGTTGCATACATTGACCGTTGACTTTTTAAACTGAACTACATTCCGCTCAGCCATGTCAACATTTGTGAAGACTATCTCTCCATAACTTCTACTATACACTACTTTTTACAAAAAAAAAACACTGAAATCACTGCAAGCAGTTTATTCCCACCATCTGTGAGACACACGGAGAGACATTATGAACAGAAATGTCAGGACTGATTTAATAAGCTGCTCCATTGGTCTGTCAGAGCTCGTGGCAGAGGAGGGAGAGGTATAAACTGGCGCTAATTGAATACCAGGACCCCAGGGGCAGGATGAGGGCTAGCCATGCTATTACACAGAATTAACCACACTCTCCCATAGGATCACACTTTAAGGATATAATTATAGACAGCACCCTGTGTGTATATAAAGGCTTAATTTATACTTCAGTTGACAAAATATATGCATTTTCAACCGAAGGAATGTGACATTGTCATGCGGCAATTAGCCTTGACCACTTAACCACCACTTTTTCCACACCATGTTAAATGGTATAGTGCCTTTATCAAAGGCGCTTTACATACTGTAGATTGTGCATTACCTTCACACACACATTCATACACCGATGGCGGCGGAAACCATGCAAGGCACCAACCTGCACATCGGGAGCAATGGGAAGGGGTTCAATGTCTTGCTCACGAACACTTCGACACAAACTCTGGGAGCCCGGGTTCGAAATGGAAACCATGCGGTTTCCATCCGGAAAAGCAAGTACAAACAGCTTGTCCTCAGGGACCCCAGCCACAGTGGTGTGTTAATATAGAGTAGCAGTGGTGGAATTAATTAATTTAGGTTTTCTGAGCTCAATTGCACCCAAAAAACTAATTTTAACATTCAGTAGATTTTCTGTGGTCTGGGGTTTTCTGGCTCAAACAAGTGCTCTGATTCCCCTGCTGTTTGTGATGTAAGAGCCAGAAAATCCCATATATGTCAATGGGATTTGCAAGCAGATGTCTCTGTTTTCACCGTTTTGCCTGTTTTCATTGCAGCTCAAAAGGCTTCCAAACCCCAGAGAAAACTCCACCCTCCGGAAATCAACTGAATGTTCAAAGTTCAGGTTCTTTGGGTGTAATTGAGGTCATAAAACTGGAAGAGCTCAACTATACCAGGGCTCACAGACTGGACCAAACTTATGACTGAAACTGCATCTTATGAATTCTCAATTACCAGAAAGAACAATGTCAAAGGAAAGTTCCATTTAGTATGGCACTACATTTATCAATTGGTGCAATAACAATTTGTAATACATTACAGATTATATAAATCACTATTGTCAACAACAGAATGTGGAGGGGTGTTGTCCATTTAGCGTAGTTTTTGACAGCTAGTTTTTTGTTTTGTCTTTTATGTAAGACATTTGTGTCATTTGTATACTTTTATTGAAAAATCATAAAAAAAGCAGAATGTCCCATTAAAATAATTATGAAAATCGTTTGAAAATAGCAGATCCACAAGCTCACAAAATGTGTCGCGATGCCACGCATTGTGAGCTTGTAGGTTTTTTTTGAATGGCCGAAATATATATAGGGCTGCAGTGGTTAATGTATGTTTTGAATAATCTAAATCTACAAAGTAACTACAATAGTTATTTTTTATAATCTTTTTATTCATAGTGCAGACTGGACAAAAATGATGAACATTCAGTTTACAATGCATCTTTTTCCCTGCCCCTTTTTTTTTGCTGCCAAACAGTGTTTTCAACAATGAGCTGAAATTGTCAAAGAAAAGAGTAAAAAGTTACTACAGTAGTAACTAAAAGTGTAGAAGTATCGGAATTTGGAATTACTCAAGTAAAGTACAAAATACTATATAGTTATATTGTTTGTGAGGGTACACACTGTTCAGCGAGCATGTGTTGATGAGTGTGAGATGTAAATGTGGTGGGTGTTGATTTTGACAGTAAATTTAGATTTCAGTTTTAGTCATAATCTTTTGAAAAGTTTTCATTTAGTTTTAGTCACATTTTAGTCACCTGGAATGTTTTAGTGTCAGTCTAGTTTAAGTCGACTAAATATCATAAGATTTTAGTCGACATCAATCTACAGTTGATTTAGTCGACTAAAATGTATTTTGGCGGGCCTTGATGCCGCCGTAATGGCTCATTTTACATTTGCTGAAAATAGCAGATCTAGATTTTAGTCTAGTTATTATTTGTTGACGAAATTGTCGATAATATCGACAATTTCGTCAACAAATAATAACTAAGCTATGATGACTATAAGTAATATATTATATTAGTTATAGTCATCATAGCTTAGTTATCGTTTAGTTTCCATTACGTTGACGAACACTTTTCGTCATAGTATCAGTCGACGAAATCAACACTGGTGGGTATGCGTGGTCGTCTCCATGGCTTTTGGCACGAGTGTGTGCATTCGTATTCCTCGTCAATCTTTGTTGGATCTCATACTAGTATAATAATCAGCTTTTATATCAGAGTAATGTCAGACTATTGGAACCGACAGACCTCATTACACAACGAGAGCAGGAGCAGAGTTCAACCTTTTGAAGTTCTACCGTTATCCATGAGTAGTTCTCTCTCTCTCTCTCTCTCTCTCTCTCTCTCTCTCTCTGTGATGAATTGAAATTCCTGAATTCAAGAGTAAGCTCTGAGTCAGTCAAGGGTGTGTGTGTGTGTGTGTGTGTGTGTGTGTGTGTGTGTGTGTGTGTGTGTGTGTGTGTGTGTGTGCACGTATGAAAAGAAATGTCTGAAACAAAGAGAACGGTTGAGGATGAGAAGAGTAGGGGAATGATTGAGAGAGGGATTGAGCCATGAGGGATCGCTTGGCATGAGGAAAGTTTCTGCATAATTCAAGTCAGGTCAAGTTGATTCTCCCAGCATCTGCATCTGAGTGCCAATCTCTAATGGACGTGTGTGTGTGTGTGTGTGTGTGTGTGTGTGTGTGTGTGTGTGTGTGTGTGTGTGCACACGCGCGTGCATGTGTTTGCCTGATTGTGTTCATAATATGCGTGCGTGCTGTGCAGCTAATGCCATCCTGCATTAAGATCTTTAAAATTAGCACTAGGCTATAAAAAGTGTAGGCTATATTTAGGGATATACCGTAACTAGAAGGACAAAATAAATAGCTTTGATCAAACAAACAAACAAACATGAATGGCTGGTTGGCTGGACGGACGGACGGACGGACCGACTGACAGATGCTGTATACGGATGGATGGAGCAGATGGAGAGCTTCATAGATAAACCCACGGATGACTGCATGGATAACATAATTTGGACGTACAGCTGAATAAATGATGTGACAGATAGATGAGGCAGACAGTCTGGTGGACCGAGTGTTTGAATAAATGAGGTACTGTGAAGTGGACGGCGTCAATTGACTGTCCAGATAAGTGCTCGTACTTTTATAATATTAAGGTCAGTATTCAGGACTGGTTTTAAAGCAGCAAGGTCCAAAAAACATGAATAAGGCCCAGGGTTAATTGCCAATACAATAATATGGAATAACAAGAGCACACAATTATGTAAAATATAACCTTAGTGCTGTATTATTTTATCAGAAATCACTGAATTTATTTGCAGTCTATTCCTTTGAGCCAGTTGTTTGTTGACCCAAGGTTCATGCCACTTAATCTGATATTGCATTTGCAAGTCACTCCGGATGAGAATGTCTGCTAAATGGCAAATTTGTAATTGAAAACTGTACTGTATGAGTTTATGCTATCCTACAGGTTCATGGTTAGAGTGTGATATTATCATAGTTGTTGTTACATAGTTGCAAATACAAGAACGAACCTGAATAACTGTGTAATTGATAATTCACTATATAGGAAAGACCACGCCCGGTGACCGCGCTTTTGCGGTGGCAGCCCCTAAACTCTGGAACAACCTCCCCCCCCATATTAGAGCTGCTCAATCTATTAATATATTCAAATCCCTTCTCAAAACGCACCTTTTTTCCCTTGCTTTTAATGTGAACTGATTTTAATCTTTTTAGCCACTGCATATTATTTGAATTTGTTTATTGTTGTTTTTGTTGTAAAGCACTTTGGTCAACTTCGGTTGTTTTATATGTGCTATATAAATAAAGTTTTGATTGATTGATTGATTGATTGATTGATTCTAAATAGATTTAAGGTTAGGTTATTCATGGAGTATGGCGGTTCATGGGCACGTCACATGCACGGTACGAGTCGTGTGGCATAAAAGGTCAAAGATATGGAACTACGAAATGGTCCACAAAAATCCAACAAGATCTATTCATTGTATGCTTTGGAACATATTGTTTGCAGTAGTGTCAGGTATAGGCTACCATGAGCCCTTTATCACAAAACTGTATCTCACAAAGATGCTGCAAAGAAAGTTTTGAGGAACTGACACAGTTTAACCCCATTATAGCCTAAAAGATCTATTATAGCAGATCTAATAGCTCACAACACACCGTGATGTGAGCTCACAACGTGTTGTGAGCTTGTAGAGTGCCTATTTATTTTAAATAATTTTGGACATTTTGGGGTTATGTGCTAAAGTGGTTAAATGGTTAATACTGTACTTGTGCTGTATTGTACTGTCCAAGCCCTCCTACCTGGCCTGTGTGTGTGCGTGCATAGGTGTGTGTGTGTCTGTCTGTCTGTCTGTCTGTCTGTCTGTCTGTCTGTCTGTCTGTCTGTCTGTCTGTCTGTGTGTGTGTGTGTGTGCGTATGTGTGTGAGTGACACTGCTCAACAGTGCCATCCAGTGGTATTAGCGAGGTGTTTCAGCTTTCCGTGCTCAGACGAACAGACACAGGGGACACCTATAGGGACACACATAGCTACGCAATGGAGTGGCTAGCACCACTCAAAAATATGTTGCAGTGAGAGCCACATCACCGTTGAAGGCAGATGTCTTACGAGTCCAATATTTATTATTTTACCATAATATCTGTATATATAGGCATTTTTTATTTCCACGTCTCCGTACAGTACATGACAGCTTTCTCCTTGATTGTTACAGACACACTCAGAGACAGGTGTGTGGTTTCATCTGAACGTGGCCTAGAGGTGAATGATTAAAGAGTGTGTTTCTCAAACAGGAAATGAAGCAGATGACACTGCAGGCATAATTAGTCCTCTTGGATGCTCCACCTATACCGTGTCAGCACTCTTATGAGTCACTGATGGAGTCACGACTCCTCAACTTCAACAAATACACCAGAATGCATTATGGGTACAGATAGCGACGCACGCACGCGGGCCGCGCATTCGCTACAGATAACTTTTATAGGCCTGCTTAAGCCCTTGGAACTAAAGCGCGTGCACGCAGCGTGGTGACGCACGAGTCCACATAGACACACATGCACTCCGAGACAAAATGCTCTGAATCATCATAGCACGTAATGAATAGTAATCACAGATATTTACATAAAACAAAACATAATCCCTGTTGAAAATTCAGATGAAAAAAAAAGAATTATACGGGGAAGAGAGAGCAGTCAAATGGAAAACCAATGAAAGTAGATGAAAACAACTGCAGTAATGATAATGTTATAGCAATGGGATGGATATAGTGGAGGGAGTGTGTGTGTGTGTGTGTGTGTGTGTGTGTGTGTGGGGAGGTGGGGCGGTAATGTTATCCGCATTTCCGTGCAATTGTGCATGAATGTGTGTGCATGGACATACATGCGTGAGTGCGTGCGTGTGTACACATGTGTGTGTGTGTGTGTGTGTGTGTGTGTGTGTGTGTAATCTAATGGGTTATGCAGTGAGGTTAGAAGTTATTAAAGGGAGTGTAAAGCAGAGAGAGCGTAATTACCAAACATAAATGGGAAGCTCTCACCCAATGCATTAAATTACCCTGAGAGGAATGCCAGCTGATAATTGGACTCTCTCATGTGTGTGTGTGTGTGTGTGTGTGTGTGCGTGCGGGCGTAATGTACCTGTGCGCATGTGTGTGTTTGTGTTTGTGTGTGTGTGTTGTGTGTGTGCGTAATGTACCTGTGCTCGTGCAAACAGGTACATTACGCGCGTGCATGTGTGTGTGGATGAATGTTACTGTGGAGGCATGGGGATGAATCCCATCTGCGCCATATTATGTGCAAATATGCTGCATAATACAGCCGTGCCTGCTTTTGTGTACATGTGCGTATGTGTGTGCATGTCTTAGTCTGAGCGTGGATGTGTTTGAACACGCCGGGGTATCTCTATCCTACTCGCATTTGAGAATTGGTCAGTTCGTGTGTGTGTGTGTGTGTGTGTGTGTGTGTGTGTGTGTGTGTGTGTGTGCATGCACATGTTTGATGTCCTCCCTCTCAGGGGTTAGCTGTTAGCACGCCTGCTGTTCCACAGTGATAAATCCATGGTCGCTCCAGTTGTGACAAACCATGGTTCACTTCAGGCTTTACCTCCCCCGAGAGTCCGGAGTGTGCGCATGTGTGTGTTGGCGTGTGTGTGTGAGTTTGTTTTGTGCGTTCATATAAGAATCAAGGGAGAGTGTGCTTAAAGTGTGCTTAAGGCCTCTCAATATACTCATCCATGAGAGTGTTGACATGAAAGAAGCACAAGAGAACGACGCAATTTCCGACGCATTGTTAGATGCATGTGGTCTGATTGCCAGCCGGGGCGCATGCGGGGGGCGTGTGGGTGGGAGATTAATTGCGTATTGGTGTTAGTGTGTCAGCGGAAATGGGAGCCCGTGTGTCCAGGGGAAGGTCCGTGATAGAGAAAGACAGATTGTCTATCAATACATGTGAGACCGAGCATACATTTAGTGTGCGTGTGCAGTTGCACGTGTGCCTGCACGCTAAGCGCATGTGTCGTGCGCCGCAGTGCGCGTGCGGTCCTGTGAATGTGCCTATGTATGTGCGTGTGCATGTGTGTGGGGGTGTTTGTGTCCGTGGATGAATTGTGAGTATGCACACATGCATGCGTGTTTGTCCCTGCACGCTGAGTGCGTGCGTGCTTGCGTGCATGCGCCTGTGTGTGGGTGTGGATGATTTTGTGAGTATGCACACATGCATGCGTGCTTGTCCCTGCACTGTGCCCCTGAGTGCATTCTCCTCCTCCGCTCTCATTCCTCTGCACTGTCCTTGCAGTGTCCTTCTCTCTCTCTCTCTCTCTCTGTGTCTCCGTGCCTCGCTCTCTCCATCTCTCCATTCCTCCACTGCCACCCCCTCTCTCTCTTCTTTCTCTTCTCCTACACTTTGTGTTATACCCCCTCCCCCCGCACGCCCCCCCCCCCTCCCTGCGCCTCTCCCTCTTTCATTCATTTTCTGTTGGCAACTTTCTACAGCAAGGGAATAGCATGCTTCAGAGCTTTCAGAGAGGGTGAGAGAAAGCGTAAAGGCAGATGCAAGCTTGGCAATCACACTCCAATAGACCCTTCAAGTATCCATACAACAGTGATGTACACACACACACACACACACAGTGACGATACATTGATGTGCTGTGCGTATATGTATGCACGCCTGCAAATACATAATGTACCGTATTAACAAAGGTGTACACAGAAACAAACATGCATATGCGAGCACCAATGTGTGAGTGAAGGTTGTTTAAAGACTCTGGTGCAGAAACAGTAGCACACACACACACGCACACGCGCACACACACACACACACACACACACACACACACACACGACATCTGTGTGCTGCAGTGTCAGTTCTTTGGATTACAGGAAGTATCCACTGTTTAAGTCGGCCGATCGATGGGCAAGCGGTTGTGATTACATGCTATAGCATCTGAGCAGATGCAATGTTTCTGTCTCATTCTCAGCACACAGTGCTGCCTGATCCTACACTTACAGTGTTTCTGTCTCATTCTCAGCACACAGTGCTGCCTGATCCTACACTTACAGAATGTCTCATTCTCAGCACACAGTGCTGCCTGATCCTACACTTACAGAATGTTTCTGTCTCATTCTCAGCACATAGTGCTGCCTGATCCTACACTTACAGAATGCACTGCAACGCCTCGCTTCTCAAGGCCATTGCCCCCTTGGAGTAGATATATATAACGTCACCGAGAGGAAACACTGAAGCGCAAAAGACATGGTGGCCGAAAGTGGTATTGCACTATGGGCCCATATGGGCCAGGCACTATGCATTGCACGCTTTCACGTGCCATGATCCAAACGCTATGTTTCATATACGTGAACACACTCAATTATATCCAATGGCCCAGCGTGTTCACGTATACGGCCAATAAACAATCCCAGAATGCACTGCAATCCCAGAATGTTTCCAACCCGGAAGAACGCCTCATGCGCTGGGTGAGCAACTCAATGCAAGTGGATGAGAGGATAAATCCGGTGACGTCATAGAACTCTATGATTGCCCCCAGAGTGGCTGGTCAACGGCTCATTTCTGATTTTTATGCTGCATCGTGGTTACAATATTAACGCTTCTGGAGAGAAATACAGTTTTTAAAAACGGACCTAGCTATGGAGGATTACGCTTCCTGATTTCTGGGGAACGGAAACGGAAGAGGTTTAAAAAAGAAATAGAGCTCAGTATATACGGTGGCGGTATAGCGGACAGCGCTGCATGTTTTGGTGGCCGTCAATTAGCTAATTACTGGACACCCACACCTGTACAAGTTTTGAAAGGATCATAGTGCATTCTGCTTATAATGCATCAAAATCACTGATATAATGCATTGAGTGACTATGTGTGACTATAACAGTGAGTGGTCATTGAGTGTGTGACTATAACAGTGACTATAACAGTGAGTGGTCATTGAGTACCTGTGTGACTATAACAGTGACTATAACAGTGACTATAACAGTGAGTGGTCATTGAGTGTGTGACTATAACAGTGACTATAACAGTGACTATAACAGTGAGTGGTCATTGAGTACCTGTGTGACTATAACAGTTAGTGGTCATTGAGTGTTTGACTATAACAGTGACTATAACAGTGACTATAACAGTGAGTGGTCATTGAGTACCTGTGTGACTATAACAGTGACTATAACAGTGACTATAACAGTGAGTGGTCATTGAGTGTGTGACTATAACAGTGACTATAACAGTGAGTGGTCATTGAGTGCTATATGCTGTTTTTGGTGGCATTCGTTCGTTGTTTTAATGTTTTTTCCCACTTTACTTAAAACACCCAATGCCCATTTATAGTGACTTTTAACGACACCATAATTCATTATGATAGTGATTATAGTGTATTATAATTGAATGTATTACAACTATGGAAATTATGACCGTGCAGCCAAAGGACAAGTCTGTGAATGATAATTATGTACTTGACATTATTATTTGCTGTTTTGAGTGGAAAACAACAGGTATCCAGGTCTTAAGTTAAGTCATAAGACCAGCCATGGTATACTTAATACGCGCAAATAGCCCTCAAAGTCACTATAAAATAAGTTATAATGTGTTATGCTTATTATTATATGAGCGTTATGGGTATAAAATAGTGGTTACTTATACCTATGATTATACAGTGTTATAACCAATCATGCATTATACTGTAAGCATGTTTATAAAACATAAAATAGACATGGGTTTCGTAGAAAGTGTTACTATAGTTAAAGGAGAGTTCCTCACAACACGACACGTTCTTTTTGACTGAATTCTGAAGATAATGTATACAGACTAGAAAGAAGGTAGGATGTCCACACACCGTTCTGAAGCTCCCAGTAGGATTTTAAATCCTAATGAAATACTACTGGGAGCTTAAGAACTGTGTGCGGACATCCTACATTATTTCTGTATGTATATTGTTTTGTTCAGCACCCGTCAACTTGTTTTGAGATGTGCGTGCTTCCATTTTGGATCTTATCTCAATGTACGGTATGTATGAACCCCTGTTGGTGGTCAAAACCGCCTATACCTTTAACCCTTTTGACCTGAGGACGATTCTACAAATGCCTTCTAAATCCTGACAGTTTTCTGAAAAAACCTCATGTTTCTATATGTCAGTGGTTCTCAAACTATTTCATGTCAAGGACCCCCAGAATTGTCTGTATTTGGCCCCCCATCTGAAAATATGTTGTTCCAGGGACCCCCCCCCCCCCCCCCCCTACAAGCTTGTACGGCACTCAGTGCCACGCTATGAGCTTGTAGATCTGCTATTTTTCAATAGCTAAAGTATAACATAATGCTTAAAACACCAAAAGGGGTTCCTGCCCAGAAACGGTCTCAAACTGGTCAACCGACGTGGAGCATAAGCAGGAAGCGATAGAGCCACGACACTCTGTGGAGTTATTCCCAACAACAACAACAACAACAACAACAGATGGAAATATAATTGCGAGTGAAGAAGAGATCTATAGTGCTTGACTGGCCGTGCGGCTAAAACGCTGAGGCACGCTCAGAATGGAGTTTTTGTTTTCTTTTTTTTTGTGCTAATTTTCCAGCTATCAATGGATTATCAATTTATCATCTTCATTTTACGATAAGAAAACGAGTTTGGGGCGAAGCTCTCCTTCAAGACATACAATATTTGTGTACAGAGTAGATTCAAGTTGAGAGGCTTAAAGGGATGAACTAGAGTAGAGGAGATAAACAGAAGACATGCAGGCAGAGAGAAACTAATGCAGAGCATATCGCTGCTGTCCGGAGGAAACCTCATAACTCATTTCATAAATCTGTGCTATTGAACACCCTTTACGTCTGTGTGTTGTTTAGAAAATATTGAACCAATGGAAAGTAGTAACAAAAATGCAATATCTGAAGTCACAACACCAACTTTGATGCAGCATTGCATTGTTTAAAAAAATATAAGGTTTTATTCACCTCCTTAAAAATGTATATTTTTAATTTCCTGAAAAATTTTCGAGTTATGAGGTTTCTTCCGGACAGCAGAGATGTGTAATATAAATGCAACCATGGAGACAAGAAGGACAGGAAGAAAGCAGTGCAGAATAACACACAGTGACAGGCAGATGAAAAAAGGACAGGAACAAAGAGCTATAGAGAACAACAGATGTGCAGATCCAGATGGATGGACGGACAGACAGACCAAGAGGAGGACAGATGGACGGACAGACAGACCAAAAGGAGGACAGATGGACGGACAGACAGACCAAGAGGAGGACAGATGGACGGACAGACAGACCAAAAGGAGGACAGATGGACGGACAGACAGACCAAGAGGAGGACAGATGGACGGACAGACAGACCAAGAGGAGGACAGATGGACGGACAGACAGACCAAGAGGAGGACAGATGGACAGACAGACAGACCAAAAGGAGGACAGATGGACGGACAGACAGACCAAGAGGAGGACAGATGGACGGACAGACAGACCAAGAGGAGGACAGATGGACGGACAGACAGACCAAGAGGAGGACAGATGGACGGACAGACAGACCAAGAGGAGGACAGATGGACGGACAGACAGACCAAGAGGAGGACAGATGGACGGACAGACAGACCAAGAGGAGGACAGATGGACAGACAGACAGACCAAAAGGAGGACAGATGGACGGACAGACAGACCAAGAGGAGGACAGATGGACGGACAGACAGACCAAGAGGAGGACAGATGGACGGACAGACAGACCAAGAGGAGGACAGATGGACGGACAGACAGACCAAGAGGAGGACAGATGGACGGACAGACAGACCAAGAGGAGGACAGATGGACGGACAGACAGACCAAGAGGAGGACAGATGGACGGACAGACAGACCAAGAGGAGGACAGATGGACGGACAGACAGACCAAGAGGAGGACAGATGGACGGACAGACAGACCAAGAGGAGGACAGATGGCTGGTGGACACTCTGCACACAACATCTAGTCTACATGAGACACGATAGCAGTGGAGGGAAAACGAGTACTCAAGTAAAAGTATCAATACTGCAATGTAATGCAGCTCTGTTACAAGTAAAAGTCCGGAATTCAAAATGTACTTGTGTAAAAGTACAAAGGTATTGGCATACATTATGCATTTTATAAATCTGCCATTTCAAGTTTTCAATGTATAATAATTATTCTAAAATAGCAGATTTTGACACATTGTGAGCTTGTAGATCGGCTCTTTTCAAATGGCCGAAATGTATATGTTGCTGAAGTGGTTACTTACTGTAGGCTATGATTTGTAATAATAATCCAAATCTACAAACTAGTAGACTTATTTGAAGTTTTCAAATAAATGTACTGGAGAAAAAGTACAATATTTGGATCTGAGATGTAGTGCAGTAGAAGTAAAAGTAGCTATTGAAAATTGGAAATACTCAAGCAAAAATACAAATACCTCAAAATTGTACTTCGTATAATACTTAAGTAATTGTACTACCACTGCAATATAGGACATAATATCATCAGTGGGATAAAGAGACAGATAGAGAGACAGTCAGTTTGCTAAATGGATCTGGTTCATAATTGTGTTCTGTGACAGCTGACAGTATAGCGCACTTAATTAAAGCCAAGCAGGAAATGACTATTTATAGAGGCCCCCTACCATCCTCCCATCACCACTAAATGACATGGTGTTTTATTTCCCCGCAAACCCACTGCCTGCAAAACGCTGACTTTATTTAATTTGATAAGTGTGTGTATATGTGTGTGTGCACTTGGGGGTGAGGGGCTTGTGTGCGTGCATGCGTGCGTGCATGCATACTGTACTATCTGTGCGCGCCTGCACGTGCAGATTAGAAGGAAATGCACAGTATTTGTTATATAGAAATATATCACCATTATGATAGTAATGTGCCATGGGCATTCAGTAACACACGCACAGGCCGCGTGCACACACACGCACGCACGCAGGCAGGCACACACGCACGCACACACAGACTCATGAAGATATGTAGTGTGACAGCATTCGCCTTGACAGTTTGAAATGCCAGCCTCCAGTGTCTGTGTAAGTGTGTATAATAAATGTGTTTTTGTGCGTGCGTGCGTGTGTACGTGCGTGTGTGCGTGCCTTTGTGGATTTAAGTATGTGAATTATGGCAGCCACCGTTTGCAGAGCATCGATTAAATACTGTATCCATCCACAGGGGAGATATTCTTCACGTCACCGCAGCGGGTTTATGGGTGATGGCGGTGCCTTTAGCCCATTTATACTTTGTCACGCGACTTCATGACTGTTCCAGAAAATAGCCTACAAGTTCGCAAGGTGTTGTGTCCGCTTCTGTGATCTTGTAGATAGCGTTCAGGATGTGCAGTTCCAGACTCTATATAGCATTCGGAGATTGTGGAATGGTAGTCTGGCCACGCGAGACTACAAAATAAAAATGGACAATGACATAGTTGTGATGATGTCATGATGTCATTTGTTGATTATGAGACGATGTCTATACGTTGTTATGTGTTCCTTTTAGATTTGTTCATCAGTACTATGTGACAAGCACTTAATATATAAGTTACATTAGTTTCCACCACTGTCCATATATACAGTATATGGGTATATCAGTCAGATCAATATGACATCCATATCATATTACTGAATGGGTAATACACTAAAGTACATTTACATGGAACATCCTGTGTCAGATGTCCCGCCTTGCACCCACGATGACGACTAGAACAATTATGAGGATGGCAAGACACACCACGAGCCAAAAAACGTTTCCTGCATCTCCTCTTCTTACTCTCAACCGCATGTCCTACATCCTCCTTCGCCACTTCCACATGGATGGACGACTGGTTGACGTTGGCTTCGATGTTGTTCACCTTCTCACCTTGCGCCTGCACCTCCATGTCAACGTACTGGCATAAAGAGGTGCAGGTCTTTGATGCTCAGCTCCAGCTTCAGGATCTCGTCGTGTCGCGACTCGATGCCATTCAGCGTCTGCCGGGTGGCCTGGGCGTCACCCAAGAAGTTCTGCGTGAAGACGTCCGTCCACCCGTTCTCCAGCTCCTCGTCGGTCACGTTGATCTTCAGCTGCCTCTTGATCCTCTCCACGTTGTGGGTTCTGTACTGAGCATGGACGCTGTTACAGTGGCGCATCAGCTACACAAATCGCCCGGACAGGCCGCCGTGCTGAGTGCACCGCATCCTCGTGTTTATGGACGCAGATTTTCCGTCATCCTTTCCCTTCTCGGGTTCTATCATACGTAGTATGTTTATGTCGCAAGCCGTCGCTTTGATCTGTTCTCGTAGCGTCTGGAGCTCTTTCTTCATGCTATCGTCTGGCAGTGCTATACACCCAGCACCGTTTTCTGTTTCTTCTCAAGGTCCGAGACTCTCCAGGCCTGTGTGAATTTCCTGTAACTTCCTAAAAAAATGCTTCATTGTCCTTCTCTCCACTCCCCCCTGTTGAGGGTCCTTGATTCTCCTCATCTGGCCACCCACTATTCTGATGTCCTAATTCCATTGTCCGATCCCGCATTTTCCAAAGTTATTTAAATGACCTAGAAAAGTACAATCGGGGGATGTTGATTGACTGAATTTGACGTACAAGTTGACAATATAATGCCCCTTAGACGGAACAGGTGCTTGAGGTCATGGAGCACAAGAACCTTCCTTTAGTGAACTGTCCTCCAGTCCCTTCGTTCATGTGGTGATGTTTTAACAAAGCGAAGACCTGTCAATAGCAATATCATCTAATATGATCAGCCTTGTCCAAATACAGTTATAATTGACTCTTGACTGCCATCCGAGCACTTTAGTGCGAAATATCAGCATAACCATGCGGCCAAATGATGTCAGAACACTGGCTAGTGGGCAAATGCCTCATACCGTCTATACCCAGTAGAGAAGTATGTGCACCATGTCTCTGTCTGTCTGTACGTACGTGTTTACGGCTGTAATGCACGTAACTCGAGAACCGTTCGCCCCACCGACTTCAAAATCGACACACGCAAAGTTTCACACCCCCAGTTGTCCAGAACCTCTGCCCGGGAGCCTGGACAGGACCCCTGCTCCATATATGGAGCTGGCCTGTTCTGACATCACAAAACTCCATATTTGGGCATGCCTGACACAGAACTCCATATATAGGAATAAAGGGACACAGAGAGACAGATACAGAAATCTCCATATATGGGCATAAAAGGGACACAGACAGATGGGTGGAACAACGGGTATTGCATAGCCGGGTGGGGCATGGATCTCCAACTTCCATCGTTAGTCTAGTTTACATAAAGTCCCCTTCCTGTGGTGGAGGGACTAGCACACACTTGTGTATTGAGCAATAGTTTGCTTTGTAAAGTGTAATTTAATGTCTCCTTTTCATGTGGCCGTATATTCAGATTTTAGTGATGATAATTGAAGTTTCTTTATTAGGAAAAGTGCTATTGAGTGCTGAGACTGCCGACAGTAAGACAATAATTGTTTACAGAACAGATTAGATAATCTTCGTCTCTTAGATCGTCTTTATCTGCTTTCTACTCTTGAAAACAAAGTTTGTTTGCTAATTGTCAAACACATTATATTTCTCTTTTTATTGTTTAGTACGTTATTTTTAACCAGTCCCTATATTCTGACACAAACTGCTGGGTCTCTGGCCTGTTTTTGCTGCATGGCCGTGGGGGTGTTCCATCACAGTCAGCGGGTTATCAAGCTGAACCTCATGTTGATTTAATCTCTACAGCAGGGGTCTTCAACAGGGAGGGGGTCCTCAGAGAAACATGCAAGGGGGGGGACTGGGGGCACCAAATCTTTGTGTGATAGGGACTTTTTAGCTTTGTTTTTCAACCACTTGGACCCTTGCGTCCCTATATTCTGAAGGGAACGCAAGTGTCGGGTCAGCATAATTCATCATTGCGAGGCTATAGTTTTTTCAGTTTTTTGTGTGTGTCCCCACACACAGTATTTGTCGCTTCATATAGTTGGTCTGGGAAAAATTGCAATGCCCAAATGCATTGCAATGATGAATTATGCTGACCAAAGCAGGAATATAGCTCTGGGAATTGTTTTAACAACAGAACAATGCAGTTCTATGCATTCCAGATGTGAACTATAGGCCATTATGTGTTTAAGTATAGTAGAAGAAATGCATTTTTAAAATGTAGACTTTTTGTGGGTTATGGTGACATTATAATAAGGAACAACAATGATTATGCCAGCCTAAAGCTGGATTTGTGGATGTCACGTTGAATAAAGAAAACTGCCGCTCTATCCAAGTGGCATTTGAACGTGGCAGTGCCAGCATTAGTGACATGTACACTAGTGGGGGCATCACCTCCCTTTTTCCACTTCTCTCCCAAGTGTTTCTATTCCTACTAACAACAACAATACTGTACATGTTTAGGGCAGTGGTGCGGCTGTTAGATTACCAGATAAACATGTGAGCACAATATTCTAGTCCTTCACTAGTGTTGCTTTATACAGGTCAGGAAATCCACACGGCAACAACAAACTATGTACTGTAATTAGATTGACTTGACACTCAAAAAGTAGTTTGCAGTTCACCCTGTATGAACTATGAAGGCAGCTTTGTACTTCATACTGTAATTTTCCCTGATTTGCCCTGAATATTTGCCTAGACTGCATAGCAAGAATCGACTGAAAAACACCTTTTAATCTTGCCTGCCTCTGATCAAACAGACTGCAATCTCAGAGATAAAGTCATAGATGTTCAACATGAGCATTCACAGCCACACCAAGCCTCTCCTCCTCCTATATTAAAACTGCCTTAGGAGAACCGGCGGAAATATGCTCGTCATTGGCTTACAGTCTTGCACTGTATGGTGAAACAGCTGCAAACAAAGCTCATTCTGATCATGACACAACACATTATTTTGTGTTCTTAATAAATAAATCCTTATGCACACAGTTAAGTACCTATGTTTTTATTTTATATATTTTTACAGCTACCGGATTTAAAGCAAGAACATGCCTTGTTACGATTAATAACTTAAAGCCTTCATTATTCACTCATTAGCCTCGATACCCAGGCTTTCATTTTGTCTGCGCGAAATGAAAGCCTATCTGGAAGGAGACCTACAGTACTGTAAATGTGAATTAGAAAATAACATGAATACAATATGTTTGACTTTTGTCATCAAACTGCAAGTCTAAATATGCAAATTCCATGTCCTTGACTATAGAAACAGTCATGCCAATAATGTTAGTCTTTAGACTACGCTTTGGGCCTATTGGCCAACTGTAAGAGCATTTAAACCAAAAAGGTTAATTCAGTTATAGATAAAAAGAGAAGGATCCGGGCGCACAAAGTTACAAAATGAGGAAGGCCTTTATTACATTAAAAAGGCAACTGCCAACATGTTTCAGGCTTCATCAGGGCAAGATGAAGCCCTGATGAAGACCTCCGTTGTTTTGGTTGACCCGTCACTAGGGTTCGGACCCGGAACCAGTTCCTTTTCAGACCCGGTTCCCAGATTGAAGAACCCGGAATTGGTTCCATCGTATTTGGAACAGTTTCTGAAAACGTTTTGTATCACACTATTCAGAGCTGGTATACCAGTGGTTCTCAAGCGTTTTGTACAAAGGAACCCCGTCTACTTGGAACCCCCTATAGGAATTGTTAAAGGGAACCATTAAGGAATCGTTAAGGAACCGGAATCGTAAAGGTTCCCAACCCTACCCGTCAACTTTTTATGTCTTGGGTTAGAAAACTGCACTCCACATTCGTGAAGTGCGGAAGTGCCCAGGACTGGAAGGCAGGCGTATACGTAACGATGGCACTGCTGGAAGAAGTCACAATATGCACTTTGGGGAGTGAGACAGTGTTGGGTCCACATAAGAAGGTAGCCACATAAACAAAACAAAAACTCCAGGGCGCTTCCTGTAAAATGACGGAAAATCTTTTCTGGCGTAATTGAGACATTTGGGGAATTGCTTCATGAGTTCATGAGATATAGGCGAAAATGTGAAGTGGCCTGTTATAGCGCCACCCTAAGGCTGATTTAACATATTGCTGTAGAGGTTGTTCATACTGTAGACTGTTGGACAAACGGACAGACTGGGGTGAAAACATGATCTCTGGAGATAATAAAACCAATACTGCCTCTATGTGTGTGCTTTCTCCTGTGTATTATTTATAATTTGGATGAATGTATGCCACATAAATTTGATATAGGATTTTGTTATTGTAATATATAGAAATGCATTGTGGAATACTTTAACGGGCATAGATCTCATTAATATACAAGACTGCAAGGATGTTCTTCTCTTATGACTCTTTTGAAATGGCACGGGTTGTAAAGAATTGTCATAAATAACACCTACTGTACATACTAACAGTATGAGATGTTTATACGTTTTGTTGTGCGAGAATGAACTTTTGCACCATTGAACTTTGAATTTGAATGAATGCATGTGGTAGCTGTGAGTTTTTCTGCATTAATGTGAGCTGTGAGCTGTGCGCTCTATGAATTAATTCACATCAGCCAGATGAAGTCAAAGCAACATATGTCAGCTCAGTTTGAAAGCTGCTAATATAAACACTCATGCCGGTAGGTATAAATGATCAGTTACAACAGGTGATGTCAGTGTTCCTGGCACTTATCGTGTGAATATTGTGCACGAGTGTAACATAAAGTATAACGGAAACTATCAAACACGCTCGGATTTGAAGGCAAAACTGGCATCTACCAAAGACACGTTTGAAGCTTCCCACCTGCCGCAGTGCTGCAGATGTGTGATGATAGATTGCATCATCGGAAAAAATCACGGCCTATTTATTTACCTTTGATCTCGTGCTTTGATCAGGCCTGTTCCATTTGTCATGTATTACAGGGAGGTTCTGTATTGATAGCATCCATCGAAGGTGTGCAAAAAGACACAACAGAAAATAGACAGTGAGTAAATGTTGAAGTCTGCTGCTAACACAGTGGTTATAACGCTCTAACCCCCACCCCAAACAAAACAAAAACAAAAAACTGGGGACAACCCTGACAAGCATTTGGAATGTAGGAGTTGAGGCATTCCATTTAGTTTGACTCGGCTCTACAAGCGAGGCGTTGTGAGCATGTATTTTTGCCTCTTTCTTAATATGATTTGACAATCGAATTTGGCCAATTATAGTATAGTGTGTCGATGACCTTTGATGCCGTAATGGTCATATCTGTTGATATGGGTCCAGTTTTCTCTTGTATAGCCACTAGAATCCCTGCTACAACAATCACATCTGTATCCCAGCCAACAACCACTGGAATAGACCTAAAACGCTGTATTAACTTGCTAGTAAGAATTGCATGGTGATAACAACCGCTACCCCTTTGATCGATGTGCAAATGAAATGTCGAAACTGAAGCCATTGTTTAAATAAATTGTGATGGAATTGCTACAGTACCAGTTTAATTGATAAACAAAGGATATGTCCTACAGCAACTTAATCAACCTTTATAAAGGATGTGACAGATTAGCAGAGATGTAGACTGGGATCAATCTGCTTTGCATGTTGCTGATCTAGTCTGGCTTCAGTCTGGATAGGGAAATGATATGTTCATGTACAGGCAGTATACTGCATGCGTGTGTGCAAATTATGGGCTACATTATAGGCGGGCTGTGGACCAGACTGGTTAATTCAGGACAGAAACCAGGCAGTAACGGTAAGCCTTGGGGCATGAGGTTTGCGTGGATGATAGTCAGTCAAGACAGGATAGGATTTACAGTATATAATCTACCAATCTGTCTGATTGACAGAACGACGGATTCTTCACGCTTGTAGTTTGTGCAATTACCTAAAGCCTATATACTTAGTTGAGTCTCCGAGGGCGTTATAGTAGGTCCCCTGCTGTCATTACAAAATGTACATTAACACATTGCAAGCATGATAAACGGTTCATGACCACCAACTGTATGCACCAGAATAAGGACTCTAATAGGGTTCATGACGATTGTGCTGCCACTCTGTCCCTCGGCCAAGAAATGACGCTGCCTCTACTTCCACAGCTACTGTAACTCAGTAATCTGGCATGGTTATACAGGTACCGGTATATCTCATGATCCCAAGGGGAAAAGCGAAAGCAAGCGGAGCGTGCCACGGTGTGTGGGCCGATGTCTGCTTTAGCTGTAAATTGGTTGGAGATAAACTTCTAGCCATCGACTCACTTTATCTTTGGTGCCACGTGAAGATGTGTTTGCTGCCTGACAGCGGGGGAACAGCACATTTTGACATGGAAATGCATACTAAAAATAAAACTAGGTGTCGTGTCCAAGGGACCGGGGATGTAAACAGTAGGTTGAAGATGATTGGTAGGAGCGTGGACATGTTCCCAGGCGCTGCAAACGGAGCACGACGACAAGGCCTTGGGATAACTGCAGGCTTTTAAATGACAGAAAGGATGACAGAACATGACAGTTTTCAGGTGTCAAATGTTTCTGTCTCTTATTAGATGAAATGCTATACTGTAATTACAGTACATAAGGGCAACGGAAAGGCTTTAGCGTCAATGTCATCATTTAAGAGATTCAAATTTTTGTAGCAAATAGGGAAGCAAAATGTCACATACTGTAGCTTATTGGTTGTCAAACCATGTTTTACCGAATCAAATAAAAAGATATGGAAAGATGAATAAGAGTACAAAATGTCTCAAGACATTACATTAGAATCGACAAGCCTTAGGCTAATTATCCACATTTACTCCTGCTCACATATCAAAATTCTGTAATGCATGTGAAACATGCTGTAACCCACTCAATTATATTAGTATTATTACACGGAAATGTGAATTTGGTCGCATGCTCTAACAGTTGTCTTTGTAGTCAGACTGCAGTTACACTGGGTGAGGGTTACAGTAAGTGTCAAGAATGACTGCACAACAAGGTATCAAGGATAAACATTTGTATTTCTTCATCTTACTTCTTACTTCAAATTCTTCAGTCAGCATTAGACCGCTGCCAGGCAGTGGCGGCTCTCAGCTCTCATGCCTTTTAAAATGTTCTTCAGTATTAGAATTTCTTATGCCAGGTTTGTCAGATTGAATGCATACATTCAGTTTTAGGAGGTTGCATTCTGAATCAAAAAGCATCTGAGCCTTCTGAGGCTACAAAAAAATAACAACTTTATGCTAATAATGTTCTCCAAATGAATGTTGCAAGACATCTCGGGCTGTGTAGCATCTGCTAAAAACAACTTTGTCAAACTCATCTCAACTTATTCTAGGATAAACTTTATGAGGGACCTGACGAATGAGTTTTTTCTCTTTGGTTTCCTGTGGCCTACATTGCAGTTACTCTCAGCATCTGGGATTTCTATCAATATATAATTTCACCCTGAAAAGAGAAGGAGAAAAAAAGAAAGAAAAGAAAACACGATTCTGCATATCTCAAAACATGAAAGAATTCACTTTGTTTATCCGAGTTATCTGTTAGATTTTAATCGTGTGTTCCTCTTCCTGTCAGATTTAGCTTTATTCTTTGTTGTTACCATTGTACTTTAGTGTGCTCTATGCCTCCCTTCCTAGTGATGTGCTGTTCACTTTCCAACCTCTTTGTCTCACATACTTTTAAAACACTTACAGGCCTACACAGTGAAATCCTCAAATTCTATGTAACTCTGAGAGTGAACAAATATACATGCCGTGTACATTCTCAGGGTTACACAATGTATAAGTTAAAACAGAGTACTAAAGACTCCGTTTTAACTTTTGACTTTGTACGCAGGCACCAGTGTCAGAAGCACTCGAATCGGTTTCCAATTACACGGCATATTGTCTGCCTTAAAATCCAACTTTTCTCGTTTGTCACATCCAGTTCATTCTCTCTCATTGCTTTCCCCTTCTCCATCCTCATTCGTCATTCACCGACAACTCTGCATCCATCTATGACTGACTGATGCCTCTGCTTTTCATTCCTCGTCTGTTTCTCTCTCTCTTGTCGCCTTCCTCCCTCGCCCACCCAGACTCTGCAACGCTTTAACAACGCTGAGGACGACTGCCGCCTTGTTTCAACAGTTGAAATATAGGCAAATGATTGACACAGTCATCAACACCTGCTTACTCCGGCAGCATAAGAAGCTCAGCTCTCTCTCGCTGTGTATACGTAAGTAACACTAGCACTTATCCCTCTCTTTCCCTCTCTCTCTCAGTCTCTCACTCACTTTATCCTCTCCTTGCCATTTCTCGCTTTGTTTGTGGCACATTCCCTCTGCTGTCTGCTCCCTTCCATACTAACATTTTCAACCTCTGTCTCTCACTCCACTGCCTCAACTGCCAATCTCTCTCTCTCCCTCCCTCTCTGTGTGAGTGTCTGACCCCCCCCCCCCCCCCCCCCCCCCCCTCCACTAAAGCCCTCCCTTCCTGCACCTGGCTCTGTCCCATATGACAGAACAGTGTTGGCAGAGCAGACTGCAGATGAGAGAGTGTTAAACAGTGTAATCTGCCAACACTGGCAAAACCAAAAATACTGCAGTATGTGTGCTCATGTTGCATACGTGCGTGCGTATGTGCGTGGTGTACGTTGTGTGTGTGTGTGTGTGTGTGCATGCGTGTTCATGTGTGTGCGTGGGCGGCTGGGCACAAAGGTGTTAGTTTGCCCTGTAGTGAGGAAGTATGAATGCGTAATGAGATCCGTGCCTATGTCGTTAAAATGGCAGTGTTGGTTCATCCATTTAGAACTCTCAGAGAGAGAGTGCAGCACCACTGTATAAGCAAACAGACCCACATCACGGGTCCACATTAACATTTGTGCCGCTGCGCCACTCTCTCTCTCAGAGTTAAACCGTGTGTGCACATGTGGCCCCGACTGTCACAGCGTCCTGTCGTTGCCGAGCGTCCCGTGAGATGTGGCACTCGCAGCACGCTGAGAGACAGAGCCATGTTAAACGGAGAGGGCCCTCGGCGGCATTGAACCCTGACAGCGTTCTGGATCGTGTCGCCTGCAATGCGGTGGCGGTCGTTCAAAAGTCACTATCATCATGATGGGCAAATCAAAGGCGTCCGGTGCCAAGTGCTGCAGAGCACACATCCATTTCCATCACGGTAAAAACCCTCCAGTTTATTGTTTATTTGGATCCGGATTATAGCCACTACTCTTCACTCTGCTTTGTCACACAAAACACCTTATCACAAGACCACAATGTACAAGAAACAAGTGACTTGTTAAAACAAATTAACAATAATGACATACATACAGCAGTATATTTACTTTCAAGATAGATAGATAGATAGATAGATAGATAGATAGATAGATAGATAGATAGATAGATAGATAGATAGATAGATAGATAGATAGATAGATAGATAGCCCCTTTGTCTGTAATGGTTGATGTCTACAACAGCAGACATACAGAGTGACTGGTATTTTCTCGGAGGACAAATGCCATGATTATACGATTAAACACTGCTCTACAATGTTTCTCTTGGGTAGTACAATAACACTGACTCTCTATGTCTCTCTCTAATGCCCGGTGTCTAGACAACAGCTATTGTAGCTCTTCAAAACCCTGCAAACACAGGGGGTTTTACTTTCCTCTTCAAAACCCTGCAAACACAGGGGGTTTTACTTTCCTCTTCAAACTCAGTCTAGTGGCACACAGTGTTTTTGATGGAACCAGTTCTGATGGTGTGTGTCGGGGAAATAGACACCATGTGGTCGCTTCACAGGAATCGCCGTAAATCAAACTCAATTCAAATTGCCACTCGTCCAGTAATAGAAATACCACTACAGTGACAGCAGAAATACCATAATAACGGATATATAGGATTGTAATTCTATAGGGGGGGGAAACTAACTGCCACGCAACCTTGGCTGCGACAAAGCAACACGCCACCTCTCGAGGGATGGGGTCCCTTCGTGAATGAACATGCATCCAGGCGTCGGCGTGATACATAATGCTAACGGTGCTTCTGAGGCTGATTAGGAAAAGCACGCCTCGGCTTTCCCCCGCAGATTACGTGAATGTCACCACTGCTGCATACCATGAAGAACAACAGGAAGGCCGTGACCTTGGCGCTTGCCAGCAGCGCTGTGGCAATAGAGATGGATGTGTGTGTGGTGTGGTGTGTGTGTGTGTGTGTGTGTGTGTGTGTGTGTGTGTGTGTGTGGTGTGTGTGGGCGCCCGCACGTGCGTGCGTGCGTCCTCTCCAACTGCCGTGCATGGCTTTCATTTGACACAGTGCAATTCACGGCTCGCTTCTATTAATACCCATATACGTACGTACACTCTCCATTCTGCATTTTTATCAATTTATGTGGCAGCATGCGGTACCGAAGAGCCTGAAAGCAAGATGGTGATTTACGTAATGCTCTGAGGATAAGGGGAATAATGGGAAGAGAGAGAGAGAGGGGGGGGGGGGGGTTTGAGAAGACAATGAGGTACTGTATATTGAGGAGGAATGGACAATGGAGAGGCACAGAGATAGGGAGGACTCAGCATTGCTTCCAGGACGGAAAGGGGAAGTAGGGACTCGAACAGCAGGGAAATGTAGCGGAATGGAGGGGGTGGTGGTGGGGGGGGGGGGGGGGGGGGTGAAGTCCTCCGGGACACCAGGGGAGGAAACACTTGAGATGACTCAATTCATCACAATCACTGCTACAAAAGAGGCGGAGAGGGGGAGGAGGGGTGGGGGGGGGGGAAGAACTACGGAGCGAGAGAGCAAGTGTGTGAGGGCGTACTGCAATACAATAGCCACACTCCAGCCGGTGGATCACGTTACAGAGTTACAAACTTGACCTCACGGAAGACCACGCACGGGTTCTGAATCTGTGTGTCAGAGGATATACCGCCGGTATCTTTTTTCACGTTGTTGGCTCCATACCGAAGTAACCCGTCATCTTCAAAGCGTTGGTTATGATTGGAACTTCCTAATCGATACTTTAGAAGGGCTTTAAGAAGACAAAGGGAAGCGTACCACCACTACTGGGAGGCCCACGTCGGTCTTGCACGCCGTTGTGAGAAGTTGCAGGACTGCAAATGCAAGACAACGACGCAAGGTTCAACTTCATTGTCAACAATACCAGTTACAGGTAAAAGGCATGTGAAATTCATTATGCGCTAATAAAACCCACAGCAGCTACAGAATACTCAAGAATACCACGACCAAGACTCAGAGTGATCTATATTAAAAACTAGCTAAACACATTAGCCACAGATATGTGGCCATAGTCCGGGCCATGTACTGTAGTGTTCAGTGTGTGTTCACTTCACATAGAGTAGATGCTGAATGCTGTGTACTTTAATGCACAATGTCCTCTTATTATATAGCGGCAGCCTTTAAGCACTTAAATCCTACTATATAAACTAGGTGGACCGGGGTTCCCCAGAGCTCTATAATAGGCCCGCTCCTTTTTTCCCTCTACACACAATCTCTCCAGCCCTTAAATAGGGACTCTAGGGTTCATGTAAGGCTGGAATTCGGGGATTAGGTGCCCTGCACTCAACGCCTCTCCAAAAAGGAATTGCTTAAAAAAACATATATCAATTTTTAACACCAGCAGAAGCATTTAATGTTCCAACACTATCTCTCTCTCTCTCTCTCTCTCTGCTGACTTTAAAAAAAGAAGCATTTCACGGGGGGGCAATGAGGAGTAAAATAGTGACAGGCGGACGACAAGGTTCATCCGCCAATCTCCCATTAGCTTTATTAAAAATGTATCAAGGACAATAGGACGGGGCCTGTGGATCTCTCAGGACATGGCGGCGTGAACTCTGAGCGACGTCAGCCATCTCCAGGGCTCCGGGATGGAGGCACACACTCAACAGCACAGTGTCAAATGAAAGCCACGTCAGTCGGAGGACACACAGCATACACGCACATGCACATGGTGTGCACTTGTGACTGTGAGCACACTGCTGACTGACACACATATGACAGCACGCACACACATGACCGCACACACAAATACAGCAAAAACCTGTCTCAGCATGCCTTCTCTCAGACTCAGAAACATGCCAAAGATTGCAAGAGATGAAAAAGAGGTTACAGAGGCAGTAGGGGAGGAGAGAGAGAGAGAGAGAGAGAGAGAGAGAGAGAGATGAGAGAGAGAGAGAGAGAGAGAGAGGAGGAGCGAGAGAGAGAGAGAGAGAGAGAGAGGAGGAGCGAGAGACACTGAGGGAGAAAGGGAGATAGAGAGCGAGAGGGGGGGGGGGGGGGTGAGAGAGAAGTAGAAGTGCCAGACAGTGCGATAAATACAGAGGGACCACGGAAATACAGATGATGGCAGTGAAGACAGGGGGTGATGGGGGTGAAGAGAGAGAGAGAGAGAGGAGGGGAGAGAGATGGGGAGAGAGAGAGAGAGAGAGAGAGAGAGAGAGAGAGAGAGAGAGAGAGAGAGAGAGAGAGAGAGAGAGAGAGAGGACAAGGAGAGAGAGAGAGAGAGAAGAAGGAGAGAGAGAGAAGGGAGGAGAGAGAGAGAGGGAGTCGGGGGAGAGAACAAGGGAGTGATAGAGTGCCTGCAGAGGTTAATTGGAGGTTGTGGTTGTGATGATTTGATTCAGAGATCATTAGCATTCCCGAGCTAATATTAATGACGCCCGGCTCTCTCTCTCACGCCGCGGGAAAGAAAACCGCAGGTGAGACCACAGTGAGTAGACGTATAAAGTGCTGAGCTTTTCAGCTGCAGGAACACTTCTACTGTGAAACACTGAGGGAGGGAGGGAGGGAGGGAGGAAGGGAGGGGAGGGGAGGGAGGGAGGGAGGGGAGGGATGGAGCGCGTGTACAAAATGTAACCAATTGGACCCTCACGGGTCCACACACACGCTCACAGTTACTAATGGATTAATTCACGCTGAGGATTTTATGTATCAGCCATAAATGTTTTACCACATCATTAACATAATTTGATGAGTTTTTGTATGTGTGTGTGTGTGTGTGTGTGTGTGCCGGGGGTGGGGGCATCTAGTACAGATGCCTCCCGAGGGGGGTCCACACTGGGAGGAGACCCCAGGGCAGACCAAGGACCAGATGGAGGGATTACATCTCCACACTGGCCTGGGAACGCCTCGGGATCCCCCAGGAGGAAGTTGTTAATGTGGTTCTGGAGAGGGAAGGCTGGACATCTCTGCTGTAACTGGTGCCCCCGCGACCCGAGTCCGGATAAGCGGTTGAAGATGGATGGATGGATGGATGGTCACACTAAAGATACAGTCTACCATTATTTGTCCATTTTCAATGGAAGCCATGAAGTGACATGAAGATACAAAAATCACACCTGTGTGAACTGAGCGGTGCAACTATACATTTATTGTTATAGTTACTGTACTATACTGTGCTTATACTATACTATACTGTGCTATACTGTACTTATTTTTGGAAATAATCTTCGAGAAATGACAAGAGTTACAAGAGTGTGGGGGTCTCCGGGGGGGTCCCCAGAACATGCCCAGGGGACCGGCCCGGAAGGCCGAGCCTTCCAGCGTCCGAATAGGTCGAGAAGTGACACAGTTACCGTGTTGCAGCTTTCCGTGCTCAGACACAGAGACAGACACACATACACGTATAGGTGGAGTGGAGGCACCGCTCAAAACACATCCAAGCGACAACAGCTACACATAATTATTGCGCAGGCTTCAACTTCAGATACAAAGCTACAAAGCGACAGATATGCTGTGCAGCTCTATTTTGTATCGTCCTTGCCAGGGGATAAACAGCTGGAGGAAAGCTGCTGTAATCAACGGCATCGTACACACTATACAGTCAGAGCACACATGCCATGCATTAGCACACAGTAAAGATCCCTCGTTGTTCATTTCACACTGAAGTGTGAAAACACTTTCCAGACTCTAGAGTCAAATTAGCAGTGATTGTGGGTCCATTATTTGGGTCATTTTTTACAATTACAGTAACACTTGCATGAACTCTCCTTACCTCCGTCTCTCATGTGCTTGAACGTACAGACAGACACGCGCACACATACACGCACACGCGCACACACACACACACACACACACACACACACACACACACACACACACACACACACACACACACACACACACACACACACTATTGTTTACATGTACAATAATGATTGTGACATGTATCTGCGTTGGGAACCCCTCGAAAACGGGTATGTTTTACCTAATAAAGAAACTTGAGTCATCATGATCATCACACACATGCACACACGCACACACAAACGTGACGTGTGTTCTGAGGTGACCACTTGACTAGGCTGCTGTTGTACATGGTGGATATATTGAGCTGCGTGGCCCCTGAGTCTCAGTGGCCCTGACAGATATACTGGCCAAGTAATTAATCATAAACACCGGAATCAAAGCTCCCCTCCAGTCACCAATGCAGATGAGACTATTTAATGTGCCTCTCTCTCGCACACACACACACATGCACGCACGCACGCACGCACGCACACACGCACAGACACACGCACGCACGCACGCACATGGACGCACACACTAGACTACACTTGAACGGCTCCAGCCCATAAACAGAGGCCTGCACTTCACTTCACGGCAGGTTATTTATGGCGGTAGATTGAGAGCCGGAGCTCCTTGAATGTGTTCAGAGATGTGTGAACCACAGCAAAGTGGCTTTGAAATCTACAGTGGCGCAGTATTAAAGAATCTCTCCTATTAGTGGGCTGGCAAATGCTCCCTGGAATGGAGACAGCTTAGATGAATCACATTAGTATTTAGAGCGCTGTGCGTGAATATGCACGGGAGTGTATACGGGAGTGTGTGTGTGTGTGTGTGTGTGTGTGTGTGTGTGTGTGTGTGTGTGTGTGTGTGTGTGTGTGTGTGTGTGTGTGTGTGTGCGTGTGTGTGTGTGTGCTTGTTCTTGGGCACGGTGCTTGTGTGTGTGTGTGCGGAAAAGAAAAAAAAAACTTTTAAATGGTAATCTCAGCAAAATCCTGAGTGTCTAATTTAACTCAGACTGTACAAATTGGCCCAGAAGGGTCCCTGAAGGACCCGAAAGGCCTCTATTTTTACTCTCTGGAATTTAAATTGGCCGTGAGGTACACCAACCCAGGAGCAGATCTCCAAAACTATTCATCTTTTACAGTACATCCTCTGCACCACGTCTCTCCTCTCCTCCTGTCTCTCTTATAATCATTAATCCTCTGCTCTTTTCCCTGCACTCATATACACCTGGTTTGTACTTAGCCGTGCACCGCGTCGCGCAACAAAAAAACTAACCAATCTGCAAGCTCGCAACGCTATGCACCAGTGTTGTTTTTGGCAGAAAACTCTTGAATAGTATTCATTTAGTTTTAGTCAACTAAATATCATAAGATTTAACATTTTAGTCTAGTTTAAGTTTTTTTTTGTGAGCTTGTAGATCGGCTATATTCGGCAGGCGACATGACACCACGGCGCAACTACTAGGGTGAGTGGATCTCTGTGACCGGTCCCTGAATCATTACCAAGACTATTCACAAATTGAGACCCTGTCCCACATTGTGACTGGAATGCATCAGTGTTCAAATGACCTAATAGTTATAGGACTCCTCTAATAGTTGGCTTTCTGTTATAAAGCTCTCTCATTGTCTCATTTCCTGCAAGACGTGTGTTTAAGCACAGCAAATATCCCCCTGGGCTACAGTACCAAGTCAGCCATGACCAACATTTGCATTTTAAATGCTACAGCATTGGTTCGCAACATTTTTATAAATACTGAAGTACCACCTAAGAAAAATAATGCTTGGCTCTCCTTGTATACCACCATAATAAATAACATTTATTATGTATTTATTTAGTTAAAATACTGCAGAGTATACCTGCCCTTTTAATTTGTTCCATTCCTAAGCCAATAGTGCTGCTGCTCTGACAATAACTAATCAGCTACAACTGACGATATTTCTAATGATTGTGAGTGATTAATCCGTTCTCAAATAAAGCAATAAGCCGCAAGAGGTCTCAGGTTACCGGATATTTTATAATGGCTGAGAGGCGTAGTGAGACAAGACGCGAAGCGGAGTATGTGTCCCACCCTCTCAGACATTATAAAATACCCGGTAACCTGAGACCTCGAGTGGCTTATTGCTCGTCTAAAACAGTTACAAACATATAGCAATATTAACCTCATAAAACTATTCCTAATTCACCGGAGGCGCTTGATGTCTTCACAAGGCCACCCAGAGCACGCATCCACAGTCATATGAGCGCGGGCGGTGCTTAGACGCCCGCACGGCCAGGGTTTGTAAGGCAATCAAGTGTCCCCTTCCCCAGTTCTGCGGGATCAATGTAACGCAGCTGGGAATGATATAAAGTGATTGAAGGTGTGGATTATCGTGAGATTTACTATGTGGTCTAATCAGAAACCAGCCAATCAGTATCAAGTATTGGAACTAACGTTCTGGAATCTTCTATTAACGGCTAGGTGTGCTGTCATGCCCATTTCAGGAAGACTGAATAGCCTATTTTTCAATTGCTTGGTCAGAAAGTATTTCATTCCACTTTTGTCTTTTTTTCTCCTTTTTTGGGCGACTCCTCTGCATACCACCAGAGGGGGGGCTCAAGTAGTGGTACAAGTACCAGTGGTTGGGAACCTCTGGGATACAGTACCAAGTCAGCCACACCACCATGACCAAGATTTGCATTTTAAAACAAAATGTGAGACGCCAGAGGTTTTTAATAATAAACTGATAGGCAATATTAGGCCTAGGCTATGGTCGAATATGGCATCAAGGTATTTAAAAGCAACTTAAGTAATACGTTTGCAACAGTGGTCACCCTATAGCAACTATACACACAAACCCTTCAGACACTCCCTGTGTTTCGTTATAGTCTTTCACGTCGTCACACCTCGCTCGCTTGTCTCTCTCTCTCTCCCTCTCTCTCTCCCTCTCTCTCTCCCTCTCTCCCTCTCTCTCTCCCTCTCTCTCTCTCTCCCGAGTCCCGTGCCCTCCTCTCCTCCCCATCGGCCCTTTATCACTAATTTCATCGTCTTCATTGCCGTCCCCACTGCCCCCCGCACTGCCCTCCATTATGCCAATATTTCACTCGCTCTCTCCCCTTATCTCTGCCCTCGCTCGCTCCCATCACCACATCCTCCCTGTATGTCCAACCTCTGCCTCTCTGACGTGCCCCGTCTCTCTCTCTCTCTCTCTCCTCTAACCCACTCTGCAGAGAGTAGCAGGGAGTCAGACCTGGGCTTTCAAAGCTGCAGTCCCTGCCAGAGCATCACACGCACGCACGCACACACACATACACGCACATGCCCACACACACACACACACTATGATGCACACACATACACACGCTCGCAAACACATGCACGCTTGCATACAATGTGCACACGCACACACACACACACACACACACACACACACACACACACACACACACACACACACACACACACACACACACACACACACACACACACACACACACACACACACACACACATCCCTGCAGTGGTTCTGGATGGGTATAAAGGAAGCTGCACACGCTCATGGGGTTCTTTATGGGTATAGGAGCTCTACTGCAGAGCTGCTCCCCCTCCTCCTCCTACCCATGTATGCCTTTTGGTTTCCTCATATGCACCCAGTCCCCACCCCACCCCACCCCACCCCAGCCTGCCCTCCATACAATTCCCCACCTATATTCCCTCTCTCTCTCTCTCTCTCTCTCTCGTCCCCCCCCCCCCCCCATGCACTCTTCAGCTCTGCTCGGTGTTCTTAAACTGTACGCATCAAGCTGTTCCTCTCTCTCTCTCTCTCTCTCTCTCTGAGACATGGAACCCCCTCTCCTCCTCCTCTCCATTCACACATCCCCCACGTCCCTATAGCGTGCACAAAACACACCATTTTATTATTCTTCTGCAGCACCACCACCCACTACAATGCACTCATACCATCTCTCTCTCTCTCTCTCTCTCCCTGTGTCTCTCTCACACACAGACACACACACACACACACACACACACACAGACACACACACACACTTCCTCCACCCATTTGTGTGCATGACTAACACACCACTCTCTTTCCCGGGCTACTAGTTACAGACGCGTCTCCAGCGATGCAGTCATGTGCCGATATTATATCCCTCCACCACTTCCACCTCCGTCTCCCAGAAGACTTCCGCTCCCTCCCTCCCTTTAGCCATATATCTCTACATCCTCATCCTCATCCTTACCTCATCCTCGCTATAGCCAACAATACAATGAAATGTCCCCCGTCCCTCTTGGTTCTTTAGCTCTTCCTTGGACACAATGTGTGAATCATACAGACATACAGTATGACTATAAACTTCACTACGCCATGTGGATCATGCGGTCGTCACGCACATTTTGCACCTAATCCCGCATTGTGACAACGCTGACGACTGACGTGTCTCCTTTTCTAGCACCTTATGCTAGATGTACATCATGCACAACATGGATCTGCTGCTATGCTCACGCACCGTTTATATCTGATCTCAGGCACCATGTAAATAATGTATTATATTTTTGTATTTAGTATGTTCTTTGTTGGATCTCCTTTCTTACTTTTACAAAATAACAATACAATGGGAACGATGCATGCACAAAAACCGAATTTCACTCCCCCTGCCGGTATAGAGCAGCGAAGTCTGACGTCAATATCGGGTTTTGTGTACTTTTTTAGTTTCATTATAATCCCCATATAGGGGTATCTTAGATTGCCTCATATAAGAACTGTGTTTGAAAAATAAACAAACCACCCCGACGGTTTCACTCATTTGGATACGAAATATCAACAGACTGCGAGAAAACACTGAAATATATATTATATACATTTCAATAGAAAGACTGTCAAATATGACTGACCATCGTAAACAAAACAGAGACACCTCCCCGACAAATAATATCGGTGCTCTATACCCTTTCCTCTACCCCCCACCCCCCCCCCCACCTCCCTATCTTAGGCACAATTAGTCTTGCTCTGCAGCTGCATAATGTTCAAAGGCTGTTATTGTTATTTTCCTTTGCTGAAGATTTCTTTCGGAGGAGTTTTGATTTTACAATCAGTTACAGCACATTAACATACAGTATATGCTGGCTCGGATCCTCATATATTTTTCGATGTGGAGGACAAGAAAAAAGAGACTCTCCCAAACCGTTACTCTGAAATCACATTCTCTGCAACGGCAAAGAACACGGCTGACCTTGGTTTTCTAGTTTGTTTTTTCTTCTTCTTCATCGCCTCCTCTGACCCTCTGCCACTCTTTTAAGTGCATCTACATTCCTGTCTGTCTGTATAGGCTGACAGCAAACCATTCTCTTTTTTATTGTCATAATACATCTTTGTCAGTCGATTGATTGACTGACAAATAATTAATGAGTTATTTCCTTGAATCGCGACTTCTCCATGACTATGACGGAATCATTAACACTTTATTAAGAGTGGAGCGTATAGGCTGTTATTGTAGTTGCGTTGCAATGGAAAGCCCTGATAATATCATATTATCCACACAGTCATCTGCTTCCTCTCCTCTTCATCAATCCTTCTCTTATCCTCGGCCAGCTATGTTCCTGCACCTTGTACCCGTCCATTGTTCACTTTCGCTTTTCGGAGTGTGCTGCACTTTCCGATCATATCTCTCTCTCCCAGACACACGACAGCTCTTCTTTTATCCTCCCTCGCTCTGCCCCCCCCCCCCCCCCTCCCTCACCATAACCAGGCCCCCGCTACCTCTGCAAGTACTGCATTATTAATTCACCTGCATTGGCCGCACAGTACCCTAAACACACACCCCAACACACCCTTAACGCGTTAAAACCGGCACAGCCTCTGTGCCATGTTAGATTTTAGCCACGAGCACATTGGTTGGCTGTTCAAAAATAGCAGACATATAAGCTCACAGTGTGTCACTTGGAGCTTGCAGATCTGCAGATTTTTAAAACCTTGAAAATGTTTTGCAAATCTTTGGAATATATACTTTTTTTAAATTGAACTTTTTTAAACTCAAATCTTTGCTTGGGTGTCCCTGGAACTATGATTTTCAGATGGAGGTCGGCGTTTATCACTGGCAACGTCTGAATTACAAAGGTAGACAAACGGTGAGTTGTGTGGCATGAACTGAATCAACAACGGAAATGGAACAGTTTATAGTTAAACATTCTCCCCCGTGATCAACCAGAAAAGATCCTTCAGATGTTTTAGAGGCTGTGGTCACTGGTATGGCAACTCACTGCAAAAGTTTTTCCAGAAAACTGTCAGGATTTAGGAGACATTTTTAGAATGGGCCTCAGGTCTTATCGGGTTAAGATACACAACAACTGTTCAGACATCCGGATCCATGCAAAAGCCTTTCATGCAGTGAATCCACGGACAATCTGTATCCACGTGCCTGGATATGATATGCACCCATGAACAACCTCCGAACACTGGCACTGTTCTATGTACAGAATAAATATATTCTGTCTGATCCGGTTATGTATGAGAAGGCAAGCCCCGGGGCGACTTCCCTCTGGGTTTTCAACATTACTGCAGTCACCATCAAGCACAGACATAGATTGTGCTCTCTCGTGTGGCGATACTGTGCAAATGCCTTTTGTCTTTGTCTGCATGCGTCTTTGTGTGTAATGTCTAGCCTGAATGTGTGCATGTGTGTGTGTGTGTGTGTGTGTGTGTGTGTGCAGGTGTCTTTGTAATAGGACCTCTTCAAAAGGGAGTCCCTCGCCTGCAATTGTCTGTTTACTGTATGTGTCTGTGTACTGTAAAGAGTGTATGCGAGTGTGTTTGTGTGTGTGCGTGCGCACGCACACACACGTGTTTGTGTGGGTGTGCACACGTGCGCGAGCGTCAAAAGGTTTGTTTGTGTCTGACATGCATGACCTGCAAAATGCAGCTCATGAAAGAAATCAACTACGATAATCTTGTAATCTCTTAATCTAATCTAATCCAATAAAACCATCAAAACCATTTGTAAACTAGGCATTTAGCCCACATTATAATTCCTATGACTGGCTGCCAGCTATAATGTTTACCAACGGGGGGGTTTGCTGCTTAAATTCTCCAGTATCCTTAGCTGTGACCAAAAGGCATATTCCTTGATTCTTGATTCGGGTCACAATATATTCTTGGAAAATCCCCACATAGTCGAGCCGTCACACCAATTGTGATTCGTTCTTTTTAAATATTATAAATACAATCATGAAATAATCGGAGAGTCACTTTGCATTTTGGGTGAATGACTTGTGATTTATTCACCTGAATTCTTTGCAATCGGTTCCAGGGATTTGTGACCGGCATGGCTCGTTAGGGAAACACAGGGACTTGAATTGGTGACAGATATATGGAGGCAAAGCACTTCATACTCATTGGTCATGCGGTAGTCCTAAGTGTTATGATTTGATACGGAGATATACTCTATAGCTGGAGTTGCCTAATTGCTTGAAAGGCCATAGGGAGTGTGTGTGCGTGTGCGTGTGTGTGTGTGTGTGTGTGTGAGTGTGTGTGTGTGCGCGCGCGTGCGTGCGTGCGTGCGTGGTACTTAAGAAAGGAGAGGTTGTATTATGTTGTGTGTATGCTTTAAAAGTTCAACGTTGGAGTTACACTTCTTGTTCACGAGCAATTATAGACACCGGGAAGAATCTATGAATACCTTCCCTTTGAAGGTTAATTATGTTGTGATTCATGCGGTCAGCAGTGACAATGGATGGAGGCTTTTCATGTACACAGATTGATTGATTAAATATGTATTTAACATAACAGTACAGGTAGTACAGTCAAAGGTTATGCTGAAAGCATAACACTAAAATCCCCATGCAGGGGATTGTTTCCATTGTGATCCTTTGCACTCAATTCATCAGTAATATTGATACTGTATGTGTCATGCCGGCATGTGCAATAGACACACATATAGACACATACCGTTTAGCAAAGGCATAAGCAGCACAGGGATGTGTTTTTATGTCTTATCTTTGATAAGATTACCGGCCAGTGTGCAACACAAGTATGCAACTATTATACATTGGCATAAGTCCAACCCTAACCCATATAAATGCCTAATCCAACCTGAGGCTTAATTGTAAAGATAACATTTATATTAACCATAAAACTGCCATATGTCTCGTGTGAATGTCCAGTGGTGAAAAAACTACTCACATTGTTTACTTAAGTAAAAGTATCAATACTGCAACATGGTTAGTAAAAGTCTGGAATTACAAATTTAGTACAAGTACAAAAGTACTTGTGCAGTTCAAAATGTATAAAGCTCACAGTGCGTCGCACAGTCACACAGTCACACATTGTGAATTTGAAGATTCTGCAATTTTCAAATGGCCAAAATGTATACTCGGCTGAAGTGGTTAGTGTGTTTTGGAATTCATGATGAATTAAGTATTTTACTAATTCTTAACTAACGCTTCATAATATATAGTTGAAACATTTAGAACTGTGTTTACTAATGTTTAGTAATGTATGAATAATGGTTTACAAATGACTTCATGATGAATTAAGTATTTACTAATGCTTAACTAATGCTTAATAGTGTATAGTTAATATAAAGTGTTTCCGTGTTTTGAATAATCGAAATCTACAAAGTAACTAGTAACTAAAGTTTTCATATATCGTAATTGTAGTGAAGGAAAAAGTACAGAATTTTCCTTTGAGTTATAGTGGAGCAGAAGTAAAAGTAGTGGAAATTGGGGAAAAAAGCACCTCAAAAGTGTACTTAAATACAGTACTTAAGTAAATGTACTTACTAGCTTACTAGATAGATTTACACCATTGATAACCAAGTACTGTACGCACGCATGCATGCACATGTGCGCGCACACACACACACACACACAGGTTGACTGACACAGCTACACACCGATGAAGAATAAGCCCAGTGATTGACAGATAGCCTAGCGGGGGGAGGAGATGTCCTCACACTCACCCGGTCCCCCCCCCCCCCCCCCCCCCCCGCCCCTCCGAGCAGCACCTTAAATATAAATCAGCGGGAGGAAGCGACTGTCCCCGTGGTGGCATGAATCACCACGCACGCACGCACTGCCTATACTCTCCGTCTCCCCGCGCGTCTCCTCTCCACCAAACCTCATTTAAACCAAGTCATGGGACCGCTTCACAGGCGGCCATTAGCCCGCTTTCAAGTGAACAACATGACACGGCACCTTTTTCCTTTTTTCTTTCTGTCTACCTTAAACTTCGGATGGATGGGCAGTGGTGGGAAACGTAGACTCAAAATGTTTACTTATAAGTACTGTGACGTTGAAATGCTCCGTTACAAGTACTGTAAAAGTGTGGAATTAAAAAAATACTTAAACGTACAAAAATACTGGTATCAAAAAGTAGAACATACTGATTATGTAGAAAGTCATGTTTTTCCCATGTATAAAATGGCAAAAACAAATCTTTTAAAAATAGAAGATCTCAAGTGAACTTGTAGATCGGCTATTTTCAAATGGCCAAAAGGTTTATAGGGCTGAAGTGGTTAATCTACAGTTCTACACTACAGTATGTTTTGTAATAATAATCAAGGCTACCATTTTCAAATAATTGTAGTGGAGTGCATGTAATATTTGCCTCTGCGATAGTGGAAAAGTACTGCGGAAAAGAAAAGAAAATCACACCTGCGTGAAGTGAGTGGTGCAACTATACAGGGCACTGGTCCATGGATTGGAATGCTATGGGTAGCGTACTGTACGGTAGTATTGGTAGCATACTGTACTATTCTTACTGTATACCGTGCTGTACTGAACTATTCATACTGTACTGTAATGTTCTGTATTATTCCGGCCTGGTTCCAGCGAGCCGCCCCACGTCCGAAACGGTTGAGAAATGACAGAGTTACTGAGTGGGGGTCCCCAGGGGGTCCTGCGACACAGTGTGTCGCAGCGCAACACATCGAGACAAAGTTGGTATACTATTTTTGCATATTTTTATAGGCACACCAGGTTGAAAGTGTTAAATAAATAAATATATTTGGCTTAACTCCATCTCCCTCTCTCTCTCTCTCCCCTCCCTTGCATATAGTTTTATCTCCGACACGCAGGCTTTGTGCATCATTCAGCATCTTGATCCCATTTTTCTCTCCATTGTGTCCCTTCCCTGGCCGTTTAAGAGAGAGCTATTTAGTATTTACCCTCTCACTGCTCCCTACAGTTGTTGTTGGAGTTGGACTTTCTTTGCTTTCCATTTCTTCCACATTTGTTTCCTCCAAGTTGCTCTAAACACCGTCATCTATCTCACTGGTTCCCAAACAGTGGGTCGGGGCCCCATTTATGGGTCACAGGCCAGTTTGTATGGGTCACGTCTCCAGTAAAAATACCATTTTCTTTAACGGAATTTAAAAGATTATATATATTTCAAAAGGTTTTAGTTTTTTAAGTAGAAAAAAATTATATATATATACACATTTTATAACAAACTATTCCATGAATAAGAAAATAAAATAATTAAGATTAAGAAGTAGTGAAAATAGCCGGTCTACAAGCTCGCAACGCGGTGCGAAGCGACGCTAACCTAACCATAACCGCAAGCATGGAGCAGCGCAACATGTCCGCCAACCTTAATCCGGTCGTTTTCCGCATGTCGGAACCAATGACTGGTCGGAAAAGCGTATACGGACTCCGTTGTGCACTTGTAGATCGGCCACGTTTCCACTAGTTTGGGTCCCGGGCAAGCATCCGATCTCTCTTTTGGGTCACGACCTGAAAAGTTTGGGAGCCGCTGATCTCCCTCCTTTCTCTTTAGAGACTGAGCTTCAAAGAGGCAGGTATGCCTGCTTTGTATGCCAGATAGAACGTTCAGCACGGAGAAGCAGGGAAGTACCGTCCTCAAACTAAAAATGCATGCATGACTGAGTGCACTCTTATATGCACACATGCACACTCATTCACATGTGCATGCACAGACACACACACACACACAGTCGCACACACACCTATCTCTATCTTTGCAGGCAAGGCTACACTCCGGGCGGACGGAGCAGATTGCTCCAGGCAGCAGCTTGTGAAATATACATTACCTCGCCATTACATCTGTGGAGATGTACTGGCACGCAGTACACATTACTATTCCAGGAGATGTACTGGCACACAGTAGGCTACACATTACTATTACAGTACACGTTGGGAGATGTACTGGCACACATATACTTTACTACAGTACACGTTTGGAGTCATACATCTTACTGACCATATAAAGCTTCTAACCATCATGCTAGTACAGTGGTCCCCTGCAGCTGAATGATGGAGAGGTGGTAACCAAATGGACCCTGATAGATGTTTAACTCTTGAGAGTGTAAAATGAACCAAATGGACCCTTATTCAATCTTTAACGCTTGTCATTTTACGCTCTCAAGAGCTTATTATTGTTAAGCATCTGCATCATTTACAAGAAGTGATACAATTATAGAGAATGGAGAACAATTGTTATTTTGATCAATGTTTGCCTGTTATCTCTCTTAATGGTACCACATCAATACAGCATGGAATTGTGGACAAAATCGTATCAAACGACAACAAAATATTGTACGTTTTGGGTCTGAGAGGCTGAATGTCATCAAATGGTGGTCCGTGGCTCAAATGCTGAATAAATAATGGGCCTTGATTGAAACCCACGGTGCTAGTATACCACATCACTGCACCAGTATAACCACTTCAACCACATGAACCCTACCTACTACCTAGCGTCCCTAATCTGGGAGGGAATAGAAGATAATATACAAGTGTGTAGATATCAGCGCTGCGAGGCGGTGGGGAGGGGAAAAAAAGAGCAGACTAACTACAGAGTGAAAAAGGTGGAGTTTATAAAGTATTGTATAATCTGAGAACAGATTCTAAAAATGTCTTCTAGATCCTGACAGTTTTCTGAAAAAGCTATGTTTCTATGTCAGTCGTTCTTCGATTTAAAAAAAATAGCAGACCTACAAGCTCGTAGCGCGCCACTTGGTGGCGTGCTATGAGCTTGTAGATCTGCTATTTTCAATAGCTAAAGCATAACATAATGCCAACACCAAAAGGGGTTCCCGCCCCCAAAATGGGTTAAAGGATGAATCCAACGTGCTAGTGCTGCCAAACAAGTCTGTGAAGCTATGAAAGTCTATGAAAACGTTTAATCTGCAACACAAGTTTCGCCTTAAAACACAGTGACTCCGAGCGTACAGCCGGCGCGACTGTAACTGTAAGTAAATTGAGAGGTTGCCTAAACCTAACACAACCCTATTCCGAAACGTAGCCCCAGTAAAACTATGCCTAACCCTTAAACTTAAATTTCAAACCTTATAGTTTGTTTTAAGGTGAGAATTCCGGTTACACCGTTGTTAAATAGTTACATTGTTGTATTAACACACTCTACCATATACAGACTGGTCAAAACAATGTTCTATTTACAAAAAACAAAAAGTCATGGACTGCGGCTTTAATTAAAGGCCCCGTTAAGTGGCCAGCATAACATTGGCTGCGATATAGCAGCGGCCATGAGCAATGCTCACATTGTAAATCCATGAGATGTGCACCGCAGGGAGCATTGATAGAGTACTAGCATGCGGTACATAGTCTAAGAGGGACTTAACTGCAGCAACACCTGCACTTTCTTTTTCTGCAAAGCATGCAATAAAATTGGATAAGCATATTCTTCTCATCTTTTTCTCCTTATTCTAAGCTAAATGTTCTCTGTGGTGTTATATTACGAGCAAACCGTATGTTCTTATGCACCAAAAACTCTGGAAAAGTTTAGTCGGGTGGGGATATTGGCTGTTAATCGTTAAAGGGGAATTAATGTTTCTCTCATGGAGCATGAGAGGTGCTCCATGAGATGTCATCAATTAGAATGAAATGAATGGGTTTGCACTGATCCTGACCCATGGCCAGTCAATGTGATCTGCAATTAGGCCTTTTATCAAGTAGTCTTGACACGCTCGCACGCACGCACTTACGCACACACACACGCACGCGCACAAAAACACACACACACACACACACACACACACACACACACACACACACACACACACACACACACACACACACAGTAAATTTTGTAATTAGATGTGTGTTACCACATGCTCCTGACTTGTATCAATTACTGGCGTGATCAAATGCACCCAGTAACTGTGAGGAATATCAACACACACACACACACACACACACACGCACGCACGCGCACACACACACACACACACACACACACACACACACACACACACACACACAGAGATACTACCAATTAAAGGGCATTGATTTTGGTTTCTTGGCTGACATATGTCAGTGTTTATTGGATCCCTGTAAGCATTTAAAGCGGACAAAACTGCATTGCAAAGCAGGTAGCACAAGATCTGCTTCCCGTTTGAAATTTGTGCTGACTAATATAACGGAGGTGAGAATCTCCAGGTCGGTAGGCTACTTGAGTCAATATCTAGGCATGGTGTCGTTCATCTGGTATAATGAATCAACAAATTGGTTCAAATCCACTGAAAAGGTTTAACACGCTGTACGATGTGGGTTAATTTATCACCCAGAGAGAGAGTGAGAGTCCCAGGATCCAAACACTTGGTTATAGTGTTATGGACTTAAGCACCTATTCTGGCATGGAGATTTGTCTTGCTTGCAGATCAGCTATAGGCCTACTTTTAGATTTGGTGGGGTGAAAAAAAGAATGGAATCATATACAGAGCCCTGGGGGACCCCCAGTCAATGACCTATATAGGGTTTTTAATGTAAATTCAGACTCCTGGTTCATTGACTATGACCAATTAGACACGTGAATCTAATCCACTGACAAGAATGATCCAATTGATACATGGATTTATTATGTGCAGGGTATTTCCATTGGGACTGAAAATCAATTGGCTGCCTGCAGTTGGATCCCTAGCCCTGGGCCAGATAGCGCTATAGCGACTTCTCTCCAACGCCCTGCCAGGCGCTCCTCTGCTGCGAAAATCCGGCTGCCGACTTCAGTCAAAATCACACTAGTGTGAAGTGACAGGCGCCTGTTAATGTTTGTTTAAGTGCTCTTAAAAATACATTAAAAGTCCATAGACTTGGCTGCGTAATTTCAAACGCCAGACAGAGGGGTTAGCACCCCTCAAATATAAACAAAACGTCTTTGCTACTCACCAAATCAAAGGCTTTTCTGTGTTGTTGAAAGTCTATCCTCCAGGTTGGGAAGCCTCTGCTGATTTGACTGGACATCACGGAACTGCAACAAGACAGTTAAACACATAAACAATGTATTAAGACATGTTTCTGTCCAGCCTGCATCATTCACATGTATTGGCTTCCTCGTTGAATGACAGACAAATACTGTAACTATAGACGTAAACAGAATAATGCATAACAGACATAAATATCAGATTGAGGTAGGAGGAGGGAACTCAATACTGCCGCAATCTGGCGGCAGTATTGCCGGTAAGACACACAGGTTGACAACAAACACAATTCAAAGAATTTGAATCTTTTTCTACTTTGTAATTATTTGTTTGGTCCAAAATATTGTGTGTGTTGTCATGATTTGTCACGACAAGAGTTGGCTTCGTACGACGCTTAAAAGGTTTTTAAATAAATACGTTTTGAAATGCCTATGGTAAAAATGCATTGGGATTCATTTCCTGGGCCTGGCGTCGTCATGAAAGGGGGCGGGACTGCGACGCTCTTTTGGCTCTAGACCAGAGCTATTGGATCCCTCACATTGCCAAGGGAGGATTAAAATGACTGCAAACTGAACGGACAGACAGAATGCACGAAATGTAGCCACATAAATTAACGCCAAAGGCTACTGTAACGTCAAGACAATTAAACCCTGAGAGGTACAGTATACTGAAAACCTCTTGCATCTTGTTGTACCCCCAACAGGGTGGAATGTATATGGAAGAATAAATACAAATAAATGCAATTTGTATGCATTCTCCACGCCTATCTAACCCCCGCTATTTGAATGTCTTACTTACTATGCATGACAAATGTGAACGCATGCCTCGGTGCATTAATGTGAGCACCCAGGAAGAAAGGTGCAAGTCTGCGTTTCATCCATCAGTTCTTTCACTGACTGAACAAACAAACAGATATAACCTCTTAACACCTGAATTACTATTTGTGTCACACACGAAGCGCCCCTCCCTCCCACGCAGGCACACGAAGCCCCCCTCCCTCCCACGCATCAGTGTGTGATCCATGTTGTTGTTCCTGTAGAGCACCAAAACCGGGCCCAATTTGTGGGTCATGACTCGAGTAAACCTTTTCACTGAACAAAATAGGCCTGTATATTTCAAAAGATTGTTTTTTAACACAATAAGAGCAAACCCTCCAGGCCAGGTGGTGCAAGTGCCAGACAAATCAGCGACATACGCATAGGAGTCGCGTCACTTCTGCCCGCCCGGCCGCCTCGGACGTGATCAGTCCTGGCTATGTTGTGTATAGGGATTAGGGAAGGGAGCGGACAAGCCCCACGATCAGCGATAGTGATCAGTGTGGCGTCATGGATTAACTTATTAATAGGCGATAAAGATGGCATTTTATTATACCGAAAGCTTGCAAAATAAATACATTGATAGTGCACAGATCTGAGAGTGCAGAGCATTGTTTTTCATATTACAGTATGTTAAAAGAAACAAAGAACAAAGAAAAAGAAGTGTACGGGTGTGCGTGTGTTCGTCAATTTAACAAAGGTGCAGGCGATCAGAAATCAGCAGAGAGTGATCGACGTTTGCGCTACTCTATGCCGAATTGAAGTGGACTTTTTTTTTTTTTTCTCCCTGGAAATAAAAACGTCTGGGTTTCCGAGGCTAGGTCCCAATTTCTCTTTTGGGTCACAGGCTAAAGAGTTTGGGAGCCACTGCTGTACAGTACGTACATCATTTGCTTTACTGAACTAAGCAATCAGGCTGCACACCTTATGATAGACAGAGACCATATCGCTTCCCCTCCCTCATAACAATGCCCACCCGTGCACATTTATTACACTTGGTTGAATCCAACGGGCGTTTTAAACTAAAAACGGACATTGGGAAGTAGCAACTGTAACAATGTGAGAGAGAAAAAATCTAATTGGTGGATTATATTGATTCATATAAAAATACATTCCACTCCATAGGGGTTTGGGTAAAGCCTTAGGCTGTGCGCTGTCACACAGTGACAGTAGATCCCTTGGAATTACAGTATAGGGCTGCACAATATATTGAATTAATATTGACACTGAAAGATGAAAGAGTACAGTACCTGTGCCACGAAGGCTGAAGTAATATCGATATTCACTTTAACAACGCTCTCAAACTAACTTCAGAAGTTGGCAGTGGTGGAGAAAGTATACTAAAAGGGTTGTTGAACAGAGTGGGGGTGTGAGGCCTCTACGTCTCTGGGTTTCTTACTGGCAGGGTGGGGTAAGTGTAGGCCACACAAATGTCTGGGGAATTGGCATTGGCTACTCTAAATAAAAATAAACTAGGCCAATATGCCCATTGGGAACGATCCCCGTTGGGAATGCATGCCTCTACAGTTATGAAATACGCGCCATTATTGTACCCGTTGCCAGGGTGCCCGTTGTACCTGTACCTATAGCGCTTGGAGGCCAGTCTATGATACTGTACATAAATCTCCATATATGGGCATAAGGGACACAGACATAAAGACGGACAGAAGCTAATTGCAGATCCGGACAGAGCCAATACAACAGACTTCCCACTCAGCACATCACTCCCTCGAATCTGTGGAGATACCCATGTCAAGCTTGATTTTGTGCATTTATAGATAGTAAAAAATAAAAGGTAATAATGAATATAGTGGTATATCCATTTCATATACTATATGGTCAGAGTATGGCCAGAGGCAGGAGTGTCACCATTGCACTGACTGGTGTGTGTGTGTGTGTGTGTGTGTGTGTGTGTGTGTGTGTGTGTGTGTATCCGTTTGCACACACACTCCCTGGATGCCAACATGAACCTCTGCACCAAATTTTCCAGAACGACCTGTTATAGCGCCACCAGGAGGCCGACTTTGGTAAAACACATTATTTGATAATTACTCCTCTAGATTCTGTCAAAAAATTGGCTTTCAAAGTTTGAAAAGATTGGCCTCAAATCACGTGCAATTTACGTGAACAATTTACACGCCACCAGGAGGCCACAACCTGACCTGGCCTGGTGGAGACCTGTGCCCCGAGGGGCACTTTATCTAGTTTAATATCGGCCTGGCGTAGACTATTATTAGGACACCACAGCCTATAGCCAAGCAATAGCTAATCTTAAACAACTATAAAACCGGGGAGACAATTTCACCAAAAATTACACCCTGGTCCATGTGCCAAGGCATAGAGCATGGCATATAGGCCATCACAGATTATAAAAACCCAACCCTTCACTGGCAGACATCATTAACCTTTGTGCTTGTTTTGATAGACATAACACTGGGGAAATGGACAGACTGCCATCAGATCACCACGAACCGATGCTGGACATTAATGAGGTCATAAGGTCAGCGTCAATCCAAGGAAGCAGCTGGAAGTCACAGTGCCTCGGGGCGTGTGCTTTGAGCATATGCAGTTAGCAGAAGTTTTTTATCACCAACATTTTCAACCTCTCTGCTCTCTATGTCCCACACTGTTGTTTCAACGTGCCTCAAATCATCAACCATGGCCCATGTCCATCAGAAAGCTAAATAAAAAATAACAACTAAAACAATCTGAGTTGTCTGAATGACTCTATCGCCCAGTTGCACTCACCCTGGTAGCTGATTCTGGCCTGACAGTAACATAACCAGTAAGACGCGCAAACGCGGGAAGCGAACGCAGCTCGTACATATTTGGATTTTGGACGTATAGCTGTTTTGGGGACTCCTTATATGGTTATGGCTGAGTCATGGTGACACAAATCACTCAGCTCCATATATGGGCACAAAAGCGGGACAGACAGACAGCTGCTTTGGGGACTCCTTATATGGTTATGGCTGAGTCATGGTGACACAAATCACTCAGCTCCATATATGGGCACAAAAGCGGGACAGACAGACAGACACACAGACAGACACACACACAGACATGATCTGCTAGGTCTCATAGTAAGTGCTCACTGCGTTCGCAACCATTGCTACTTGACCAGCACCATGGTTTACCTGCCAGGCAATCAGATCAGGAAAAATCCTGGAAAAATCTTCTTTGACTTGGCCTTCAACACTCGATCAGTGTCATTCCCAACAGACTGACTGTAGTTTCCAAACTCCACAGCCTGGCAGTGGGCCTGAACACACTAATTTGCATCGGAACTCGCTTTGCATTTTCAACTGGTATCCACAGACTGAGGTTAGGAAAACACACACCCTCACCCATGTACTGCTCTTATCGGTTGCCTTCATTGCTAGTGATAGTTTTTTAATGGAGTGCCATCATAATTTAATTGTGTTGTTGTCATGTGTAAAGCAGTACAATGACAAATACACGTTTCTGGAATGTACAGTGTCATTTCAAATGGTTGTAGTGGCATTGTTTCAAATATAATTGATATTGCATATAAGCGACCTTCTTTGTTAACCTATAGCCATAATGCCATAATCTGATTAATCGTTTAAATAATCAGCCGATTAATCAATTATGAAAATAATCGTTAGTTGCATGGGGCGGCAGTGGCTCAGGGGTAGAGTTCCTGGATGGGAACCGCAAGGTTGCCAGTTCAAACCCGGGCTCCCCCAGAGTTACTGTCGAAGTGTCCTTGAGCAAGACACTGAACCCCTAATTGCTCCCGATGTGCTAGTTGGTGCCTTGCATGGTTTCCGCTGCCATCGGTGTATGAATGGGTGAATGTAATGCACAATCTATGTAAAGCGCCTTGGATAAAGGCGCTATATAAATGCACCATTTACCATGCAGTTGCATACTCTACATCAGTCTGGAGTTGGTTGAAAACACATTTTTTGTTACTAGGTACCTTGTCAGAATGAGTATTCTTAGCTTCCTAATATATATATATATATATATATATATATATTGTGGCATCATGAGGGGACAGGTGGTAAATGGGTACTATAATATAGTACCCATGTATGGGAATAATATTCCCATACACAAAATGGCTCAAGTACAACTCTCAGGGTGCCTTAGCACACACACAGGTGTAGGTGTGTGAGGCACCTAATTGAGAGAACAAACAAACGGTGCATGAAGAGAGACAAAGGGCTGAGGGCTAAATGGTAAATGGTAAAGGGCTGGACGGAGCTGGACCCAAGGATGGAAAAGGACTGAGAAGTGGACTTTGTTAAGTAACAGTGTGGACATTCTTTGAACTTAAGAACCTTTCAGTTTGGACAACATTATTCTCCCTCTGGGATGTTTTTCGTTGCCTTTGCAAATTGCCTCATGTTGGCCTATCTGAGCTATGAGCCTGTGGGAAAACAAACCTAATTTCATTGTATACTGGATTTTCCTTCCTTTTATTCTGCACTGCCTCACAATATCCCACCCTATACCTCTCATGATATTACAATACATATATACTATATATCTCTTCAAAATAAAATACTCAAGATACAATATACCGTATAATTATGTCTTCAGGGGGATACGCCTGAGGGGACATACAGTAAAGAATCCTAAATCATGCATGAGAGCTGCTGACAAACCCGGTAGCGTGTTACCCTCCAAGTCACTCTCCAATACCTTGGAGACTTTCATATCATGCCCGAATTGAAATGTGTACCTTTTTTGTTCTTGTTTTTGTCATCCAACGATGAATTACACACAAAACGTTGGCTTGCTCATTACTACAAATTACCCCAAAAAGTAGAAAAAAATGGAATCCCGCACACTGTCTTCACTATTTTATTGAGCGTTTCGGAAACGTTGCTCAATAAAATGCTGTAAGTGAAGAAGTGTTTTCCTATTTTCTACACCTGTCCTCCGTAAGTGTGCATAAGGTCTTTTTTCTACTACAAATGATCAAAATGCTTCAAACCGAGTTGACCCTGATGAAGGCCCATGCTGGCCGAAATGCGTTGGTCGTTTTTTAAACCTTGTTTTTTAATTTTCATGAAATAAAGGATTTTTCTACTTCAACTGCACAGAGCTGCCTGCACAGAGCTGCCTTGGACCCTCTTTCAAGTTCGCCACCTTCTTACCTCATTCCACATTGATTTTGACTCATTCAAGGTATAGTGCTTTTAAAGAATTCGTGTGCTATTATTTGAAACCCTCTCCAAAGAGAACCTGTCTGCAGTTTTTGTTACATAAAGGACCCACGAAGCTCTTCTTCTTTTCTTTTTTCTGATTATTCAAACAGCATTCGAAGGCACAGTGTGTTATTATGGGAAATGTGTGTACGGCACGCACAGTAACATTTTCAGAGTTCATTTATCCATGCATTTGTAACTCTGAAAGGTTACAAAATTGAAACAAACGGACCATTTGGTTCCATTTTGTACACTCTCAGGGTTAAATTAAAATAGACAAATTATACCGTTACCGAGTGCTTATTTGATATTCCTATGTCTGCACACAGTGCACAGCTGTACGTCCATGACTTTCTGGGTCATCTCTGTTTTCCTGTAAACCCCCATGGACCATTACACAGACTTGGTCTGCACCATGGCTAGACCCCAAGACTTTTTCTGCTCCATCGCACATACACACATGCACGCACGCACACTCAAACAGCCACCTCTCCACACACACAAACACACAAGTTTTGCAAACATTTGCGTGAACATTGTGTTGAACCATAATCATAACTGACCTAGCCCTTGCCCTGCATCATTGTTAGGTCGATTTTGTTTAAACATACATTAAAAAAAAACACCATTAGATTATTATTATCGTAAGAATGATTCCATTGTAGCATTGCAACTTTTCAGGAATAGAAAGCCTGCCATTTCTATTAGCTTGGATTCCCCATCAATGATGTCACTGGTGGACGGGTTTCTGAACTGCCCACAGCCCTCCTATGAGACACAGACTGAGTAGAATTGTTTTTAGGATTTTATCATGAACATTAGTGAGGACCAATTATATGAAGGTGGATTGAAAAGTGGTAAAGTGGTCCCTAAAGCACAGTACTTAAGTAAATGTACATAAGTACTTTCACCACTGCACATACAGTGGAGGCCAAACCTTACTCTACCCTTAACCCAAACCAACACTGTACATGCCCAACTGTAATTGTAACTAGGGATCTGCAATTAATCGGTAAACACATCGGTATTGGCCGAAATTGGCCTTAAACCAATATATCGGTAACCAGCATCGGTAAAATAATATATATCGGTTTTAGCGGATATTTTTTTATTATTATTATTATTATTTATAATAATTATGTTGAAAAATACATTTAAAAGGACCACTTCAGCACTTTTCAACCCACCTTCATATAATTGGTCCTCACAAATGTTGATAAAATCCTACCATTGTTTCTGTCTGTGTCTCGTAGGAGGGCTGTGGGCAGTTCAGAAACCTGTCCACCAGTGACATCATCGATGGGGAGTCCAAGCTAATAGAAACTGCAGGCTTTCTATTCCTGAAAAGTTGCATTGCTATAATGGAAGCCATCATTGTTATCTAATTGGTATTTTTTTATCTTGTATTTAAAAAAAAAGCCGGCCTAACAATGATGTCACTGATGGACGGGGTTCTGAACTGCCCACAGCTCTCCTATGAGACAAAGACTGAGTAGTGTTATCATGAACATTAGTGAGGACCTATTGAAGATAGGTTGAAACGTGGTGAAGTGGTCCTTTAAAAAAGCCTGAAAAAGCCTTTTGGCTGCAGATTGTTCTCTGGGGAAGCTTTCAAAGGAGTCAACAAGTCGGAACATTTTCAAATAAAAACACTACATTCAAGCTGTTTATGTTGGGATATGAGCCAACATCTCAATAACGGTCGGGTGCATCCCTATAATAAAGAGGCATTGCTTTTTTCAGTGTTTATAAGCCTTTTTTCAGAATGGCCAAATGTATTACATATTTTTAAATACAGAATGAGATCATATTAACATCGGCTATCGGCAATAACAGCAATTAATTATTTCGGATATCTATATTGGCCAAAATGCCTCACCGGTACATCCCCAACTGTAACCCTTACCCTAACATGATGAAACTGCAGTCAAATATAATTGGGGACACAATTTTTGTCCGCAATTAGACACGCATCCCCAGTGGACTGGTTTGATGCGAACAATTTGTCCCAAAATGGCGTATAATTATGACAGGAACACACGCACGCACGCATGCATGCACACACACACGCACGCACGAACCCATGCATACATGCACGCACGCATACACAGTATATATACAGTAACAACAGACTTGCAGATAAAGGTTTCTGGGACAGTCTCTGGAGTGATGAATATAACCGCCTCTCTTCTTCTCTGACCACGCAGGCCTCTTTCTACCCCAGCATCTTCCTCTGAGTCTGCACTGATGTTTGAAAGAGAAGACATTCAGCACTCTACCAGAATACAAGCTTGTAAAGTTCCACTTCCTCAGAAGCTTTCCTGCATTGCTGAAAAGGATGAATGCCACACAATCAGCTTGAAAATGGTATGTGCAGGTGCGTGCGTGCACACACACACACGCGCGCACACACCTTGGCCTGCAGGAGCAGAAGGTGACAGATGTACAACTCCACTTGTCCCTGTCCCCTCTGACCTCTCTCCTCCTTGACCAACAAACCCCCCCATCTCGCTGTCTCCTTCAGCCACAACTTACCTCCCTCAATCTCTACATTCTAGCAAGCCAATGCTCGTCCTCTCTCATCACCTTCTGCCTCTCTACGCCCCCCTTTCTCCCCCTCTCTCTCTCTCTCTCTCTCTCCCCCCTCTCTCTCTCCCTCTCTCCTGTGCCAACTTCCTCTTTCTTACACCTCCTGCTGTCTACCCAATGCACTGTTCCTCTGCCTTCTGTCTGCAGTCTTTTTCACAACAACATACAGAATAACTGAGACACACACGCGCGCACGCACTCATGCTCACACGCGCGCACACACACACACAGCATAACCATACACGTGTGCAAAGAACGACATGTGAATTTATGCACACACGCACGCACACAGTGAGGATAGGATAGACAGATACTCCATGTTCCATCCTCTTGTCTCCTCTACACACCTTTGTTCCTGTCGCCTCGCTCCCTATCTATCGTCTCAATCGTACCCATGTCATCACACACTCACACACACACGCACACTCAGACACACACACACACACACACACACACACACTCAGACACATGCACACAAACAGGCACGCACACGCATAATAAAAAAGCCTTGCCCTGACTCTATGGGGTACAAGCTGACAGATGTAGCCCCCCTCCCCCACACCGTGGGTGCTCAGCAGGTACAGTCACAGCTGTGCAGCCCTACCTGTCTCATGGATATTTCATGCGATGAAGCAGCGGCGGACCGACCGCGTGGCACCGCGGTGGGCAGAGCAAAGCTGCACAGTGGGCGTCGTGCCACCCGCGCTGATCCCATGATGCAACACGGTGAAGCACCTCGCCGTTCATTTAACCCGTTAAGACCATAGAGTTATAAAGGATAGAGGGCGGACTGCCCCTTTAAGACCATAGAGTTATAAAGGATAGAGGACTGCCCCGCCCCCTGCTATTCATTAAGACCATAGAGTTATAAAGGATAGAGAACTGCCCCGCCCCCTGCTATTCATTAAGACCATATAGAGTTATAAAGGATAGAGGGTGGACTGCCCCTTTAAGACCATAGAGTTATAAAGGATAGAGGACTGCTATTCATTAAGACCATAGAGTTATAAAGGATAGAGGGCGGACTGCCCCTTTAAGACCATAGAGTTATAAAGGATAGAGAACTGCCCCACCCCCTGCTATTCATTAAGACCATATAGAGTTATAAAGGATAGAGGGCGGACTGCCCCGCCCCCTGCTATTTATTAAGACCATAGAGTTATAAAGGATAGAGAACTGCCCCGCCCCCTGCTATTCATTAAGACCATAGAGTTATAAAGGATAGAGGGCGGACTGCCCCTTTAAGACCATAGAGTTATAAAGGATAGAGGACTGCCCCGCCCCCTGCTATTCATTAAGACCATAGAGTTATAAAGGATAGAGGACTGCCCCACCCACTGCTATTCATTAAGACCATAGAGTTATAAAGGATAGAGAACTGCCCCACCCACTGCTATTCATTAAGACCATAGAGTTATAAAGGATAGAGAACTGCCCCACCCACTGCTATTCATTAAGACCATAGAGTTACGGGTCCATCTGGTTCCATCGGTACACTCTCAGAGATATAGGTGGTGTAAACGAACACTGAGGATGTTACTGTACGTTGTAAAGTGCCACCACATAGTGTAGAAGTGGGTCACCGTCGCATCCCCTCGGCGGTATATGCAGCACTTCTGCCATGATTACCCCTGGGGTGGTACGAGTCCGCAGGGGGGAAAGACAAGCATGTGGTTGGTACGCTGCGACCAGCTATTAGCGGACAACAGCTTTCCTACTAGGCCTATACAATTTTTATGAAAAAATACCTTTTACCAAGGGGGCAGGAACTCCAGCGTGTAGTTCCATGTGTTCCGTAAAGCCCACCATATACTGTATAGATGTTACACTGTTTTGTGCAACAAACAGGACATATACTATAGTATATCCATCAATGGTTTTGTATTTGGGCAGTGCCAAGACAGACGGACAGACGGAGTGGCTACTTGGTCTCAGCTAATAATGTCTTCTATAAATATATACGGTAGAAGAATGGAATGATGCCAAATTGATAAAATAGAGAGGTGAAGAGAGGAAGAAAATAGAATGAAAGAAGAAAAAGATTATCATTAATGAGCAGTAATTAGTCATTAATGAGCAGCATAAAACATTAACCTGCTGATTCAAATATAGATCTTCCCGAAGACACACACAAAGACACATACATGCACACACGCACACAAACACGCACACAGTTATGACACTATATACAAGTATAAATCACCCTGCAATGGCATGTTAAGGACTGCTTAGGACTGACATTGTAGTGGCAATGTAACACAGCATATGGTGGTGTGACATGTTAAGTGTTGATGGATGGGCGCAGCTTAGTACATGTTATTCAGTACTGGTTTAATAAGGACAGCTGAATCCCAATTTGCAGCAGAGTGTGAATAGTGGCAGTTAGGAGAGTGGAATATTACCTCCATTATGAAGTCTGAGTGGTAGTAGCTATAGGATAGCTTAGAAGAATAAAAAAAGAAGAGTTGAACTGTGATGAGGTAAAAGGGGGAGACCAGATAAGGAGATTAAAAATCATACAGAATGTGGACCAAAAGATAAGAAAGAAAATGTAAGGGGGGGGGGGAACTATAGACCAAGACATGGAGATTAAAAGTTCTCCCTACACCTCCCTATTTTCTTCCCTGTTCTTCTCCAGTCCCTCGTTTTCTCCCTCAATCTACATGTCCCCCGGGAGAGCGAGGCAGAGAGAGAGAGATAGAGATAGAGAGAGAGAGAGAGAGAGAGAGAGAGAGAGAGAGAGAGAGAATGACACGTCTTCTGTCTGCCACTTCACATTAAACGATAGCAGGCATAGCCAGTCAGACCCAGATGGCCCCGGGGAGAAAGATTGGCACATAGTGGAGACTTTTATAAAGCACTAGGCTACATTACTGCAATACAGCCATCTGCATTTAGAACGGACCCTCCACTGACTATAAGAGCGCTTGCCCTAGAAGTAGGTTAGTGTTAATGTCTGCCTGCGACACGCCGGGACCATTCTGTTCTATACACAGTAAAACCCTGACTGTCATAACGCAGAGAGTTACAAATGGGTAAATGAACATGAGCAGAAAAGGGTTGACACTATGGCGGGTAAATAAAATGTTGGGGCATGTGGAGTTTGCTTTCGAGTTTCCCAAACTGCAAGTGCACATTTGAGTAAGGGGTCTGCTATTAACAACACGAGATACATTTATTTTTTTATCATTATAAATATTATTCTCTGGTATCGGTATTCGGTATCGGCTATTACGGTATTTGGTATCGGCTATTATGTATGATAATGATTTATGATTTTTTATATGATGTATTATGTTTTTTTGTTCTTGCTTAGTGTAAGTCGTGTCTGCTAAATGCCTGAATTGAAAATTGTAAATAAAGAGCTCGTGGTCACAGTATATGAGCAATCATATTTCCTAACAAGCATGGGGCATTTTGATGATGTTAATTTAGTTGTTTTTTTTAAACAGGGTTGATTGTCTCTAGGCTTGGCCCAAAAGGTTATGCGGGGTTTGGAAGGTCAGATCATTACTCATCAACAACAGCCATTTAAATTATTGATTCGTAAAGGGTTTTCCCAGGGCATCAGCATTGCCAAATGCAGGTAAAGGTGGGTGTGTGTGTGTGCGCGTGGGTGTGTGCATGAGTGCGTGCCTGTGCGTAGGTGTGTGGGTGCACGTGAGTGCATGTGTGTGGTGCTTGAGACGGTGGAATATTTTTAACTATACAGCTCTCAGATCAATACGTTCACTCTTTTATTGGTCCAGATCCACTAGGCTACTGTACGTGATGTGTTTACAGAGTCCATCTGGAGCACCAGCACACTCCACAGCTGTGGAACAAAAGATAACGTCTGTAGTTTCCACCGGTGCAAAGTAACTAAGTACATTACATGTACTTAACTATTATTTTGGTGGGATTTGCACTTGAGTGTTTCCAATGTTCAATAATTGTACTTCTACTCCACTGCATCTCAGAGGCAAATATTGTTATTTTACTCCACTACTTTTATTTGAGAACTTTTAGTTACTTTGTAGGTTTTGATTATTATAAAACATACATTAACCACTTCAGCCTTATACATTTCGGCCATTTGAAAATAGCCGATCTACATTAGATCTGCTATTTTCAAATGATTGAAAGATTGAAAACTTGAAATGGGTATTTCCACACTGCATTATTGATACTTTTAAGTACAAAATGTGAGTACTTTTTCCACCACTGGTGTTTTGTGTATTGGAGTTTCATTTCAATGAAGTTTCAGTGCATTGCAAATTTGCAACTGCTAGTTTCAATACACAAACCAACAAATAATTAATTTGTTAGGGAGGCAAGCATTTTAGTTTCTTGAATTTGTCATCTGATTTTTTGTTGCTTAGATAACATTCACATAAAACGTGGCTGAACCTCACCAAAAGTACAAAAAAAGAAAATGCAATATACTTTCAATGACATACAGGGACGTTTTTTCAAAATAAAAGAGAAATGGAGTGAGAATGTGTGCACCGAGGCGGAGAATTTGACACACAATGTTGCAGTGCACAAGTTCAATGCCATCCCTCACGCAGAGACAGCACAGCGCGGGAAACATGACAGCTACTCAGACCTCAGCGGCGCTCCAAGGCCGCAAAAAAAACACTTTCTATCCCACCAAAACACACTGTAGCAGCTCAATCAGAAGCTAAGTACTACACAGTAGTAGTGGCACGCACATGCAGGAATGCATTGGACGTGACTCTAAACAGAATGATCCTAATGTTCTTACCGAAGCGAAAGGCTGGATGATGGTGGATACAGCACGACGCAAAGCTCCAGACTGCCATGCATAAATAAACCATGACCATAAATAAAAGTCTGGCGTTACATTGTATTGGCGTTGACACCGCTTGACTCGACGCGCGGGCTGGGATATCCGTCTTTCCGTTGTGAACGGGGCTGACACTAACACTCAGATGAGCTTGTGCACAGTATGTGTAGGCAGTGATATAAGTTCTCATTACGCACACACAGGGTACGGGGGATTGTGATGCATGCGAAAACCATTTAGCGAAGCACTTGGGTCGGGATAGGATAGCGTCGGGACGCCGTGTTTGGGCTCTACATCACTCGGGAGACACCTCAACACCTCTCTTCGTCCTGAAGAAAAGCTGACTGGCGTGCTTGATAGAAGGCTGAAGCCATTGCATTTGCTCTATGGAAGATATGACAATGCTATCAGTCCGCGTGTGTGTGTGTGTGTGTGTGTGTGTGTGTGTGTGTGTGTGTGTGTGGACGCAATTTGTCATAGCTGTGAGGGTAATGGCACAGTTGTCGTGGCAGCAGAAATGGCAGGCATGCATCACCCTATGACCTCTACTGAAACAGACCCCCATCACTTCACACACACACACACACACACACACACACACACACACACACAGTTCGAACATATCGACCATTGAGGTGCTCACTGCTCACTGTTCACTCGGCCCCTCATCTGTGTTATTAGTACAAATAGGTTCATCTGAAACCATGTAAACATGGACTTCTCCTGGTTGTAAGCATTGATTCAACATCAGGTTGTCACATACAATCAAATTAAATCTCCATCACTCACTGATGATGTCACATGCTCCATCTCTGATGATGTCACCTGGGGTGTAACCAACACACTGACGGGAGATGCGCAATTCCATATAGTTAGTTAACTGCGACGTTCATATTATTATTATTAGAATATTAATACAACTCTACTTCAGCCCTATACAGTATATACTGTCCACATGCAGTACACGTGGACAGGCCTGTCCCAAAGCCAGAGACATGTCATGCAGCCAAGATGTTATATCTTTGACGTTATCCTGCTCCTCCATTGATGAATGCTGGGAAGCCAGCTGTCTGGATGTGGCAGGAGTCCCCAGGGTGATTTTCTGGGGAGATGGTTACATTTTCTGGTTCAGAGCGCTTCACTGCTATTCACGCAAATACTCCACAAGTCCAAAAAAAGTTAGCCTTGCATCAATTCTTAATGGTGCGGCTTCCGAGGGAGGGAGAGAGAGAGAGAGAGAGAGAGAGAGAGACACACACAGAGAGGCTCTCTTAATGGCACCACAAATTAAGAATGTGGCCTGCAGGGCGGTGGCATTAAAGAGATATTATGCTGAATATTACAAAATGCAGATGCAATGGAGTCCAAGGTTAAAGATTAATCAGGGGTCGATTCTGTTCAAGGGTGAATTTTCAGCCGGGGAATATTACTCTCCTTAACAGGGATCAAGCTGAAATCAGCTGTGTGACACACACGCACACACACACACCCACTTGGCAGTTTGGCTGTGATGAATTTTAAAGAACCCTCACCGAATGGAGGCAGATACGCCTCATTGGTCAAATGGGCTTCCACAAGCAGTGCATGCCAAGGCCCTGGCACACGGGGCACACACACACACACACACACACACACCCACACACACAGACTGATAGAGTAACATGAAAGCAATCAGTGATGGTTCAGCCATCCACCTACTGACTCATCCAGACAGACAGTCATGGATCTCAATTACTCTCTCCCTCTCTCTCCCTCTCCCCACACTTTAAATATATTTTGTCCTCCGTTTTAATCACCTATTTGCTCTGTCTTTTCCTCTTATCTTTCTGACCTCTTGTTTCCTCTCAATCCCCTCACCTCATCATCTTTCCATCCACCCCTCTATCTTTCACCTTCTCTCTCCCTCCGTAAATCCCTCGTCCCCTCTCTGTCACCTCTAACTGTCACCGCTACTTATAACCGTCTCTAAATCCTCCATTCGCTGTCCCTGCAGTGCACAGTCAAATCTGGAGGAGTTAAGTTTACTCAGTAAGTGTAAGAAATGGATCCGTATGGGTCCATTTCTTGCCGGTTTTCATACCGTTTGTCGTTGCTGCGGTGGGAATTAGCATTTGAACACTGTGCCCATTCACAGGGGTTATAACAACACAGGCCGGTCCCTCGATCCAGTCTGAGCGCAACAGCAAACACATGGATGCACCAAGAAATACAAATGCCATCTATGATTGTGCACGACAAAACACAACACGAGAGCACGCACGCACACGCACACACACACACACACACACACACTTGTCTATGTAACCATCTAAAAGTGAAAAGAGAGGGTCTAATGACAACAGACAGACAAGAATGACATGCAGACACAGGCGTGCACGGTGCGTGCACACACATCCACACCCGTGTGTCTTTTCTCTCAGAGTATAGATGGGGTAAACAGTGATGTGTGTCTGAGAGTGTCAGCGAGGTGTCAACGCACTATGGTTGACATGTCACTCAGCGCAAACAACGGCCCCGAGCGCATCCATCCAGTGTGCGTTTGCGCGCATTTGTGTGCATTTATGCGAATGCGCCCAATTGTATGCATCTGCGTGCGTGCGTGTGTGTGTGCGTGCGTGCGCGCGTATGTGTGCATGCGTGCACGCTTGTCCCTGAGCTGTCCCTCTTAGGAGGAGACGCCAGTCAGCGTTTAAGTGAAGGAGCAGAGCAAATGAAATATTGATCTCTGATAAGACATGAAGTACCACACGTCGACAGCTTTTCTCTGTTTGGATAGCCTATATGTATGTCCATATATGTGTGCGCGCATGCGCGTGTGCGTGTGTGTGTGTGTTGGGGTCGCTGCCGGTACATGGAGTGCTCATTGAGCCGGGAGAGAGTTGGCAGACAATTCCGAATAATCAAAGTTCAGGTTGGTTTGTGGATATTGCTGTATTGATGTTTGATGTTCTAGGCTCCATGTCTGTGAATCACGCCCGGCCCAGCGAGGTGCCAAGAAAGTGCTTATAATGGCAGAACACAGCTTGGCAGAATTTACATTCATCATCTGCTTAAGAAACCAAAAAAAGATCACTGCGGTGTTCATTTGCCATTATATTTATATACCTCTAAAGCCAGGGCTGCCATTAAGCATTTTCCACCCCAGGACACAAATGAGAAATAAATCTTGTGTCCTGGAACCCAGCTTCATAAATCATATTTATATTTATTTAATATATTAGTAAATTGGCAGTGGCCCATGCGTGTGTCAGCAATACATTTGCAAAGTGTGTGTGTTTGTGTGTGTGTGTGTGTGATCTGTCAGTGATATTTTAATGTCTTGGAACTTATGTTCCTGGTGAGTCACTCATCACACGGCATCCTCTACATCCTCCTTCATTCATTCAAAATAAGCTGCTATACTGACTAGAAGAAAGACCTGAGATATTTTACATTGTCGCTGTCGGTTGGAAACCTTGCCGTGTCCTAAACTGCTATACTTTTCAGAAAAAGAAAAAGATGAGACTTTGTTCCTATATAGATCCCGGTAGTTATCATTTTGTCACAAGCTCACATTAAAGGTATTTGTTACATATTTATGAGACCATGCAGTCAGACGTTAACGAATTTCAACCTGGTGCCCCTCATTGGTGCATGTCATTATAGGTGATTTCTTTTTGTCAAAAATCAGTCAAAAATAGCAGAAGATCTTATATAGATGATCTACAAGCCTATTTTCATTATATCTTTGCGTGACACTGTCCTACTAGACAGTTAAATAGGACATTAACTTATTAACAAACAAACAAACATAAAAAGGTGGAATATGGAGATACAAGAGTCAGAAATATAGAACTCAAGCTGCACAACGTTTGCTGTCGGCCAGAAACCTCATATCTCCATAATTTGACTTTTTTGTAATTTAATGCCCTACTTCATCATACCAGCTCAGTGGCCTTGTGGTTAGAGTGTCCGCCCTGAGACTGGGAGGTTGGGGTTCAATCCCTGGCCGGGTCATACCAAAGACTCTAAAAAATGGGACCCAATGCCTCCCTGCTTGACACTCAGCATCAAGGGTTGGAATGGGGGTAAGTCCCTGCGACATACTAGCGGCATGTCCAGGGGGTGTACTTGTACATCAAGCTGCCTCACGCTACAGAAACAGGAGATAGGCTCCTGCCTCAAGGCTCGGCAAGGCTACTTACTTTACTTCATCATACTACATCGGCACAGAAAAGTAGCAACAATAGATGTAGAAGCTCACAAGGGGGCGCAATGCGAAGCATCGTGAGCTTGTAAATCAAACATTTTTGAGGGAAAGTGAAAGTGGTTAAGTCTGTGTCTTTGGGTTTTATAAATATTCAACCGATAAGTATTAACAAGACTAAATAAATGATAACTACAATGGATCCTTCGGATCAGAGACGTTATTTTTCTGAAAAGTAGAACAGTTTTGGACATACAAGGTTTCCACAGGCGTTTATAAGCAGGGCCCCTAGCATTGTGAGAGCTGCCCCAGCCCTCCCACCGACCGTTCCAGGGAAAGGTTCTGCAGCATGCAGACACGCTCCGCTCTGCAAGGCTCTGCAACTGTTTCCTCCCACGGGCTACTCCACTCCCGACCATCCCTCATCCTCAACACATGTACCGTAGGCCTATAATCCCCCCCAAAGCACTGCTTCTGAAACCTTTTCATGTCAAGGACCCCCAAAGTAATGTATTCCGAAGACATTTTGTAGCAGGGACACCCAAATCACATTGGGTGTCCCTGGTACAAAACATGCCCACAATTTTCAATGTGACGAGGGGTTATTTTCAAATATCCGATGTATATAGGGCAGGGGTGGGCAACTTTGACGATGGAGAGGGCCACTATATTTCCACACTCACTCCAGAGGGGCCACGTTGCATATTACTGTCGTAGCAAAAATAGACACGTTTTGAGCTTGTAGATCGGCTATTTTTTATATTTTAATTGAAATCCTGAAAAAATGTGGCAATTTATTTTATTGGAATCATGAAAAATTACCTTTTTATTTAATTTCAAATTAATTTAGTTATAGTTATGTTAACTTTATGAACTACATCCAAACACATTGGACATACAAAAGCGGGTCATGTTTGCATGTTTGGAATTGTAACAGCTGAAATCAATAATATATCAGTATTAACCTGAGGGCCGCATTAAGTGAAGGTGGGGGCCACATGTGCCCCCCGTGCAGCCAGTTGCCCATGTATGATATAGGGTTAAGGTAGGGTAACTGGGGATTCCCCTGGGATTCAATTTGAAAACGTACAACCCCAACATCCCATCCTTGCCGTAACTTGACAGTGCCACTTGTCTATTGTTTGCACTGTCACGTCTGCAGCACAACCCGCTCTGTCCAAACTGCATTGTCTGTTGCTGTCTTGAAGCTGGAATTGGACCTTGCTGTGGCTGCTTCCCTGTGCCAGGCTGCTAGACAGTGCCAACATGTCTACTGTTGAGGTGAGCTCCAACATTAATTCAATTTCAAGCCCATTTTGGAGCAGAGGATGAATTGGGGTTTTGACCCTCCTGCAACACCTCTTGTCAAACGGTCGTGCTTCAATCTACCCAACCACCGTGCATATATATTATATACTGTACATCTGCCAATAGAAGAGCAGGGAGACCATGCACCTCCAACCGCCGCAGTCAGGGCTGGACAGGGTCAAAGATGCGCCCCTGGCATTTGGCCCAGATCGGCCCATGCACCACTACCGGCACGCAGTTAGCAGATACTCTACCGCCCCGCTCCGTCGAGGCACACGCAAACAAACAAGCCCTAATACCACCAGTTTTACTGAAAAATATGCTCTGATAATTACTATAATAATCCTAAAACTGGGAGGAAAAAATATATATAATTATTACTTGCGCAAGTGGAGCGTGCAAGTACTGCGACCGGCTGGGGATGTCGGGGTAAGAATGGTGGTCCCTTATTGGCTGTTGATGGTGACGTAACTAAGGTACTGTAGGCCTACATTTCAAGGTTGCTATAAGGTCAATAACGGGTCTAAAGGATTTAGAACAGCAGTTGTAATAGGCATTAGTTAGTTAGCAGTCCTTGCGCGCTCTGCTTGCGCACAAGTATGCCTACTTGTGTGCAAGGCGAAAGTTGGCACCTCGACAGAGTGCATTTCAAGTTATCGTATCTCCATATATGGATCTGATCTTGTGACATCATGGAGACCCTTTATGCCTTCATATATGGTCACGCCTCGTGACACGTCACGCCACCATATATGGCCATATATCTCCCTAGATCACGACACTAACCCTGGATAACCATACATGGAGAAGACTGAATCATCACCTAGATCAAGCAGTCTCCTGTCTGCCGTCACTCAGGTGGATGCGTGCAAGTTCTCGCCCTCAGGGTGTCTTGCTGGTATTAACATACTCACCCTAAGGGCATTTTACTGGTATTAACATACTCCATATAACCATACAGACTGGTTAAAATATTATTTCTTTCATAAAAAAAAACTGCATTTTCGTTGAACACACTGAGCCTGGACATAAACAGCTTGAATCAATCAGCTGTATTTATACTGACTGGACGCTAAATAAAACTACTCCACCTTATTTGACTTGACTTTCCTTGACTTTCCTTGACTTTATTTGGCTTGGCTTGACTTTTCTTGGCTTCCACATTCTAAAGGTGGGAGGTTCAAGGAAAGGTGAGATCCTGCCAACAGCAAAGTGACGAGGTGTCTTCACTTTAAATACTAACTACCTGGCTGCTCTCCAGGCACAAACACTCTCACTCGCATACTGGATTAATGCACACACACACACACACACACACACACACACACACACGTGCACGGACGCACGCACACGCTCCTGCATAGGGACACATTATAATATAATGTGTCCCTATATGCGCAGGAGCGTGTGCGTGGAAGCATGCACAAATGTATGCATGCAAATCAATATAATATACAAATTATACAATTTCATGTGCTTTTTTTAGTCTTTGTTGAGGTATTGTGTCATAGTTCAATTGCACTTGCCTGGAATTTGTACTGAATCTATTTACCCCTCCTGACTGTTAAGCAGACGGTTCAGTGTCTTGCTTTAAGGACACCTTCCAATTTCCAAACACCTGCTCTACCTACTGAAACGCAATCCTATTGACGCACATGCACATGCGCGCGAGCACACACACACACACACACACACACACACACACACACACACACACACACCATTAAATATAGCTACAGATAGGTTGCACAGTTGCATACAGAAGAATAAAGTAAAGTAGCACTGTAAAGAATAGTTTCCAGAAGTGCAGTAGCAGAGATCATCGCCTCGTCTCCTCCTCATCACTTAGAGGTTAAAGATAGTGTACACAGCTGTGTGTGAAAGCATGCAGTCAGTGTGAAAGCGTCGCAGATTTTCTTCTCGCACCATCTCTTCATCATCACTTTCAGAGGTTAAGACATGTGATGAATGCATGTGCGCGCGTGCGTATACTTACATTACTATACTTGTGAGCGCCAAATGTCTATACAAGTATACAGTAGAATTTGATTCTGCTAATTCTTTTCCTGGGACCTCACAACAAAAATGTGTGTTTGAATGGTTAAAAACAATATGTGGGAATTAGGCTTACAATTAGGATGTTGTTGGATTTAGGGATAGGATTAACCATTTAGAGGCCTGATTCATAGCCTACTTACATAGCCTACAAATAAAGTTAAATGACATAAGCTTGTAGTTATGTTGCAAATAAACAACTCAGGGTTTAGGTTTAGGGTGAAAATGGCAAAACAAATGGTAAAAGTTTTAATCGATAAAATTGACGGCCTAAAATGTCGACATCCCAACAAGTACAGTAATACCAAACATGTGTGCGAGTGTGAGCGTGCATAGAGGTTTCGATGTGAGTGACTCAGCTCCACTCAATATGCATGTCTCGTTACCGATCGTGCTCAGAATGAGACTCTCAGTGTAACCTGCTGGGTAGAGAGAGAGACAGGGTGAGAACGGAAAGGGGCGGGAGAGCTGAGAGAGAGGCAGAAGGAGAGGAGGAAGAAGAGAAGAGGAGAGAGATAGAAAAGGAGAGCTGAGAGAGAGAGAGGCAGAAGGAGAGAGGAGGAGGAAGAAGAGAAGAGGAGAGAGATAGAAAAGGAGAGCTGAGAGAGAGAGAGGCAGAAGGAGAGAGGAGGAAGAAGAGAAGAGGAGAGAGAGAGAAAAGGAGAGCTGAGAGAGAGAGAGGCAGAAGGAGAGAGGAGGAAGAAGAGAAGAGGAGAGAGATAGAAAAGGAGAGCTGAGAGAGAGAGAGGCAGAAGGAGAGAGGAGGAAGAAGAGAAGAGGAGAGAGATAGAAAAGGAGAGCTGAGAGAGAGAGAGGCAGAAGGAGAGAGGAGGAAGAAGAGAAGAGGAGAGAGAGAGAAAAGGAGAGCTGAGAGAGAGAGAGGCAGAAGGAGAGAGGAGGGAGAAGAGGAGAGAGATAGAAAAGGAGAGCTGAGAGAGAGAGAGGCAGAAGGAGAGAGGAGGGAGAAGAGGAGAGAGATAGAAAAGGAGAGCTGAGAGAGAGAGAGGCAGAAGGAGAGAGGAGGGAGAAGAGGAGAGAGATAGAAAAGGAGAGCTGAGAGAGAGAGGCAGAAGGAGAGAGGAGGAAGAAGAGAAGAGAAGAGAGAGAGAAAAGGAGAGCTGAGAGAGAGAGGCAGAAGGAGAGAGGAGGAGAGAGAGAGAAAAGGGGGTGGAAAGGGGATGCAGCAAAGCAGAGAAGGGAGGGAGGATTAGGGGGGGTTGCGGGAGGAATTGAAAAGTGCCGAGCATTTTCTTTTCTCCCTCGATCAGAGGCAATGCGGAGAAGGCGTTAAGATCTGCTGAATTAGCTCAGCCATGAGGCTCAGAGGGCCTCCTGCGATTAGGTCACAGCGAGGAGGAGCAGGAAGCTTCTGAGGGTGGTGATGATGACGCCAGAGGAAGAGCAGATCCATTCATCAGATAGAGAGGCGTATAGCTGCTGTCTGGGCCGACGGTGGTATACATAATGGTGAAAGCAATAACTTTCCCTGAGGTTGTGATGCCGTGCGTTTCCATGCAGTGTACACATACTGAATATATCGTCGCTGTCGGGCAGCAACCTTGCATATTTCTTATTTTTTTATCCTAAATGAATGGCTATTTTATGTTTCGTCATACAACAGTGTCGCGCAAAAGTAGCAAAACATAGCCTGTGTACAGAAGCATGCCATGCTGGGACATGCTTGTGAGCTTGCACATTATATTCATGGAGTTACGTCAAGAGAACCAAGAGCATGCTATCCTCCTGTTTCTGAACAGAAATACATTATCCCTGGACCACTCCATAATGACATGCCCAATAAATGGGGACACCAGCTTAGTTGAAAGTGTATTCATCTGCCTGTGGGTTTTATAAAAATGCAACCAATGTACCCAAAGGTTTTAACAAGAGTTTGTGACTAAATAAAAAAGGATCCCATTTCCTGAAAAGTAAATGTTTTGGACATGGTTTCCACACGACAGTGCCATTATGTCTCTCTTCCTTAAAGACGATGTGTACAACCCCATGCCACCCGTCTCTCATCGAGCATGTTGCCTTCCATGTTCACGTGCATGCTAGAAGCGCACGCGTGCAGAAACGTATCAGACAGTCAGCGGCTTTGAAAGGGGCTCTGGAATGAGAGAGTGACCTTGCCTTGAAGCTGACGTGGACTGCGCGCACACACACACACACACACACACACACACACACACACACACACACACACACACACACACACACACTTCCGTCTACTTTGAACACACCTCTCTCTCGCCCCAGAGCCGCTCGTCGGAGCCTTGCATCAGTCATCTAAAAAGCCAAATTCAGTCAAGGATGGTGGACGGCGAAGCTGTGGCTTGAGCGTCGACTGCGCCTCATTGGTTCATTCATCAAAGCCCGCCATTCCTGCATTGGCCTCTCCGTCTCCCACCGGAACCAATTTGTTGGCAAAAACCTCGGCATCGCATCCTGCCGGCGCCCTGCCCCGCAGCGTCGGAGGCATGCAAAGGGGAGCACGCCACGTAATTAGTCTGTATGGCAACTCATTACCATCGCTGTGACAAAAAACACCACCTTATCTGGGATGGCCTGCCAAGCTAGTTGGTGTGCAAGTGACGGTCAGAGGCGGCCAGAGGGGGAGGTGGGGAGGGAGGGAGGATGTCAAAGGGTTGAAAGGGGAGATGATGATAAGGCTTGTGGGGGTGAAAGATTACAGATGTGTTATAATTAGGTTTGCTGTTAAGGGTCTGAGGAGAATAAGTGAGAGGACAGAGAGAGGGGGGGGGGGGGGGACAGGTGCACACACACTGTATACAGATCGGGTGAGAGAGAGGGATCTGGAGGTAAAATATACAAATGTAGGCATATAGCAGACGCTATTAATCCAGAGCCATTTACAGTAAGCAAGAACACCACATGTACTGTATAAATACATAAAAAATAGTCAAATTAAAAACGCAACCACTGAGTCTGATGGTTAAAAGAAGGCATTCAGGCTGACTCTGTGTGTGTGTGTGTGTGTGTGTGTGTGTGTGTGTGTGTGTGTGTGTGTGTGTGTGTGTGAGAGAGGGGGTGGAGCTTGTGGGAGTGAGGTGATCATGGCTCCGTGAATACCAGCTGCACACGTAGAGCCCCCACGTTCCATCCTGGATGACAGTAATGACAGGGTGGCGTCGAGGCTCTCATTACGACCTGCCCCTTCACAAGGTAACGCACGCACAAACATAAATAACCACAAACACACACTGTGTACACCCACCCACATGGACGTGCTTCAGACACATATACAGTACACACGCCTGACCATAGATATTATACTACACACGCCTGACCATGGATATTATACTCCCAACTAGGTGTGCGGCAATTATAATCATCACACTACATTTAGTGGACAAGTTATTTAAAACCATCGATGCGCCTAATGAATAGTTTGTTTGGCATATGCATCTTCTATTCCAACTCGTAGCGACTGGCGAGGCTAAAATAGTAGTTCAGTCAGATAACTCACAAATAGATTTAACCAGAATGAATTATAGAATGAGATTACAAGTGTGCATATAATTATTTTTTTCTCCCTGCTCAGCACAATTAAACAACCATTTTTAAACATTAAGAGCAGGGAGATAGATATAGAAGTCTTGGCTTCACCCCCCCATGGGGAACAGAAATAACAGAGCTATTGGCGGTGGTAGCAAACAGCGCATAACAACCAGGAACCATTACCATTATGTGGCCCAATTTGACTGAGGGACTGCCATTGGATTTTTATTTCATTTTGTATGTCACATGAAAGCAGGGAATCTTCAAATTGACATATTGGTTGTTCAGTTTGACCCACCAGTTTTGGAGATATGGCTTATAGAGTAATGTCTTGCAGAAAACAGCGAGTTGAGAAAACACCAATTCTGTGGTCTCTAACATTATACCAATGTTTAAGCATTTATTTCATATTTACATGTCGATTTGAGCTCTGACACTTCAATCATGCTCTGTCTGCCTGTGCTATTAACTCATAAAAATAAAAAAAATCCCCTCCTGGATTTTGCAAGATGGCACGCTCTCAGTCAAATTTGGTCACATATGCAGAAGGAACGCAGGAAGAATGCAGTCTTAGGTGAGCAATACCCTGCGTCCAATTGGTCAGCTGATTGCCATGTCAGCGTATGACCTGTGCATGGGTCTTGCATAACACTGCATAGACCCACATTATAATGTAGCGTATTAACCCCTCGAGTATATCTGACTGAACTAACTCTGCAAGCTACGCACCATTTATACTCGAAAACCGAAACCATTCAACTGGAACCACAGTGTTTTTTAGTTTTTCATATCTATACAGACAGACTGATACAGACTGGTGGTTCCAGGTGGTCCCCAGCTAAATGATGTAGTTGGTAAGCAACTACATACCCTTATTAAATATTTAACTCTTGAGAGCGTAAAATGAAACCAAAGGGTCCATATGGTTTCATTTTACGCTCTAAAGAGTTAAAATATTGTTACTTAATTTACAAGAAGTCTACACAATTAGAGAATGTAGAATCTTATTCAACAATAACAAAATATTCTTTAGTTTGGCGTCTGAGAGGCTAAATGTCATCAAAATGAATTAATGGTGGTCCGTGGCTCAAATGCCAAATAAATAATGGGCCTTGATATGAAAAGGGCTGAAAAGCACTGCAGTAGATCACACAGGCCATGTTGGAGCGCAGACCAGGCCTTCCTCCGAGGTGGATGGTCTGGTGACGCGAGCTTAGTTGCAGCCTTATAGTCCCAGCAACGCACATGTGTAGGGCCCTGCATCCATGCATGTCTGACCTGTACACATGTGTAGGGCCCTGCATCCATGCATGGTCTGACCTGTACACATGTGTAGGGCCCTGCATCCATGCATGTCTGACCTGTACACATGTGTAGGGCCCTGCATCCATGCATGTCTGACCTGTACACATGTGTAGGGCCCTGCATCCATGCATGTCTGACCTGTACACATGTGTAGGGCCCTGCATCCATGCATGTCTGACCTGTACACATGTGTAGGGCCCTGCATCCATGCATGGTCTGACCTGTACACATGTGTAGGGCCCTACATCCATGCATGGTCTGACCTGTACACATGTGTAGGGCCCTGCATCCATGCATGTCTGACCTGTACACATGTGTAGGGCGCTGCATCCATGCATGTCTGACCTGTACACATGTGTAGGGCCCTGCATCCATGCATGTCTGACCTGTACACATGTGTAGGGCCCTGCATCCATGCATGTCTGACCTGTACACATGTGTAGGGCCCTGCATCCATGCATGTCTGACCTGTACACATGTGTAGGGCCCTGCATCCATGCATGTCTGACCTGTACACATGTGTAGGGCCCTGCATCCATGCATGTCTGACCTGTACACATGTGTAGGGCCCTGCATCCATGCATGTCTGACCTGTACACATGTGTAGGGCCCTGCATCCATGCATGTTTGAAGTACACACGCTAGTAAGATGCATCTTCCAGTGTCATTATGCTCCTCTAAATATCAGTGTAATAAAGATTTAATGAGGAGCGAGGGTGAGAAAAGGTTAATAACCACCACGCATGTTAATTTTGGATTAAATATGGTGTAATTACTGTAATTTACAGAACCGTGCTCAATAAACCGTGAATCTGTTGCACTTCAGAGATGAGGTCTTCCTTGTGATGTGATTTCTTGGTATGTTGCTGTTGTCTTATTATCGTGGGAGGATTGGAGGGCTTTAGCTTCTGTTGGAATGAAGACTTTCAGTGATATTGGACTGGAATGGAAGTCAGGTGACCTCAAATCTGTATTTGCAGATCGGCTGATGGAGTTGCTTTGTTCCACTTTTAAATGGACTTGGCCGACGGCAATAACAGTACTACGCTATACAGCATAGGAAGTTGTTTGGAAAATAGATTTTCTTTTTAAGATTTTTGTTTGTGTGTGCGTGAGCATGCATGCAATTTACAAACACTGTGCAAAGCAGCACACCAAAACAGCCTCTCCTCTATCCTCTGACCTCCCCTAGCTCGTTTGCTCTGTGGCGACATGGGCATAAGGGCTACGCTTGCATGCGGGCCCTTTGTCTAAGACTAATGTATTCCTCGGGAGGCAAATAATAAAGAACCTTGAAGTTGAACCTTGTTTACAGTTAGTTCAGACTTCTTCTTACCAAGACTTCTTACAGTATTCTCATAGTCCCTGCATGGCCTGTACTGGCTATACTACACACTGGCTTCTGATTAAATGTAAGATTAGCATTTATTCTTTATCCTCTATACAACTTATCCCCGGGACCCTGTCTTAATATCAGTGAATTGCTGATCCTTTACAAACCTGTTAGGCCCCTCAGGTCCTCTGACTAAGACCTCCTCATTGTACGTCATTGACTTCAGGTGACCATACGTCTGCTGCTGTCCTGTCTCCCCCCCGGGGGCCTGGTCAGCAAACTGTTCTAAATCACACCTAAAGACCCATTTCTTCGCTAAGGCATTATTGACGTTTTGCCGGTTCTATTTTTAACTTGCTCTATACAGTATGTGTACAGGGCTGTATATACAGTACAGTGTGTGTGTGTGTGTGTGTGTGTGTGTGTGTGTGTGTGTGTACTGTATACGATAAACCTCTGTGTACTGTATATAAATATGTATACCTACAGTATATATATATGTGTATATAATATCAAATCAGAACGCAAACTAAATGGGTTTGTCCAAAGAAAACTATCGTGTTTCGTTCAATTTTGACACCTATAATAGATTGAAACATTCAATTTGGGGGTTAAAACACCTCTCTTTTTCTCTCTCTCTCTAGACATGATGACATTTGTAACATATACATAGGCCTACAACATATTGGTTTGCTGTTTTTTGTTATTCATTTTCATCAGCAGTGCATGGACCACCTCGTGCATTGCAGCATGTACGTGTGAAAGGTTAGACCTCGAAGGCCTCGTGTCCTCTCCCTTTAGCCTTCTGCTCTTCAAAACATTATGCCCTGTGAGCACAGTGGCCCCACCTCATTTAACTGGTATGGTATCCCTCTGTGCCCTTTTCCTGTCAACAAGCTTTTTAGACATTGTATAGACTACAGACAGACAGACAGACAGACACATCTGTCACTCATTTTTGCGTGAACACCAATGATGCATAATTGGACTTGATCCACACAGCACACTCAACTCAACCGGGAACAAGATGCAGACTAGAATCAGGCTACTTCATTGTAAATATGTAATCCATCTATAATTCATTTTAAACATCTGTCCCTTCCCTGCACTGGGGGCACACGAGCCAGGTTTTTGGCTCTCAACATTTAATTCCGTCTCGGTAAGTGGAGATGCCAGAGATTCAAAATAATTAAAATTTTTAAATGAAAAGGAAAAGGAATACACAGTTAAAATCACCAGTGTATCCATCTGTAACTCAGAGTGTGTGCAGATGTGTGTACACTTTCTGAGTTAAATTTGCAGGATTCTACTGTCTAGGTGCTTGAGGTATCCCAATCTTGTCGATAGTGGCATTTTCATCAAAAGAAAATCACACCCTTGTGAAGTGAGTGGCGCTCTTATCATTATACATCATCATACATCATCTCATGAACAACTGCATTTATGTTATTTGGATAGCCGATTTGCTCGTCTACATATGACGTAAATTTCCCCATCACTGTCAATGGCATTTAAAGTTTGTGTTGCCACAAATAGAACGTCATATTTGAGGCACATATGACCTAATTTCTCCTTTCATTGTCAATGGCAAATATGAGACATGAGGGGACCAAAGCTGTATATAGGACGGGCACCTCAAAAATGGTGATGAAAGTGGCAGAACATCTCTGGCTATAGATAAGTTAGTACAATTATACAATTCAGTTAATTAATTAGTAATTAACAGACTTTACCCCATGGATAAAAACAATCCATTGTCTTATCAGATAATGTTAAAATGGAGCAGGGTTGAAATGGTTTTCATTTGACCATGCAGGCAAAACTCTCTCTCGTTTGTTCTTTGTCGACGTCTCTCCCCTGTTCCTCATTCTCTATCTGAATTTCCTCATGACAACTTGCTTCACACTCTTTTCTAAACTGCAACGGCAGGAACAACTGTGAGATGAAACGCGGGCAGTAATTAATTCACTTAGGTAGAACACTAAATAATTCACAGAGAGACAAGTGGTCATACTTCAAAGGCAATAGTGGACAAATAGAAATCCAATAACAGCTCTGCCGCACATAGCATGTAGGTGAATGGTGTAGTTAGAAGCAAACAAACAAGCACAAAAGCACACACACACTCGCACGCACGCAAACGCACACTTCCCCTCCATAGACACAAAAGCTTGATGCCATCATGGCTGACTCAGCCAGTCAGTAGAAAACTTCATTGTGCTAATTAGATTCTTCACTGTCCAACACTCATATCTGCAACAGATCTCCATGCCCATCTAATCTACCTTTATATCTGCAGGCTTCATCTCAAGGTGATTGCTGTGATAGTCTCTGCCGTGCATTTAAAAAGCCTATATTGTCTGAGTGAGCAGAAATTGTACCTCGTTCCCCCTCAATCCCACTTGTCCAAAGTCAGGCTGCCTCCTGTGTGTGTGTGTGTGTGTGTGTGTGTGTGTGTGTGTGTGTGTTTCACTGTAGGATGGCCTGCAGTGATAAAATGACAATGTTTTGTTCCAAAGAAGAGAATCTTTCCAAGGGTGATGGAAATGATTGACAGCATGCATGCACGCACACACGCACATACTCACACACACACACACACACACACACACACACACACACAGTCACACACACACACACGGCCAACTGCACACAGCCAATGAAGTAAAACGAAAATGCAGCTGGCTTGCTCGAACTCTAGACAATTGATTTTGTTGCAGAATAAACATTTTTGTTCAATACCACACTGTGTTGAAGCCACATAAACATTTCCGTGAGAAAGTCTGATGAGAGCCAGGTGCTGACACAGCAAGAAACTTGAGCAAGTATAATTTAGAACATCATCCATATATGATACGATACAACTTTATTGTCAGCTTTCACTGAAATTTGTTTTGCGTCCATGACGTCACCGTTCAAGATACAGACAGATGTGAAAATAGCTGAGCTCGCAATACGTCACATTTGCATTTTATTTTCTCCCATAATGACATCAAATCCTCAAATTGGGACACCAGGGTGTTTAAGTGTGAGTTCCTGCAGCTTAACCTTTTTTTCCCCCAAAATTGTCCAAAAGCAGCTCCATTGATGAGGGGAATTATAAGCATCTACTATTAAAGCAAAACAATAGGTTTTTTATTGTTTACAATTATAGGTTTCTGCACTTCAGGCAGAGCTACTCCGCTAAACAAAGCTTGCTTCATACCCAAGGTATTGCTGCAACAACACTGCATTAACAATGAGGCCATAGTCATACCTACTGTAAATATTACATTATACAGACCCACTGCTAGGTATAATGCATTGCACAGTATGATCTACAATATTATGATAATGTTGTCCTTACTTCCTCGGCTACATTGCATCCTTAAAAGAGAGAGATGCACAAGCAACTTGTCACCTTTCTGACCTCGGTCATTAACTAACTGTATGTCACGCACCCCCTAGAAGGCGCTCGCGCACCACAGTTTGGGAACCTCTGTATCGTACAAAATGAAGTATGTTTATTGACCGAGGACTGGCTGACTTTTGGGGCATTACATTCTATCCCTCCATTATTGAATCGTACCTGTCTAAACTATATCAGTAATTCATTTATCTCAATAATAGAATACTCACTGTATCTTATTCATCACACCGACACGACTGTCACACACACCCGCACGCATGCACGCACGTGCACTCGCACGTGCGCGCCCACACACACTGCACACACACACACACACACACAAATAAATAGGCTGAACAGGTCCATTAGTAAAACACCTGACCACCAGAGCTGGGCTCAGAACGCCCACGGGGAGCAGAGTCTGAGGTAATTGATCCTGCTGAAGTGAGCTCTCGTTTGTCACAGTTTTAAACATTCATACCAAACAAACACATGCACGCACACACACACACACACACACACACACACACACACACACACACACACACACACACACACACACACACACACACACACACACACACACACACACACACACACACACACACACACACACACACACACACACACACACGTGTCACAAAACTCTAAAACATTAATGACTTAATTCTTAGGAAAGGAGTCAGACTTTGTTTCCTTTTCCTCCAGAGCGGTGTTCTCCCATGGTGATATCATGCTGCTAGTGGAGGCAGGTTGCTGCTGTGTCAAATAACAAGGGATCGTTCTTATGTGTAGGCATCATACAGGGTGAATGTGTTTTTCAGTGACTGATTAAACGTCTTTGTTTTGGTTTTTAGATTGTTTATGTAACAGAGAAAATTTAGTTCCACTTGCAGTACCTGTGTTATGGTATTCCCCCCGCCCCTTGTGCCCGGCTCTGGAGCGTATGTGCTCAAGATAGGGTTGTCCCCGATCGGATCGGGTGATTGGAAGTATTTTCAAAAGATCAGAATCGGGGAGAAAAGTCATTCTAATAAAAGTATAGTCACATGTTGTAAGTGTTATAAAAAAATATAAAGATCGGATCGGGAGCCAACAAACGTGATCGGGACATCCCTAGCTCAAGAGAGGGCAAACGTTTCCTGAGATTCCTTGCTTAGCATGAGTGGAAGCCTGCCAAGCTTCCACATGCGGAATGGAAGTCCCGGAAAAAAAGACGCGTTATGGTTGGCCAGTAGTCACTTGAGTGCCAGCGAGAGGCGTCCCCGTCTTTCCTCCTGGAATGTTCCGCAGTGAGGGGTGGGAGGGAAGATTCCAGGATTGAAAAACGGGGACATGGAGTCTCATGAGTGACGTCACTTGGGCAGCGACGCAGTGTTTTCGATGACTAAAACTAAGACGAAAAATGTTCGTAGAATTTTTTTTGTTCACTGACTAAAACAAAATAAAAACGAATCTATGATGACTAAAACTATAAGACTAAATATATTGACAAAAAACTAGACTAAAATGTTAGGGAGGGACTAGTGGACAAGAGGTCCTGTTTTATGCGATGCATTGTGAGCTTGCAGATCTGCTATTTTCAGCATGCAAATATCTGCCATTACAACGACATCAAGGCCTGTCAAAACACATTTTAGTCGACTAAAATCGTATGACATTTAGTCAACTAAAACTGGACTAACACTAAAACATGAATGAAAATTATTCAAAAAGTGACAAAAGTGATATTCAATTATGTGTGTAAAAGTAAGGTAATTGTACGAGGAGACGAACATCACTGCACAAACACTAATGTGCCTTTTCTTTTTGATGTTTAGCTTTGATTCTGATATGAAGCTGCAGTGCGCTGGTTCTGACATCGTGTCATTCATTTCCCCATTTATCGCCAAGCACATGTTCATTGTTATTGATGCCTTGTAAAATAAGAATTGACTTAATTCCCAGTCTACCTCTTTGATTAACACATGCTGTGATTCTGAACTGATGAAGCTGCGCTGGTTCTGACATTGTGTCATTTATTTCCTCATTTATCGCCAGGGATTGTGAATATATTGCTGCCTAATCTGTTTGAAGACAGACTATCACACAACACACAACGCAGGTGAAGTCCACACTTTATCAATATAGACTTTCAAAAAAGCCTATTAAAATATGTTAATCGCCAACTATTTCTTTGAGTGTATGGTACAATTGCTAACAGGCAGCCATATTGCTCTTCCTTCATACATAAGAGTAAGAGGAACATAGTGTAGAAGCTTTCCAAAATGCTATTAGTCCAATCACAACTGGAAGAGTTCCTAGAAAAAACCTTCCAAGAAAACAGTGAAAGTGTAAACAGGGCAGTAGAAACCTACTAGCAAACCTAAAAGTATCAAAATGGAGAGAATTCTTTTTGAGAACGACAAATGGTAAGATAATGACACTATCAAACCAAAAACACAGAGACCCAGACAACCAGAACACACATCTCCAAAATGGGGAAACAAATAGTACAAGAATACAGTAAAAGAAAAAAGAGATCAGTTAGAAACCAACTGCAAGCTACAAACAAACAGCTTCTGTGAAAACTGGAACAGACTTAAACTAAAACAGGACAAACTACCCTTCCAAAATGGAGACATAAAATGTCTCCATTTTGGATTTTCTAGCCTCTTCGTTCATAAGAATGAGTTGTTAATGTAAAGGACAGTAGGTCGGGACACGGTATAAGCTATAATGAGCTTTTGTCGGTGGCACGTTATGTTATATCCAACAACAACTCTACCTCAGTGTTTGGGACATGTTCTTCTGTGTCTGCGTGGATCAGTCACATAATACAGTTGTGTTTGGGACATGTTCTTCTGTGTCTGCGTGGATCAGTCACATAATAGAGTTGTGTGCAGAGAAACACCTCAGTGTTTGGGACATGTTCTTCTGTGTCTGCGTGGATCAGTCACATCATAGAGTTGTGTGCAGAGAAATGCCGGGCTCGACTTTTGGCCTAGTGCAGTGCTTTAATGAGTGAGATCCGTACTGTAATTATAATCCAAACCAAAAAATCAGATTTCGATTTCCTGCCTTAGCGTATATATTAATAGAGATGTCACCGGATTTCTCCTCTCATCCACTTGCACTGAGTTGCACACCCGGTGCATGAGGCGTTCTTCCGGGTTCCAGTGCATTCTGGGATTGCTTATGGGCCAGACGTGAACGTGCTGGGACGTTGACTATCATTGCGTGCGTTCACGTATGAAACAGAGCGTTCACGTAATACTGGCTCGAGCTGCAATACCAAATTCATCTTTTTCGCCCCTCGGTGACGTCTCTATTATATTTATACGTCTAAGATTCCTGCACTATCTGCGTTACAATGGTGTTTTGATTGTATTGCTTTGGCAATGTAAACATATGTTGTATGTCGCCAATAAAGCCATTTGAATTGAATATGACGTCAACTCAGTTTTATTTGTATACCACCATATCACAAAACAACCACTGGTGTAACTTCGTAGGTCAGTGATGACAGGTTTTCGTGTTATCGACCAGTTTAACACAACCGCTGGCTCACTAGAACCAACAGTTTGACATCATGTACCCGACCATGACTGTGCAAGCAGAACCAGCCCAGAATCCTTTCTGCTTGATTGACTGCTGAGAACAGCAGAGGTGGAAACCGGGGCTGCATGAGTTCATCCAAACTTATCAAAACATATGGACACAAAACTTTGTGCGCACACACACATACGTACACACACACACACAACACCCACTATTTTCCTCTCTCTCTGACACTAGTGTCCAGCGGCAATAAGGCAATTACAACTATCCAAAGTGATGACAATAATTGTTTTGGGATTGTTTGTAATTATCAAAAGGAATAGGATTCGGAGTGCAAAGAAAGTTTTTGCTTGTACTAACAAATACGGGTACAGTAGGTTGTAATCTTTACTTGCACACTGTGCTCATTAAATATTTTTCGGGTATTTTCACCGTCATCTATTTTGGGGGCAAACGCTAGTCTGAAAAGGGTGGTTATGAAAAGGTTTGTTAAAGGTTGGTTATGTCAGGCCGCTAGTCCATTGTTTTGTCAACCAACATCCCATACCCTGGAGGGATGATTGCTCTGTGATTGGCTATTAAGTTGTCAGGTCAACCGGATGACCAATAGAGCACTGATCGCCTCATATAAGAACTGTTCCAAAAATAAACAAATCGCCCGGACTTTTCTGTCAGGGTGATGGCTCTGCATTGTTTATATCAAATTCATATTTAATACAGTGTTTCTGGAGAAAACGTAATGAATTTAGCCTTTTTTTCGCCAGGCCAAAAACATGATCATCAGACAGGTACTATGATTATGTTAGGAGAAAGATTTTTTTCTTCTTTCAAAGAAAGTGTACAGAAAGTGTTAAAATTATGTTTTTATGTGGCCACACCCACCAGTTCATTAAGTATGCCTGGTGGGTGGTGATCCACCTGAACTGAAGCCACACACACAGCTGTTGTTGTATGATAAAGGGGGAGGGGTTAGGGGAGGGGATGATAATGTGATGTCACTATATCACTGTCATTTCGATTGGGCCTTGATCTGGGCCTTGTTTGGCCTTTTGAGAAAACAAAAATACACAGGGAAGACATATTTCAATATTCTAACCACACCTGGGGATCTATTAGAGCAGGGGTCTGCAACATTTTTGAAACAAAGTGCCATGTTTTTAGTTTCTAGATAGTCAGTGTGTCACTTTATTGCCACACCACAATTCCAACATTTCTGTTTTTGATTGTCCACGCATATAACCTTTTACCTTGTTAAATATTCTTTCACATTGTTATAATGATCATTAGACTCAGAGCATAGTCCTTCTATCTCCCTCCCCCAGTCAGAGAGTTTTAATGAATGTAGAATGATGTGCAGGACGTCATTTACATACAAATATGAGTGAATTCATTTATCGGTAGTTTTTTTTTAATGCCAGTGTGCCAGTGATCACCCTCCTTTGTGCCAAGGTTGGCACCAGTGCCACTGTGGCACTTCCTTTAAAAGTCTTAAAACTACATTTCCGGGATTTAAATCAATGTCGCTACTAAAATACGCCATGCTCCATCAAGACAAGCTGTGGGCGTATGTTGTGTGCGACGGTGAGCAGCCTGGAAAATAGTCGAAATGTAGTCCACATATTTTGAGTCATATACGGTAACGGTATACATGTACCGGTATATTATTACCTTTCTCGTGCATGATCCATATCTCTTCCAAGCTTCGAGAAATCGTATCCCTTGCGAACAGTTACACAGATAAGAAGGTTTTTCAGCTCATTTTTCCTCATGCTACAAATTGTTGAATAGCTTTAAAGGGACTCACTATTCCCTTCCTGAGAGATGGCCCGTAATGCATTACAAGTCAGACGTTATTATTCAAACAGTATCTTCACTGAAGAGCTATGTATAAACTATAAAGAGACCGTAAATCACATCATTTACAGTCAGAGTCACAGTCCACCCACACGTCCTAAACTTCTCTCTCAAGTTCATTAGCTATTCCCAACACAGCGCTCTACATATATATAGAAAAATACCGTGTCCACCTGATTGCCTCGATCTGCACTCGGACAAGATGATTTATTAAAACAATATATTTGATGAGTTGATACGTGTTTGCGTGTGTGTGAGAGAGACAGAGAGAGAACATACGATTTGTACTGTGTGTGTGTGTGTGTGTGTGTGTGTGTGTGTGTGTGTGTGTGTGTGTGTGTGTGTGTGAGTCTGCGCGCACGCGCGTGTGTGTGTGTGTGTGTGTTTGCGTACATGCGAGTATGTGAGTGTGTGTCTATCTGTACAGTACTTTATGTGTGGGCATGCCAACACAGGCTTGTGCATTCAGCGAGTGAGTGTGAACTGAAGGTCCTTTGAATGACAGTCAAAGGTGACTGCCTACGCAGATAACGTTGCCGGTGTTACAATTAGAGGTGCAGCGGGTGGGAGTATGTTGCTGTCTCTGAGGGAGTTTTTCATTTTTTATATATTTTTTTTATAGAAGTGCAGAGACAGATGGCACGCACTCATTACAGAGGGAGAGATTAACACATCTGAAATGCGTTGTGCTCTCCTCTCTCCCTCTCCTCCTCTCAATCAAACCCTCCCTTCTCTACCTCGCCTCGTCGCTCACACGCATTCAACTTCTTCCTCTCCGCCACACACACACACACGGCCTTAAGGCTTCAGTCAACACAGTCACCTATCTGTCCACTTTCAACCTATACATTGTCTAAATAAAATAAATCAATTCAACGTTTGAAAATATCAGATGTATAAAGTTTAAGCGCGTATATTTGCTATATTCACTATTTGTCGTAACACTGAAACAAAAATGGCTCTATATGCATACTGTAGCACAATAACCGTTGTTAGTTTACAACCAATGAAGGTGAAGTGGTAGAGCACTGTATCCTCTTGTTTGTCCCCGCTATAGCAGTAGGCAGCATCATGCAGTATATATGCATATTCTATAGTCTATGGTAGGATGTTATCTGCACATCTGCTAAATCTTATCAGTGCCAATTTATCGCCCTCACCAGGAAGCTGTAAAGAAGCACCAATGGCGTAAAAAAATGATCCAGAATGTAAAAAGGTATGTGCCATAAAAGGAGGAATATGAAATGTACTATAGTGGGACACACACACACACACACACACACACACACACACACACATGTTCATGCTCCGGTTTCATATGACTGATCTCTGTGCTTAAAAAGGAGGGAGAAAGGTGCTAGAAGGTTGCGTACAGATCAAACATTTTATAATGTAGTCCAATGAAGCCATTACCCATGATGACACGCTGCCAAATCACCATCAGAACCTCCACGTCAGCTTTAATACAGGAAATAGACTTTTGACAGATTATAGGACGGGGGAAATGGGAAAGAAGAGAACACATACGTACGTGCGTGCGTGCGTGCATGCGTGCGTGCATGCGTGCGTGCGTGCGTGCGTGTGGAGAAAGAGATCTATGTGGAGAGGGACAGGAGGAGCGAGAGAGAGAGACAGAAAGACAGAAAGGTAGAAACAGAGAGGAAGGTACAGTTTAGAGAAGGGCAGAAAGCTGGCAGCTAGGATGGGGAGATGAGAGGTAATTGCCTCTATTATAGAAAGAGAAGGACCAAGATGAAAGGAGAGAGAGAGGGAGGACGGAAGAGGATGTGGGAAGATGTTTAAGTCACTCTTTGTAGCTTTTAAAGGTCACTTGGAGCTGTACAGTGGCCCATTGCAAACACACACACGCACGGCACAGCTACTTTCTTTATACGGTACTTTGCAGAAGTGAAAGAAGCGACACTTTTTGATTATTATTATTTGCAGTCTCCACTCCACTGTGTGCTTAACATTTACAGTGCATCTTAAAATACAGGCTGCCTCTTGTCGTGATCTCGGTTGCGCGGCTCATTGTCTATGACTATAACGAAATCACTGGCGGAACCAGGGGGATTTCTACTGTGTAAGACTTCTCCTTTGACCTCTCGGTATTTGCCTTTTAGCACCGCACTGCAGCATGAATGCATAAACAGCAAAACCTGGCGTCTACTCACTTGTGCCTCTTTAGCTCTTTGCCTCAGCCATGGCCTTCGTCTTAGCCCGCCGCACTGACTGACACACACATTGCCAACATTTCCCTAATATAAGCAGTGCTTTTCTCTGTGCTTCATCTTATTTGTCTTTTGTTTTCTTTGTGTGTTACATGACTGTTTCATCATCTTCAAATGATCGACATTTCCTCACCCTCTCTCTGTTTCTCTCTCCACCTCTTGCTCTCTACCTCCACTGTCTGTATGCTCAGCCCCTCCACCTCCCTTCATTCCGGTCTGTCCTGTAAAGTCTCCCCCCAGGCCAGCTTTCCGTTCCTCTTTCAATAATCTTTTGCTATTGAAATACCCCACACCCCACACCCCCCCCCCCCCCATCCCACATCCTTCCTCTCATCCGCCTCGCTGCCTTCCCTCTCCTCTGACCCCCTCTCTCTCTTTCTCTCTCTCCTCTCGTCGCTCCTCCTCTCTCTCAGCCTGCTTTCATTCACATGCCGCCATGAGTGGCTGCATGAGGCTGCGTGAGATAAGCGGCCACAGAGTATACTATAGGACCATCGTCTCAGTGACAAGATAGAGTCCCACACATGTTCAGGCGTGACCCACAGCCTGCCTGCTGCCACCGGACCTGTCAGTGAGGAGCTGTGTGGAGGCTGCGCTCAGCTCAGGGCACAAGCTGGCTGTGGGCGGACGTTGTCGAAACACACACGGAGGAGAATGTCTTGAAGGAGGAGGAGGAGTGGTTGAGATGCACCGCTGAGGTTGACCTTGTCCACAAGTTCACAACACTGTCACAAGGACTGTAGCTAGACTCATGGCTTGAGCAAGGCTCTTGAGCTAAGCTCTTGAGCTAGGCTCAAAAACTAAACTATACAAAATCAAATAGGTAGATTGAGACAAAAGTCGTTCACAAAAGCGTGACATTTGGTACAGTTTGGGGCCCTGAACATTTTCAGCTATGGAGCCATTGCAAAAACGCCCCCCTGGTGGCCATTTTACTTTCCGCCATTACCAAATAATGTATTTCGCATCACAACTCCAGAATCAAATATGATAATACAGAATAGGTGATGTCTACACCCATGTTTTCATGGTCAAGGATTACAATAATACCAGTAAGATGCCTGAGAAGCGACCTCGTCCTTTAGGGCGATGTCGCGTGCATGCATCCACGAGGTTGCCCTCGTTTTCATAGTAAATGCGACCTGCAGTCGCAATAATATACTGTGTAGTACACTACACACACACATACACAACCACCTTGGAAAAAGGCGTCATTACACCAAAGCTCACATGTCCCCCCCACGCACTACCTCTCCTGAATACCTAATTAACTGCCCACCTACAGTACACGCAGATAAACACACACGCACGTATACACACGGGCGGGCATGTTCGCATACGCTCATGCAGCCGCCCATGCACACCAATGTCCCTGTGGGTTCAGTGACATGTCTTAGTCGTAGGGCCTGTGGCTCATACCAATTAGCAGAGCAGAAGAAAGAGATTTAAACCATGATGACACCATCTTGTTTTTTTTATCCCACAGGCCACTGGAGCCCCAAAGAGTACAGATCACAAGTGATCAGATCACTTCCCGGTGCGAACACAGGCCAGAACTAACCACGCACGCACGCATGCACGCACGGGCATTAGGGGAACATTTTCAGATCTATACAAGCTCACATGTCTCGCTGTGTCACGTAGTTTGCTTGTAAATCAGATATTGACATATTGACATCACCACACATTAACTACTAAGAAAAATAGGGAAGCTCTAACCCAAAAGCCCTGAACCTAACCTATAAATGTCTAACCTTGCCTTACCTTAAATCCAATCTGAATATTTTCTTAATTGTACCATATTTTACCACATATGGCGTAATGGTCCTCACAATGTCCATTTCTCAAAGTCTATACTTGTAGGTACATATAATACAAGTACACACACTCACGCATGCACACACACAGGAATAGACCACGGATGAGGGCTAGAGAGATGTATAACGAGAGAAAGGGTGTCAATGTGACATAGCAGCAGAAAAGGCAGCTAATATTACTGAAAGCTCAGAATATTAAGCAGTGTCTCAGTAAAATACTATTTTACGTCCATCAGAGGAATGGAGACTTTGATATCATGATGCAAAGGCCGCGGCCGGCTGTCTCTCCGGCATGTCTTCATCCAGTGTCATGAACTTGCTTCAAGATAATGTCACATTTAAATTAAACTACTATCACTGTTGGATGCCAAGTCTCATTTTACTCACTGTTAATGAATATTGCTTTTACAAAATGGCATATGATTTCACATTTTGCTTCTGTATGTAATTATAGGTGCTTGCTAATGGCATGTTGCTACTGACACTGCAAAGTCACCCATCAGTCATCTGAATATTAAACAGAATGGAGGGCATTATGATATACCTTAGTTCCTTCTTTTTTCACACTATATTAAACAAATACACATTTCTAAAGCATTGGAAAACCATAGTTACTAGAAAGGGCTACATATATGTTTCAGTTCTGTATGTATTTCCTCATTGTTGAAAGAGAGTTGGTCGCTGTGCCACTTTGAAATGTTCTGCATTCTGTGATTTCCAACAATTAGAAAAATAATTCACTGCTATGGTTAATAAAGCAAGCACCACAACATTCCCTTTGTAGTCTGCAGGCATCAATCTCACCTGAAAGGTAATGATGACAAAGTTGGGCAGTTAGTAGTCTAGTTTGCATATTCATTTTAGTTTTTGCATTTTGTTTTATACGGTAACAATTCAGGAATTTAGCAGACTCATGAAGTGCAATGTCGGCCCAAGCGGCACAAACCCTTTAGTTTAGTCACCCAACAACAAGGAAAGTGTACGGGTATTTAGAGAGCAGTTTTGTCCTACAAAGTAACTGGGACAGCAGATATACTGTAACAAATAATCTATAGCATCTGTCGAAATAACATCCTCGGCATCAGTGAACAAGCATGAGAGGGGGATGAGTGGGAGGGGGATGAGTGGGGGAGTCTGGAGAGGTGAAGCTCAAATGAGAAGTGAATGTGATTGCAGTTGTGACAGTCACTCCCTATTTGATCCATCTTGTAATTGGCACATTACCACTTTTATAGTAATGGTTAAACAATCCCTTCTCCCCTCATGTCATGCCCTGTCCCCTCCCCCGTTTCTTTTCTATTCAGTACTTCTGCAAATGTTGTTTGTCCCGTCTTGGGCCATGCTAGAACTGATGAACCTTTCATGCCGACTGGCCAAAAGACAGGCCTGTCACAAAATGCAAAAAACATTTGCATTCAAATGGATCACTTGTTAATACTTTTCATTGGTTCACTAATTATAAAACCCACAGACACACTTAACTACTTTCACATTAATCAAAAATAGAAGTTCACAATGGGTCGCATTGCAACGCATGGTGAGCTTGTAGATCGGCTATTAAGGCATTAAATTAGAAATAAAGAAATAAACACAAACGGTCTCCTCATAGATCTGTGCACTACTGAGCCCATTATATTAGCTTTACTGGGCCATGATTGAACTTTTAACACCGATATGTTTTCTCTTCATGAATTCTTTCATTATTTTTGTTTAACTGTTTTGTTGATTTCACTTCAAGGAAGAAATCCCGGCTGGAAGTTGTCTTTCTATGATGATGAAAACAATAAAGATAGACCATTGAATATTATATACCAAGGTAGAATAGCCATTCCATAAAGGTAGGCTATAGGTGATTTAAGGCCATGTTTCAGGTGATTCTGTAGGTGTAGGAGGCATTGCAAGCTTCACTATCTCAGTACTGCAGCAGAGAACACTTGAGTTATGTAATCCTTGATTTGCATATCTTTGTTTTTCTTTTTCTTTTTTGGCTAGTTTAGATTTATTGAATTTTTTGGTAGTTTATGGGCGTCTGGTGAGTGTGTGACTCACCAGATTCCCCACTTTTGATACTGGCCAGCCCATCATATCTTTTGTTTTTTTAGGATTTTATTTAGGTCCGTTTTGGTTTGCTTTTCCTACCCTTTACTCGTATGTTCTTGATGCAAAAATGAATACGGTAGCTGAATTTAAAATAAAATTCTATGCTTTTGAGACGAGACTTTGTCCTGTTATCATTGGTTTTTGAGCCAGGTTTAGTGACAGTAACATATACAGTATGCATAATAATACACGTTTCCCTGCAGAAACTGCACTATCCACACAGATTTCATTTATTTTATTGTATCTCCATGAATGATCCAATATTGTACATGTACATGTACCATATTGTCTGTATCATGATGCGCATCATATCGCTGTAAAAAAATCGTTACACCCCTACCTCATGTATACTCAGTTACGTGCAGGCGTCATGAAACCTAAATCTGGCTTAACTGATAGTTTGTTGTTTCCCTGAGCAACGGTGTCAAGAAGTTCACCCAGGTAGCAGAGAGCACACTATTGCTCACAGAATGTAACCATCTAAATGCAGCTTGCCAGCTTCAGAGAACTGAGTAATGTAATAAAGTGTTTACATGAGAGAAATCTCATGTAATTTAGTTGATAACAGCATTAAATAACAATTCAAGTATGAAATATCGCCACCTTCTTAAAATAATGGCAGGTGACTTAGGCCAATCTCTATTATTTTTTGACAGGCAATTCTTTTGGCCTACGTCACAAGACCAATGTTACTTAGGCCAAGAAAAAATGGCCTGCGTCACACTTCAGATAGGCCATTTTACTAAAAGGGATCAGCATGATCCTTGAAGAGCTGAGGATATTTATACATTACAGTGGGTGCTCAGGCCCGTGTAGTTTGTGTTATAAATGTGGACATTGCAGCTTATTTAATGAAACAACAAACGCAATTCCATGGATGGGGATATATATACTGTGTGTGTGTGTGTGTGTGTGTGTGTGTGTATATATATATATATATATATATATATATATACACATATACATATATATATACATATATATAACATTACCTTTTTTATGCGCCATTGCTATATGTTAAGTCTTGCCAGCTGCAAGCATATTTATTGGCACATCTACACTAGATAACCCAAAATTAGCCACTTTGAATATCACGTCAGATATTAATTAACATCATATCTTACCGTGTGCCATTTTATGATCTTCAGTAAAAGCTAATTAAAAGATAATCTATGACTTGAAGCATGATTTATCTAGTTATCTTACAACTATAATCAAAATTGCCTTGTATTCTATACAGGCACAGTTGTAACCTGTTATTACACTCATTAGCCTACGTTGAATAAAAACAATACAAATATATTGATACAAAAAGACAACCAATTACACCAAACAGGGCCTTCTGGAATGGGTATTCAACGTGTCGACAATGGTTAAAGGCCCATCTCTCTACTCGAGTCATCTGTAGTCACAGCAGTTGCCAGCAGCTGCTGTTGCTATGTTTGATAGTCTGTTGAACAGCATATCAAACATCCAACTGAAACTGTCTATTGTTGCAGATGCTATTTTCTTTGTTGACATTTTCTGGTCCATCATTGTAGCAAATGGCGACGCAGGCTCAATTTAATGCATCTCTGCACTCTTCCACAAGCACCACCAAATTGCTGTATAAAGTTAAGCCATATTGAATGACAATGTCGATAACATTTTAGACTAGCTGCATATTGCAATGCATTACTGTATCACTGTAGTTTTTTCACCACCTAGGATGACCATATTATTTTCAAACAGAAAAACCGGGCTTTTTAACCACTGTAAGCCTGGTGTCCTTGTTTTTTGGGGCATATGATAATTTTCAAACAATGTTCTCAAATAGCAGATATACAAGCTCACGATGCATTGCTGTGTGAGGGCGTTGTGAGCGGAATTGTTTGTGTATAATAGGGAATAATGCTAATACACACGTTCATGAAAATACACACACACGTTCATGGAAATTGTTAATGCTTAAATTAGCACACTAATGACTGCTGCTTTTAACAGAAGCATATCTATGTATGTACTCAAAACAAGTACTATTTAGTTTAGTGAAAACCGGGAAAATTGATAGTGAACGTTGATAATCGGGATATGTTTCTGTTTTAGACGCCCAGCTTGAAACATGGCCAATCCTCGCAAAATCAGGACGTCGCACATCAAATTTACGTGTACACTACAGCCTGGGTAGTCAGCAAAATCTGTGCTGGCCTCCTTCCATCGTGTGAAACAGCCTGGAGGAACTAAGAATAGATGACATTAAAGATTGGATCCTTTCCAAAATTTGAATATACCGTTTAGTTTTGATGGCTGCCTAACGGTATATAGAAAATATATGAATTGCATTCAAAGATTGCTGTCTGTCTGGCATTTCAAGAATGGCCAAATGTTTTCGCTCTGTCCGTGTGTATTTGTATCCGTCTGTGTGTCTGTCCGTGGGGTTTTGTTTGGGGGGGCAGAGCATCAGGAGCGAATTATTTTCTGTGCAATTTTTTATTGTATTTAGTGGGTGCGTTAGTCCTTGGGGTGGCAACTCCCGATAGGCTAAGGCAGTGGGCTCATCATAGGCAGCCACAGTGCATGCAAATTGCCCCTCCAGGCATTGATATTAGTATCGCTACCACAGTGGTGTGGTCAACACTCAACAGTAGTGTCATGTGGCTACCTAACTATAGCTTCGTGCTTGGAACACCTCAGAACACCTTTGGAGGGTCGAGGGGTGTCCCTATAACAATGAATGTATAGTTGTTTTGTTTGTTATTAAGGCTCCATCTGAGGAAGTGCTGGATGTCTGGTGCCTCATGGTGTTACCATAGTAGTTTCCATCAGAGGATGAGACCCTGGAAGTGACTCATCTCCTCCAGAGTGTTTAACCTTTACATGCAAAGAAATTGCTTCAGAATAAACTTGCCCATGAGAAAGCGTTAGTTTGGGTTATTTATGATCCCCATTAGCTGTTACACCTGGCAACAGCTATTCTTCCTGGGGTCCTCAAAGAATATGCAATCACAGAATAATGAGAATATAATATACATACATACAAAGAGTTGGCAGGGATGAAACAAAAAAAACCGAATTGTTCAAATTAGAATTGAGGTATGTTGAGTATGTTAATCAGTGGTGGACAGTAACCAACCATCCAGGTGGATGCAGATGTGGAGAGATCTGGCCACACATGGGGACAGCTGGAGAAAATGGCTCTTGTTCGTGGCCTATATGCCCAAATCTGGGCTATAGGCCAGTAGGACAGTAACCAAGTACATTTACTTAAGTACTGTAGTTACTTACGTGCAATTTTGAGGTATTTGTACTTGAGAATGTCCAATATCCAATACTTTTACTTGTTTGTTCTCCACTACATCTCAGACAAATATTGTACTTTTACTCCACTATATTTACTTGAAAACTTTAGTTACTAGTTACTTTGATTAGGCCTACTATTACAAAACATACATTAAACACCTCAGCCCTACTGTATATAACAGAACCATTTGAAAATAGCCGATCTAGAAGCTCACAATTTGTTGTGATGCGACGCATTGTGAGCTTGTAGATCTGCCATCTTCAAAATATCTTTATACATTTGAAAACTTGAAATAAGACATTCTGCACCATGAATACTTTTGGTACTTTAAGTACATTTTTGATGCCAATACTTTTGTACATTTACTCAAGTACATTTTGAATACAGGACTTTTACTTGTAATGGAGTAATTCTACATTGCAGTATTGATACTTTTACTTAAAATGTGAGTGCATTTTCCACTACTGATGTTAATATTATATAAGCAGCACATCTGCAGTGGTTGGAGGTCATTAATTCCAGTGAGAAATGTAGACCCATGCGTAGAACATCGACTGGCTGACTGGGTGACCTGAAGTCCATGAGCGCAATATATCCCCCAGGCCAATCGGGGGTTGCCTCTTGACTCAGCCGTAAAAAAAAAACGAGGTCTCTCGTGCGGGAGACCGGGGTTCAACATAAAATGTAATACGAATTGCAGCTTTAACGAGAACATATGTGAACATTTGACATCTCAAATGGATCCTGTTGAACTTGTGAACTGTGCATGTGCATGTGTGAGTGCACACGCGTGTGCGTGTGTGCGTGCGTGAGTGTACGTGAACATTGCTTGAATCCAAAGTGCCCTGAGGGGGTCACCGCAAAACCACTCAGAGAATGAATAAATAACCTCCCTCTCCTTTTCTGTGATTATGCTTCTGTTGTCTACCTCTCTCCCTTTATGTTTCCGTTGCTATCTGTATCTCCCGGAAGGAAAGCGCTCCGTTCATTTATGTTTCATGTCTCTTGTGTAGGTTTCATCTGTGAACCATAAGGTTTCTGTTCGCCCTCTCAAAAAACAATCTTCAGTGTTCATTAAACTCTGAAAGCAAGTGTATACCCGCATGAGTCCATATATAGCTACATCTGTACACTCTCAGAGTTATAGTTTTAACATTCATTCAGAAACAAATAATACAATTCAGAAAAAAGATGCACATCCTCCGTGATTTTGTACTAAAAAAACAGAAACTCTAGAATAAAGCTGGGGCTCGCAAGTCGCAATGCACTTTTAAATGTTCCAAAGATTTCATTTCATTTGCGACACAACAGAAAAATATATATATAACATTTTGACAGTGATGTCTTTGTCAAGTATATGATACCATATACTTGACAGAGTATATAATACCATATACTTGACAAAGTATATGATACCATATACTTGACAAAGTATATGATACCATATACTTGACAAAGTATATGATACCATATACTTGACAAAGTATATGATACCATATACTTGACAAAGTATATGATACCATATACTTGACAAAGTATATGATACCATATACTTGACAAAGAATTATGGACCAAGTGTAGGAGTTGTCAAATGGACAACTCGCCCGGACCCTTTGCTGTATCATACTCTCTCTCCTATACAGATGTCGCTGACTGTAACTGTCAAATGAAGGCTAAACAAATGTGCCAAAATAGTAATACGAATAAATAAACAAACACGCACGCACGTGTACACACACACACACACACACACACACACACACACACACACACACACACGAGAACAGTAGCAGTAGCTACATTGGTTTCATGCCCGGGGAACATGATGCTCACTGGTCCTCAACATTTATAATGAGGAAAATAAAATATGGTGTCCTTTAAAGAATTGAATCAGGAGGAGAGGAGCAAGTGGAGTAGAAGAAAGCAAAAACAAGGAACCGAGTATGTGTGTGTATCTGTGCACACACATTGTGCACACACACACACACACACACACACACACACACACACACACACACGTCTTTATGGGTGAGTGGTTTGACCTTGGCTCTCGCCTTGAATAGAGATGACCACATGTGGCCTTGCGTGTGTGTGTGTGTGTGTGTGTGTGTGTGTGTGTGTGTGTGTGTGTGTGTGTGTGTGTGTGTGTGTGTGTGACAGGAGTGGCGGAGCGCCATGATTCGGGTCATGGGTGGACATTTCAGGAATGCAGGAAACACAAGGTAATTGTTGGGACACGATCCCTTTCTCTCCAAACACGAGGCACGCATGCACACACTGGCCTCGTGCACATGCACACTCATGCACACACTGGCCTCGTGCACATGCACACGCATGCACACACGGGCCTCGTGCACATGCACACGAAAGCTCACTCAAGCAGGAAAACGGCAAAGGCTTACATACATCATGCTGACTTGCATTTGGATGCAAATATGAATGTCAAAATCCTTCATGCTGGATGTACCGTAGCAATAGGTTGCACAAAGTCAGCTGCAATTTAAAAAATGTAAAGTACGTGTGTGTGTGTGTGTGTGTGTGTGTGTAACCTTTTTCCAACCTTGACGTCTTTGTTTTGGGAGAATAAGTTGTTTAGGCTATATCTGAAAGTAGGATATGACTTTAACCGGCCTAGCATCCCTATTCTAGGGGGTTGCAGATATACAAGCTCACAACACATCTCAATGTGGCGTGTTGTGAGCTTGTAGATCAGCAGATTTTGGTGAAGAGGGGAAAAGAGCGCAGATGAATAATAAATGGTGAATGGTGCATTAGCGCTTTTATCCAAAGCACTTTAGATAATTTGTGCATTACACCCATTCTGGTCAAAAGATTTAAACATCTGATCTTATCTTTGAGGGGCGCTAGCCCCTCCTATAAACAGCTATAGTGTAGATTCTGTCCGAACACAAACATTAAATGCTGTTGACAATTAATGGAGAATTTACGTCCTATGTGCCTGAGCAAATCGGCTGTCAGTATGTCTGTCTGTATGGCTGTCGGTATGGCTGTCGGTATGTCTGTCGGTATGTCTGTCGGTATGTCTGTCTGTATGTCTGTCTGTATGTCTGTCTGTATGTCTGTCGGTATGTCTGTCGGTATGTCTGTCGGTATGTCTGTCTGTATGTCTGTCTGTATGTCTGTCGGTATGTCTGTCGGTATGTCTGTCGGTATGTCTGTCGGTATGTCTGTCTGTATGTCTGTCTGTATGTCTGTCGGTATGTCTGTCGGTATGTCTGTCGGTATGTCTGTCGGTATGTCTGTCGGTATGTCTGTCTGTATGTCTGTCGGTATGTCTGTCGGTATGTCTGTCGGTATGTCTGTCGGTATGGCTGTCGGTATGGCTGTCGGTATGTCTGTCGGTATGTCTGTCGGTATGGCTGCCTCTCCTTTTCACATCAAGACAAACTTAGAGAATGAAAAGGGGGGGGGGCACATCAGGACCAAGGACCAAGTAGGGGTTCAGTCTTGCTCCGGGACCATTCGACACTAGCTCTGCATGGGGGAGTGCGGGATCGAGCAGGGAACCTCGCGCTCTACCACGGCCACTCTACCCCATGAGCCACTGTGCCAACACAGGTCCGTTTCACTGTGCAGAGGGTCCAAGTGGTTAAGTCATTAGTTAGTCGTTAGTGCCTTTGCATCTCCGCCGCTGCAGCAGCTGAGCGTGCCACGGTGCCCCCCTCCAGGTCATGCGTGGTCTATTCCTGACAGCGCAGGCAGGTAACACGGTGTAACACATCCTCACTCTCATTGTAACCTCCCGGCCCGGGCCTGATGTCACAACCTGTGACCAGAACATGCAGCGGGCCGTAGGTCCTCCTAATTGAATTATGGGAGTGCAAAACCAGGCATGGTGCAGGATTCATGTCAAACCGAGCCCCCCCCGAGCGTTATGACAGGCAGGCTGGCTGTCTCTGCATTGTTCTGAGAAGAACATGCACTGCACGTATATGCGTGTGCGCGCGCATATGTACGTGCGTGTGCCTGCGCTTATGTGGGTGTGTATGGGAGTATACAGTATATACTCTGTGTGTTTGCGCAAATATACTCTGTATGCACGTGTGTGCGTGCGTTTGTTTGTGTGTGGAGGCGTGTGATGATGTGCACATCAATGTACTGTAGCGTATGCGTGTGTTTGATGCCAGTGCACTGTACACTGTGTGTGTTTGTGTGTATAGAGCCGCGAGGCTCTAAATAGAGCACTCTAATTTCCGTCTCTGAGGAAAGTGTGATTGAACACAAACCCTTTTGCCGGCGGGCCCAAACAGCCACGCACCATGACAGGGGAGATGAAAAAGGAAAATTCTTATTTTGTCCTCTGCCTTTCTATTTTCTCCTCAATCTTTATTCTCTCTCTCTTTCTTTGGCCTCTTCTCGGCCTCCTCTTCGCATTCTCTCTTTTATCTTTTAATTTTCTTTTTCTAGTTGATTATCTTTTCTACCCTTTTGCTATTAGTCTTCTCTTTTCAATTCTCCATCCAATGTAAGAAGTAGTGCAATGAGGATCTATTTCAGAGATTGCTTTTTTGTGTGTGAATGGGGCTTCTGGGCATCTGGGTTTCTCCGTCTTTGTGTGTGCGTGTGCGTGTGCATGTGCATGTGCGTGTGCGTGTGTGTGTGTGTGTGTGTGTGTGTGTGTGCGATCGCGTGCGTGCGTGCGTGCATGCGTGTCACCTGGACCATCTGCCTGCAGACAGACCTGAGAGCATGGGTACCATCACAACAGATTAGGAGGAGGTGGAGGGGAAAGCTCCTCTTCTCTCCTTCATTTAACTGATCCCTCCTTATCCCCTTTGCTTCATTTCACCTAGCCGCTCTACTTATTCACTGCATATGTGTACATGCATGCATGGTTGTTTACGCACGTCAACACACGTGTGCATGCCTGTGTGTAAATGGGCGTCTCGGTGTGAGCGAGCAATGCATGCTCCATTGCGGAGCCTCTCTCTTGTATTGTCTGATTGCTGCGTGATTGCCTAGTATTGGTCAGTAATTGGAAAACAGCTCACGACTTGGATCTGAAAAGGATGTGATTAGTTTTAAAGCAACGGTGAAAATGACAAATAATAATTACAAAAAAACTGAATGCTAATCCCCACTGGGTCTCTGCGTGGCTAACCCTGATGCTAACGAGTCTGAGCACTCCACTGATTAAAAAAGATTAATAAGGCTAATGGGCAAAAAACAGCATCACTTTGGGCTGAAGCACCGAGACAGAGATAAACACGCAGAAGGGGGAGGGTAAGAGAGAGAGGGGGGGGGGGGGCTATACTCATCTGTTCATCTGCTCAATTCTCTTTGGCATTTGCTCCCCATGAACGGCTGTGAACCCAGGTTTTGCATGCCAAGGGAGGAAGTCCTGTGTGTGTGTGTGTGTGTGTGTGTGTGTGTGTGTGTGTGTGTGTGTGTGTGTGTGTGTGTGTGCACGTGAGTGCTTGCACGTTCGAATTAGAGCTGGATACTTGGACTTGATTTCTAGCTGCAACCCACACCAAGATGCAAGATGCTTGCTACTCGGTACAGAAACGTTCTACTGACTGAGTGTGAAATGATTGACAATTGTATAATATTGCCGTTATACTGTATTGTATATATTAGAACTCAATCTGACCATCCACTCCAATCATAAACAAATAACTTTTTCTCACTTTGCCAAACGGTATCAAAGGGTGAAATAAAATGACATTAAACTACTTGCACAATGGATTTGAACAATTTGACAATGAACAGTTGGGGACTTACTTATCTAATGTCAATTACACCAAAATAGCAAACTAACTGCAGTGACAACCACTGCTGATAAATGTCTGTGGTTCTCAGGGAAAAATACAACCGTTTTTTTACCCATAATTAATGATAATAGGGTACACTGCTATGACCTCAGCCTCACATCATTTTTCATTAAGGTTTCTTACAGATCAGTCCCGACAGAAAATAAATTCCACAATAAGTCTAACATGATGATGGCAGTCTGTTTTTTGGTATAACAGATTCACTTTACAGGTTTAACCAGGCCCCACTACATGGGGTCAAGGCCTTTTGGATGTCACCTTCATCACCCAATGAAGCCATAATGGTTGTCAATCAACTAGAAACACACAGGTGAACATTTACATTTAGATACATCCGTGTGAGGATGATTGAGAAAATCACAACCGTGCACTTTGAGTGTAGAATTAGAATAGGCTATATGCGATACAGCGTTTTCCATCCCATTTATCAGCACACATTCACAGGGGCGAAATGAAGGAGAGATGAAGAGGGGAAAGAGGTGTAATCACATGAATAGATCATAGAAGGCGGTACCTTGAATAGAGAACGCGGTACCTTTTCAGGGTGTGATTAAATGTGATGAGAATCAATATGATGATGCCAGCCTGGCACAACAATGCAATGTCGTCTACCGAACAATACTTTAAAGACTAATACAATTTCTATACCATCGGCTAAAGCTGGGAACAAAATTATACAGACCACAATATTGCAGGAGATGATCATGAGCACAATGAGTCAATGTGCTAGATTGAAAGTCACACAGTTAGCCGATAATGATGGTATTAGTAGCCATTGCCATCTAGTGGCGCTGAATGAGAATGGAAGTTTGGATACTTAGTAGTCGTTAACAGTGCAGGTGAAAGAAAGCTGACCTTGAGTATGTCATTGTGGAACATAAATAATGTCCATTTGAGTTTCCAATACACAAACACAGCTAATCAAACATCCACATTATTGTACACACGTCATACAAATATGTGTGTGCATGCTAAGACGCGCACACACACACACACACACACACACACACACACACACACAAAATATGCAGCCCTTTCCAAATGCAGTGCCAAAATATACCAATATAATGTAAAAAATATATCTAATTAATCTAATTAATTTGTATTTTATGATGAATTAATTTATTTGTTTGTTCAAATAATACCGGTATATATACTTGATGAAAATGAGTGTGACAATGTGACACCAACATGTCGCTACTGCCTCGATGAGTAACTTACAAATACACCAACGCTACACCGGCCAGCCAATCAGACAATGAGAAGCAGGCAGTGGTGGAAAAAGTACTCAGATGTTTTACTTAAGTAAAAGTATCAATACTGCAATGTAGATGTACTCCGATGTACTACCAAAGTAAAAGTCTGGTAATCGAAATTTACTTGAGAAAAAGTACTAAAGTATTGGCATCAAAATGTACTTAAAGTACAAAACGTAAAAGTAGCCGTCATGCAGAATGTCCCGTTTCAAGTTTTCTAAGGTATGTTTTGTAATAATGATACAAATCTACAAAGTAACTAAAGTTTTCACATAAAGGTAGAGGAGTAAAAGTACAGTGGAGTAAAGTACAGTATATGTGTACATTGTATGGGAATGGAGTTTCCATTTGGTTCCATTTGTACACAGAGTTAAATGAACAGTGATTTTACAATATATGGGGTCCCAGACATAGATATGCCATTGAATGGGGGTCTGTAGCCTAAGCATAATGCATGTCCTTGAAGAATCACTGCTAACAGTCTTCTCTTATGGGGTCCTTGGCATATTGTTTTTTCAAATGGGGGTCCGCAGGCTAATTAGTGTCAATTTGGGGGTCCTTGACATGAAAACGATTGGGAACCACTGATATATGCGACTTAAATGCAAGGTCTGTTCTTATTGTTGACTTGTATGGTATGCACACTTATAGAGGGTATGTGCAAGCATGCATGAATGAAGTGTGATACGTGGCCTTAATGAGTGTTAAGTGATTGTGTGTTGTACTTGTATGTACTGTATGCAGCCTTAGTTGCCATGCAGGCGTGCATATCATTTAATGTCTCTTTTCATTTAATCTCTCTCTCCCTCTTTCCTGTTCATCTTCACTGTAACTATCAATAAAAGGTACTAAAACAAATGTTTAAAAAAACAAAACAATGTGATGATGTTTGTGTCCACCAATCAGCAAACAATCTGGATCAGAAATGAAAGCAATAGTAGAGACATCATCACTGCAGAATGTCCAGATGTACACACAGTATCCTACAGTATAGAGACATAATCACTGCAGAATGTCCAGATGTACACACAGTATCCTACAGTATAGAGACATAATCACTGCAGAATGTCCAGATGTACACACAGTATCCTACAGTATAGAGACATAATCACTGCAGAATGTCCAGATGTACAGTATCCTACAATTGCGCTTCAATTAAAACTCCACCCAAGTGGACTGTTACGTGTTCATTTTGAGACCATTTTCGACCACAAATTTTTACTGTGTATGTAATGTGGTTTGAAAATTGATTTTCATCTAAAAAAAGAAATTTGCTACAAACTACTGTACTGAGGTTTGGTACAGGCTATTACTTAGCTTGAGATAATGACATCATCATGTGAACAATAAAACATGACTTTATGTGATTTTGTAGCACTTGACTAGAGGTTGGGGTCGCTGTATGTGGCCCAGTGGCCCTCACACCTACATTTCAACACTGATCCAACTGACATGCCCATGTATGGAGATCCCTGTGTCTGTCAGTCAATGTCCCCTTTATGCCCATATATGGAGACTGAGGCTGAGTCATGGTGACATGATAATAACCGCTAGTTACATAATGTGAAAGAAACGTACTGAAGGCATGCTTCTTCCGGTCCACGGCCACCCATTTGAAAAGCTATGCCAGGGACCCCATAAGAGAAGACTTTCTACGGCTCTAGCAGTGATTCTCAACCTGTTTAATTTCAAGGACCCCCGTTTGACATGCATTAGTCTACGGACCCCCATTTAATGGCATTTCTATCTCTGGGACCCCCAATTCATATTGTAAAATCAATGTTGATTTAACTCAAAGAGTGTACAAATTTGTACACTCTCAGAGTTACAGAACCATAAGGGTCCATTTGGTTCCAGACTATCATTTAGCTGGGGACCCCCTGGAACTCTCTCAAGGGGGACCTCACTTTGGGAACCACTGGTATAGCCTATACAAAACATTTACATCCCTATGTTAGCCTGCCACCTGGTGGACAACTCCATACACAGGCCTGACATCCAAATTTAAAAAATGTCTTCTAAATCTTGACAGTTTTCTGAAATACCTATGTTTCTATATCAGTGGTGCTCAATATTTCATGTCAAGGCCGCCGACCCCCATCTGAAAATATGTTGTTCCAGGGACCCCGACAGAAGCAAAGATTTGAGTTGAAATGTTCGCTCGGAAAGAAAATATATTCAAAGATTTGCACCACATTTTCACGATTTTTCAAAAATAGCAGATCTACAAGCTCGTAGCGCGGCACTCTGTGCTAAGGTATAACGTAATGCTTAAAACACCAAAAGGGGTTCCCGTTAAGACACCAACCACTATATGGAATTATTTTGGCCAGGTTGACAGGCCATGAGGCCAATGTTTCCATCTGTGTGTCACTCTGTGCTACGCCTGGGGTCCCCTAGGGCCAAGGCTAATCTTGCAAACTGCTGCTGGACCGACTGGCATCAAACTTTGCATGGACACGGACAAAAGGCCATGAAAGATACATTGTGGCATTTTGTCAGTGACCAGATGTCGCCCTTTGCGTGGGACAGTCCTTCATTTCCAAGACTTTTCAGGCGTCCCACAAATTGAGACCCTGCACATTGTGACTGGCAGGCATGATCAGTGTTCTTATAGTCATATTTGTTAGTCCCCTAATAGTTGTCTCTCTGTTGTAAAGCTCTCTTTTCCTGTAAGATGCGTTTTTAAGCCTGTTAAAATAACATGACAAATATCCCCCTGGGCTACAGTACCTTAGTCGGCCATACCACCCATGACCAAAATTAGCATTTTAAAACCAAATGGGAGACACCAGAGGTTTTTAATAACAAAATGATAGGCAATATTAGGCCTATCACAACGAAACTTGAATATCACAACAAGGCATTTAACAGCAACTTAAGTAATAAGTTATTGCTAAAAAACAGGTGGGAGCCTGTTTTTTTTCTCTCTCCTTTCTTTTTTGTCTATTTTGTTTACGTTATTCTTATATTTAAAAATAATTAAAAAGTAAAAGTAAAATAAATTAAAAACGTAATTAAAACATCACACTTGTGTGAAGTGATACATAAAGTCAATAGACTTGACTGCCACATGACATCACGGGGGCACACACAAAGCCAGGGGTTGGAAGGGCTAGTCCCTCAAAAACGGACAAAAGGACATATCAGTCACCAGAACCAATGTATCTGTGAATATATCATTAAAACCATACAGTAAGTTAAAACAGAGTTCGAAGTTACAATACTGAATCAAGCAACTTAAAAACTGTCTGTGGTCCTTACTAAAGCCTGAGTAGATGTTAAAATGACCTCAAACATGTTTGAAAGTGAAATATCCCTTTAGGGAACAGTCACAAAACTAGTGTCCTATGTATTGTTGACCCATTTCTACCACAGCACAACTTTCGTTCAACTTCAACCAATCAGTCACATAAATGTGTTTGTGTCTTGTATCACAATGCCAGCAGCAGCAGCACAAAAACACAGTTCCATGTGAACGGAAGTTGCACTAGGCTATATATGGTAGAAATAGTACAACAATACAAATTGCGCTAGTTTTGTGGATTAATTTATTTGTAATTAGCGGCCCCCAGTGACAACCACCAACTGACCTGAACACGGTACTTGGGCAATACATTAATAATTTGCAATCACTGTATTTCATACAGCTTTTAAAAGGGGATTACCACTCATTTTAAACATTGAACTATGTAATTAATATAACTTAAAAAAAATAACTATGTCTAGAACTTGGTGTGATCAGTGACAAGCCAAAGAGTACACCAACATGATGTCATTGATCACATGACCTCCATTTCTAGGCTAATCATCGGGCGGCGGTGGTTCAGGGGTAGAGTGGCCGGATGGTAACCGCAAGGTTGCCAGTTCGAACCGGGATCCCCCAGAGTTAGTGTCGAAGTGTCCTTGAGCAAGACCCTGAACCCCTAATTGCCCCTGATGTGCTGTGTGAATTGATGCACAATCTATGTAAAGTGCCTTGGATAAAGGCGCTATATAAATGCACCATTTACCATTTACTAAACAGAATGGGGGAGGTTATTATTTCCACACATCAGCTCTATATTAATGACATAGTTCAATGCTGAAAATTAGTCGTATTCCCCAATCTGTACTAACTAACACTTTAATATTCACCAAAACCAGAACAGAACTCCCACCATGCGACTCAGGCAATCAATTAATACCTTTGCAAGTCATTCCTACAGCTTTAAGTCCAAAAATATGAACTAACCCTTTAAAGTCACTAGTAAGAATGGTTTTATCATAGTTCAACAGCATAAGAAATTCTGAGACCCAGACATTTATGTAGAAAGCTAGCAAGACGAGGCAAGTTTATTCATATAACATATTTCAACAAGGCAAGTACATGTGAAACGTTAAGCAAAGGAAACACTTTATAAAAGGACTTCAGCAAAAATAAAGTTAAAACACATTTTATCCTTATTTTATTCCTAATACAGGAACTGAATTTGAATAGGCCTACGGGAATTGTATTTGTATTTGTGTATCTGCATCGTGGTATTGCTAATTTCTTTTACTTCTTCCACCACTGTTTGCTTGCCAGAGGTCAGTGGTTTGAGGAACATGAAGGACGTCAGCGATAGAAAAATAGCAGCGAAGCCTCAGAGATTTCTTTGGATGCCTTACGGCTTGCTTCTGCGTCGTCAAAGCGACTGAAGTCACCACAGTTGAGCGGCTTAATGACGTATCCTCCTCCGCCAACGCAATGCTGTGAAAATGCAAAAACAGATGCAACGTGTCATTGGACTTATATTCAAAAACACATTTCATTAGTTACAGGCCAATTTCTTCCTAAGAAATTAGATGCTGGGACAGTACTATATGGCTAATGTAAGAGCTGGAACATGTGACAGACCACCTACAATTAACCATTTGCTATAAAGGTTCATGAATAAAGATTTGTGTGGCATGACTGCATACTATAATAGAAACATTAGAACCACAGAATCATATGCTAGGAGGTGGAGATAGAAATGCTAATCATTTTGTGCAGGCCACACCCAAACATGAGGGTGTGAGAGGATAGTGCTTTCATTATTCAAGCCAAGGTCTCTTAAAAGGAGAGCAACAGCATATTTGTTTAAAGCAGTGGTTTTCAACCAGTGGACGGGCACCACCAGTTGTCCTTGAAGAGGTTCCATGGTCCCCAGTTAAATGATGGTGTTGGTAACCAAATGGACAGATCTACTCTTGAGAGCGTAAAATGAAACAAAATTTGGTTACATTTTATGCTCTCAAGAGATAAATTATTATTAAAGATCTGCATTACTTAATTTAGTAATTAGTACCAAGTACTGTACATATTAGAGAATGTAGAAGAATTGTTATTTTGATCAACTTGCCTGTAATTTCTCCTAATGGTACCACGCAGCATGGAATTGTGGACAAAATCTTATCCAACGACAACAAAATATTCTAAATTTTGGGTCTGAGAGGATACATTTCATCAAATGGTGGTCCGTGGCTCAAGTGCAGAATAAACAATATGCCTTGAAATGAAAATGGTTGAAAACCACTGGTTTAAAGGGATAGTTCACCCCCAAAAACGTCTCTATTGAAAAAGGGACGTTAGAGGGCACCGGTGGGGTTGTAAAGACACTTGGGTTGTTGATCAAGCAGCAGTATTGAACAAGTTGGGAGCGAGAATGTGTTGAAAAACCATAGGTTGCCTATAAGCACCTCTTTGGGCCCCAAATTTGCTTTCTGCAAATAAAGATCTTAGCGTACTCACATTTTCAGGTTTGCAACCTGTGGGTTTAGTTCCAGAACATATGGCGAAGGCAGACTTGTCAGTGTTGATAGCTCTGAAGGAGATGTAGCCGGTTTCAAACGATTCTGAAAAGAATAAATAATAATAATTAAAAAAATAGGACTAGAATGTTGTCCTATAATGAAGTAGTTGTCCCATGTCCTATAACTCCAGTTTGTAGTGTACGGAAGTCATTTCTATGCCATTTGTTAGGTCACGCGGTGCATGTCAGCAGAGGTCAATATCACATATTGTATGACGTGTTTCATATGCACAATTCTTACGTCTTGTATCGGTTCCATAAAACGACTTCACCACCTCACCATCCCCATGGTCATACGTGATACTTATGGAGGGTCCATTGTTGGTTAGGCATTTTCCCATACCATGTTTCACAGGCCATTTCTTGAAAAGGGGAAAAGGGGGATACAATATCAATCCAAAGAACGGGCATGCACAGTTTAAGCATCACTAATGTTCAGTGGTGGAAAAAGTAACCAATGGTTTTACTTAAGTAAAAGTATCAATACTGCAATGTAGAACTGTATATGTTACAAGTAACAAGTAACACATTCAAAGTGTACTTGAGTAAAAGTACAAAGGTATTTGTATTAAAATGTACTTAAAGTACCACAAGTAGAAAGTACTCACTAGTAATTTTCAAATATATAAAAATCTTTAAAAAATAGCTGTGAGCTTGTAGATCAGCTACTTTCAAATGGCTGAAATGTATATGGGGCTGTAGTGGTTAGTGTATGTTTTGCAATAATAATCAAAGATCTACAAAGTAACTAAAGTTTTCCAAAAATTGCAGTGGAGTAAAAGTACAATATTTGCATCTGAGATGTAGTAGAGCAGAAGTAAAAGTACTGACATTTTAAAGTACCCTCCCCAGTAGTGTGAAAACATACCCAAATTATACTTAAGTACAGTACTTGAGTAAATGTCCTTGTTACTTTACACCACTGCTAATGTTTGATGTAAAATAAGAAATATACAAAAATCAATGACCTTGCCAACTAAGAATAAAATGTCAGAAAAAAACAAGAATAACCAGGTGCTCACCGGCGATATAAAAGTGATTATAGTAAAAAAGAAGATGTAAAAAGGTGCTCACGCGGATCAAACGGGATCAAGGCATAGAAAAAAGAGACTATCCGGACGCTCAAAGAAAAAAGGAGGAGGCCTTTATTCAACTAAAAGGCAACAACCTGCCAACATGTTTGGACCTTAACTGATCATATCCTTTATTCAACTAAAAGGCAACAACCTGCCAACATGTTTGGACCTTAACTGATCATATCCTTTATTCAACTAAAAGGCAACAACCTGCCAACATGTTTGGACCTTAACTGATCATATCCTTTATTCAACTAAAAGGCAACAACCTGCCAACATGTTTGGACCTTAACTGATCATATCCTTTATTCAACTAAAAGGCAACAACCTGCCAACATGTTTGGACCTTAACTGATCATCTTTATTCAACTAAAAGGCAACAACCTGCCAACATGTTTGGACCTTAACTGATCATATCCTTTATTCAACTAAAAGGCAACAACCTGCCAACATGTTTGGACCTTAACTGATCATCTGGGCGGAAAAGTTATGGTGGAAACATGTTGGCATGGTTGCCTTTGGGCGGGAACGCCTTTTGGTGTTTTAAGCATTATGTTGTACTTCAGCTATTGAAAAATAGCAGATCTACAAGCTCATAGCGCGGCACCGAGTGCCACGCTACGAGCTTGTAGGTCTACTATTTATTTTTTAATCGTGAAAATGTGGCACAAATCTTTGAATATATATTCTTTCACAGCGAACGTTTTTAACTCAAATCTTTGCTTCTGGTTGTTTTTGATGTCAGTGGTTTGAGAACCACTGACATACTGTAGAAACATGAGGCTTTTCAGAAAACTGTCAGGATTTAGAAGACATTTGTAGTATCGTTACCAGGTCAAAATGGGTTAATTTAATAAATGCTATTCCTCCTTTGTGGGCCCCGGATCGTCTAGGAATAAAATGCCTTATCTTAATAAAAACCATCAATCGTAGAAGAAATGAAAACTAATTTTCAAAAGGTAGATCCAGTATAATTCGTAATGATACCCTTCACCTATAGCAGGGGTGCCCGCACTTTTTTGACTTGAGCTACTTTCAAAATGACCAGCGCAACAAGGTCTATAGCCACCCAAACAATTGTTATCCCATTGCTTTATGTACCTGAAGGGGTTGAAAACCACTGAGCTAGAAGAAAAGATGTACCGACTATACATGTAGTTACAAAGTGACATTCAAATGATCTTACAGTAAAAAGTTGGAAGAGGGTCGGGCCTTCGGATACCCAGTCGGTGCAGTCGGTGTGGTATCTTAAAATAGACGAATCCTTCCAGTCGCCGATTGGAGTTTTGTTTGGAACATGCCACACCGCCAGGCTTTCTGCATCCTCAATGTCATAGTAGCCAGGATTCTGTCAACAAATCACATTGAAAGTCATAGCAAAAGCAAATAAAAATGTAAAATGTCCTCAAAACATACTGTACAGACCTCTCGAAATGAAATGATTAGTCATTAGATCAAGCCTTAAACATCCCAGAAGTACATGCCAGGCCGGGTCGAGGAGAGAGTATATCTCACATGAAAATGTGTATGGTTCACAGGGTTCCCAACAGTGAGGTACCCAAGTATACATAGTGGTTCCTACTGGTTCCCAAACTTTTCAGGGCGAGACCCGAAAGAGAGATTGCCCGGGACCCAAAATAGCTGATCTACAAGCTTGCAATGTGGCGCGAAGCTTGTAGTTCAGCTATCACTACTACTTCATTATTATTGGTTTTATTCATGGAATTTCTTAGCTTTGTTTGTTTGTTTTAAAATGTATAAAATGGTATTATTATTATTATTACTCGAGTTGTGACCCATAAAGATTGGTCTGTCACACACAAATCGGGCCAACCCATGCACTGTTTGGGAAACATTAGTCATATTAAATGCACGACACAGAAGTAAACCAATATTTTCACAGGCCGTCTTCTTTGAACTGCAGATAATTGAAGATCAGTCAAAGACCAACCTACCTTGTAATCATCATCGGTGACGCTCACTATATTCCCAAATGTCTTTCTGTTGGTCCAGTTGGAATCTCCGCCTGGATTGCTGTATTTGTTGCCCTGCTGTGACGACCAGTTGTCTCCTATGGTACATTTGCCGTTCAGATTGTTCTCATGGATGCTGGCTATCAGTGTCCAGCCACCACCATCAGTCGTCATGTCACAGTAGGTCTGATATTCCTCACCATGGTCCTTAGGGTGTCTAGCTCTGAGGGTATAAAGGCCATCTGAGAGGTTGAAAAGAAAACAAGCAGAAACATTGTGTTAGTTGACATGAAATTAAAATCAACCCAAAGTAGAAAAAGTGTCCAGAATCAATCACTTCACCTGGAAGGTCAGGCAAATACGTTTTGAGTTCCATACAGCTGTGCATTGCTCCTGTACATGGAAAATCAATTGTCAATCAATGAGAGTAGAGTTAGGTAGAAATGTCAATTTAGCCAAAAATTTACAAAAAAATGAATAATACATTTGACAGTGTAAAGATACAGTGAGGCAGTACCTGAGTGTTGGATGAGCATGCAGCTGAGGAACAGCAAACTCCTAAAGAACATGATGCCTGAAGAGAGAGAGGAAATGGATGACAATATACCCCTTTGTTTCCAACCTTAAACAAAATAGAAAGGTCCTGTCAATAAAAGCTGTATTCAGGCCATCTGATCAACTATAATGTACAGTTGCCTTAAATCACTTTACTCAACAAACAAGCTGCTGTGTCTCAGCAACGTGCATTCAAAAAAAGACAGTATGCAAAACAATGGCCTTACCTTATTACTTTACTAGACAGTCAAGACTGAGCTTCATGTCCTTGGTGATCTTCTTATAACAGACACTTGTTTATGAATAAGGAATAAGATAACAAGATGGAATGCCGTCAACACAGTTTCATGCATGTCTAAATTGTCTATGTTATCTGCCAAACTAACACGTGAGGGCGCAGGGCAGCAGTGGCTCAGGGGTAGAGTGGCCGGTAGAGCAGCCGGATGGGAACCGTGAGATTATCCCGCTTTGGATAAAATCACCATATAAATGCACCATTTCAATCTTTGTGTCGGTGTATGCTGCTTGTTGACTATCACAAATAGTAAGAAGTGTTACTGAGGGTTTTTGACTTTGTGGTAAAGGACTGTATAATCTAGTTTGCTGCTCAGGGGCAAGAGTACAGGAGTCGAGATCCACTTCGGTGTGTTTTATTAACCAACTGTTGGTTGGTTTCTAAAGGAAACATAAGCATCTCAATATAACCAGTAAGACGCGCAAACGCGGGAAGCGAACGCAGCTGAGACCCTGCAGATCATGTCTGTCTGTGTGTCCCGCTGTTACTGTATATGTGGACCTGGCCCCTTTTGTGCCCATATATGGAGCTGAGTGGACCTGGCCCCTTTTGTGCCCATATATGGAGCTGAGTGATTGCTGATGCAACACACTCCATATTTGGATAGCGGGACAGACACACAGACAGACAGACAGACACACACACAGACAGACATGATCTGCTAGGTCTCATAGTAAGTGCTCACTGCATTCGCAATTAGCAAACCACACTGCAGCTTATACATATTGGGAACATTAATACATTATATCAATGTAAACCTTAATTCTACTTATGTGAAGTACAATCACTTGCTCAATTCATACTATTTAACAAGTTGTCAAATGACATATCTGCTGATATTCTGGTAGCATTAAGCAGCTGGAATAATGTAACTACAGCAGACCACTGGGATAGTAGAAATAAACCAAATATAATGCAATAACAAACTACATGACATAGTTGAAATAATAGTACTTACTTTAGTCATAAATTCAACATTCAGACCAACAATGATATTGGATGGAAAACAAACTTAACTGAGTGCTAGCAGGCTAGGCTAGGCAGTAGACTAGTCTCTGAACATGCTGACAAGGCAAAGACTTGGCCTTGTCCGTGGCACATTTTAGATTTTCTGTTTTACACACCCAACCATTATAATGTTCATATTTTGATCATGAGACCCAATTACTGAATGTCAAGACTATTTTCTTCAGCATGTGTACGACACATGTTTTACTATGGCATATACCATAGTGGCATAGTCTAACTAGTACTAGTGGTTTTCAAATATATTATTTGCAATAGTAAGATTTTCATAGTAAGAAACCTATGGAAATCTGGGAACTAAATCGTTACCAAGAAATGTCTTCACCAACGTGTTTCTAAAGGTGTCTGATAACATGTAGTCTTACTAAAAGTTTGAAATTCAAATTTCATCATTCTTTAAGTAGCATGTGACATATGAAACTAGGGGGTTTTCATTATTCTGAATCCATTCCAAGCATTAGTTTTGCACAAAAAACACTACTTGGGAGGAAAACAGCCATCTGACATGAGGTCAGCACAGCACACAAGTGGATATGGCCGCATTTAGCCCAATGAGTTTTTTGACTTTTGACTTTTTTTTGCCTTGTATAATAGGATGTTAATGGTATGGTCACATATTATGCTAATAACAAAAATGTCCCACAAGAGTTGAATTTCAAACTTACAAGTACCCCTTAAATCTGAGAGTGTACAGATTTGTACATGTGTACTCTCAGAGTTGCAGACCTGTTATGGTCATTCAGGGCTAGATCTTTACACTTTTCCGGTAATACTCATTGTGTATGTCTTTGGCAAAAATGACATTTTGATAAAAATGTCCACCACAAGCCAACAAGGCGATGACCCCTGATGCTGACCGCACTTCTTCTCTATACTGTCTTAAATGCAAATTAAGTTTCGCTGTAACAAGTGGGAATGTACTCGGCTCATCGATAAAATAATATTAGCAAATGCAATAATACATGGGTAGAATCCCCACTTCTCCCCTGCTGTTCCATAATGTACCATCTTTAGTAAAAACAGGCTAAACGTCACAGGAAACTGTGTCTCCATAAGAAACCACTGCTGACCATCTAATTATTGGTTTAGGAATGCAACAAAAAACAAAATAAGTCACACCTGTGTGAATTGAGCGGTGCAACTGTACTGTGTGGGGGTCCCCAGGGGGTCCCTGGAGGGGCCCAGGGGGCCGGGCCTGTTCAGGCGAGCCAGACATACACACTACATAGGGACACACAAAGCTCCGTAATGGAGCGGAGGCAGCGCAAAAAATAGGCTATCCATTAACTCAAGTCTCAATGGTAATCAATAGAAAAAATTACAGAGCTCCAGTGTGGGGGTCCACACAGTAGCTCCGGGAAAAAAACGGAGAAATAGTTTGCTAGCTTACCTTGCTCTCGTTTTTATTTATACGATACATGATCCAAAAAGCTTTCATATTTTGATTGTTGGTCAACAATGGCTTCAGAATTGCTTTCCTCATGTGGCTTTCTTGTACTTGATTTATTGGGGTTTAGAGTCGCATTTAGAGTTGTATATTTTTGAGGGGTGCTAGCCCCTCCTATATACAGGTTTAATGTTTGTTTTTAGTTCAGTTTGTTTTAAAAACGCCATTGACAATGAAGGGGAAATTGTCCCTAACACAAACATTAAATTAAACTAGAACTGCACTCTGTCACTCTGTACTTGCGTGTTGCACAAAAGTAGGCCATAAATGGCCTACTAGTGCGCAAGCAGATTGCGCAAGTACTGTTGTACTATATTGAGTCTATATTCGAACTCTTCTACATTCGAATTCTCGTCTACATTTCTCACAGCGGTAATTTCCATTCTAAAGGTCAGCAATCTTGTCCTCATGGTATATGCACATTTCCTTACGAATGTCCATGATTGTTGACCCACCCCATCTATATAGAACAAAGCGGAGATCCGGGCACACTTAATGTTAAAAGGAGGAAAACTTCATTGAACCGACATGTTTCGACCTATACGGTCTTCATCCCACCCCATCTGCTTTGATTGTCACTATGGGCAGATCAGAGTCAAAATTTGAACGTCCTGTATGTTATTGTAGGCCATGGTAGAGGTGGTGTTGATAATCTTCTTATTAACTTCGTCTCTCACAACGAGGTGCTACAAGGTGATCTGTCTCTAACCTCTGTTTAATGGTTAGAGTTCTTCCTATTAGATTATATTATATTTTAAGTACCGTATCTTCTTTGGGTAATTAATTGGGTTTATTCTCATAACTGATGTTTTGAAATTCTTTCTCTTTTATTCACTGGTAATTACACCACATGGCCCATATTTAAAAATGACACTGTACATTAGGTTGAATTCGACCAATGGCAAAAATGTGGGCAATAATAATGATATATATTATTTTAGCCTTTTTATTATTAGACATGCATGCACTGTTTTCTTTTTATTTGCTATTTTGCTTTTATTATGACAATGTTAATGTTCTTAATTAATGTACTTTTATTTTATTAAAAAAAGTCCAATAAGTGCTTTGTCACCCCAGTGGCATTTAAACTGCAGACTAACAACAGTATGTTTTATTTTGTCACACAATTGAGGCAAGAATGTACAAGAATTTCACTGCGTGCATTTTTGCCACAAAAGTGCATAGGAACTTGATGCAATTTACAACTTACACATACATTAAATAAAATACAGAAGACAGTACAATGTGCCTCAATAATCATGGGTGAAGTCTGTCTGTCTGTCTGTCTGTCTGTCAGTCAGTCAAGTCTGTCTCACGCAATAATGAACATGTGTGATATAGGCTACTGTTGTTAATAGCAGTGACTGAGACAAGTGAACAACAAGTGAACGCGGCCCTCATCAAGTCACCCTTCGCCCAATGCACCAAAATGAGTTCCGACACTTCTGGTCTAAACACTATTATCAAAAAATAAATAGTCTGTACATTGAAACAAATGAACCTGTTATCGGTCTAAATAACATGCCATCAGTTGGGGGTTAAATATCTTTCTTGTGCAGACACACTTTGACTCGTAGACTGAGGGGAGGTGAACCAGTGACCTTCTGTTTATCGGGCAGCCTACAAAGCTACAAACAATAGACTTACTGAATTTCAGTGGTAGAAAAGTAGGCTACTCACAATTTCTTCGATACATTTTATCAATAGCCTACTGCAACAAGTCAATTCAATTACAAATACATTCTGCACTCATTGTGCAGAATGTCCCATTTCACAAGTTTTCAAATTATTTTTTTGTTTTTTTAAAGGCAGATGCACAATGCGTCACATGGTGATTGGTTGTGAGCTTGTAGATTGGCTAACCCATTTAATAAAAATGATACAGGGCTGTAGACTGTAGTGGTTAACGTACGTTTTGTAATAGGCTAATAATCAAAAACTACAAACTAACTAGTAACTGAATTTTTCAAATAAATGTAGGAGAGTAAAAGTACAGTATTTGCATCCAATATGTAGTGTAGTAGAAGTAAAAGTATTGGAAATTGGAAATACTCAAGTAAAGTACAAATACCTCAATATTGTACTCAAGTACAGACTTAAATAAATGTACTTAGTTACTTTCCACCGTCACTGAATTTAAAGGACAAGTTTAAAAGAGAATTGAAGCCATTCTGTAAAGCTAGATAGTGTTACCTGATTAATGCTTGGTTGCACATCATTTTGTTGCAAGTTTGTAGATCTATTTTCAGTGCACATCCCCGATTTTCACGCTATAGTACGTGAAAATCTAATTGTGCTTGCAGTGGTGGTTATTCAAGTTCTGCACTTTTTTTCTTTTTACCTAGTGCCACTTTAAAGGAGAATTCCATACTAAAAGGCTTTCTTACCTTTTTTTGTAGTTGTTACGTCCCCATCAAAGAGGTCCAGGTGTTATTTTGTGCAAAAGTTCCTTATTGGCTATTTCCCCTATCATAAGCCCTAAATGAATTGCATTGAATTGAATGGGATGTATGGGGTGTTGTGCTAATTAGCTTATTTCCATCGCTCAAAATTAGATTTCTTTTGTATATATCCTCTCTTCATAATGTAAATAATAACCCAAGCGGCACACTTTACTACTTCTTTCGATGGAAATAAGCGAATTAGCACAACACCCCATACATCCCATTCAATTCAATGCAATTCATTTAGGGCTTATGGTAGGGGAAATAGCCAATAAGGAGCTTTTGCACAAAATAACACCTGGACCTCTTTGATTGGGACGCAACAACTACAAAGAAAGGTAAGAAAGCCTTTTAGTATGGAATTCTCCTTTAATGAATAAAATGTAATTTTGTCCAACTGTATGGTACAGTAGGCCTATATAAATACAATATAACATATACCATTGGCAACTGGCGGCCCGCACGTTAATATCAACTGGCGGCCCCCACCATCACTTAATGCGGTCCGGAGGTTAATATCAACTGGCGGCCCCCACCATCACTTAATGCGGTCCGGAGGTTAATATCAACTGGCGGCCCCCACCATCACTTAATGCGGTCCGGAGGTTAATATCAACTGGCGGCCCCCACCATCACTTAATGCGGTCCGGAGGTTAATATCAACTGGCGGCCCCCACCATCACTTAATGCGGTCCGGAGGTTAATATCAACTGGCGGCCCCCACCATCACTTAATGCGGTCCGGAGGTTAATATCAACTGGCGGCCCCCACCATCACTTAATGCGGTCCGGAGGTTAATATCAACTGGCGGCCCCCACCATCACTTAATGCGGTCCGGAGGTTAATATCAACTGGCGGCCCCCACCATCACTTAATGCGGTCCGGAGGTTAATATCAACTGGCGGCCCCCACCATCACTTAATGCGGTCCGGAGGTTAATATCAACTGGCGGCCCCCACCATCACTTAATGCGGTCCGGAGGTTAATATCAACTGGCGGCCCGGGGGCCACATGCGGCCCCCACTGTCATGTTTTTACTGTGTGTACAGGCCCAGGTTGCCTATATATTTTTATAAGTTTTACTGCGTGTGTTTCTGTTCTAAATAGTGAAAACCTTTTCCGGTGGTCTTGAGACCTGTACCAATTTTGTGCTCTAATGTTTAATGTAATATTTAGTTATTATTTTCTATATTAGCGTGAGAGTGCATGTGTTCATATTCCGTTATGAACATAACTTGTGGATTTAAGAGGATTGTTTACAGCTAGGCTACAATGCGCATGCGCGAACTGCGTGGAACAAGCGTCAGTAGCGTCAGTGGTCAGTCTCCGAGTGTGTTTCGTCTGATCTGGATGCCTTTTGTTTTAATTACCTGCTACCACTGCTACTGCTGCTAACGGGTTTGACTTATTTACGTCACTATACAACGTTCAGTTTAGTTTAGCTCATGTGTGTTTATGTTGTGAATGTGTGTGTGCAAATAAATGTAACAAAACTAGTGATTGAGTTGCCTCGGTGGTGTTACTTGCTAGCCTGCGGTGTATTTGCCGAGTAGTTTAAGATTGTCCCAGACAGATGATTGCCTCGACGGAGGGCTAAAATTATTAGATTATGATTGAGTCTAGTGATTTCCGTACACCCACCATCACTTAATGCGGTCCGCAGGTTAATATCAACTGGCGGCCCGGGGGCCACATGGGGCCCCCACCATCACTTAATGCGGTCCGCAGGTTAATATCAACTGGCGGCCCGGGGGCCACATGGGGCCCCCACCATCACTTAATGCGGTCCGCAGGTTAATATCAACTGGCGGCCCGGGGGCCACATGGGGCCCCCACCATCACTTAATGCGGTCCGCAGGTTAATATCAACTGGCGGCCCGGGGGCCACATGGGGCCCCCACCATCACTTAATGCGGTCCGCAGGTTAATATCAACTGGCGGCCCAGGGGCCACATGGGGCCCCCACCATCACTTAATGCGGTCCGCAGGTTAATATCAACTGGCGGCCCAGGGGCCACATGCGGCCCCCACCATCACTTAATGTGGTCCACAGGTTAATACTGTAGTAATAGTATTGTTTTCTGCTGTTACAATTCCAAACATGTATTAAAATGTTGTCTTCTTTATGTCCAATGTAGTTGTATTTAGTTCGTAAAATGAACATACCTATAACTAAATGCATTTGAAATTATATAAAAAGGTTACTTTTCAGGATTCCATAAAAAAAAAATGGCAAAAAAAGAATTCAGGATTTGAATTCAAATATAGCAAAAATAGCTGATCTACAAGTTCAAAACGTGTCGTAGTGCAACACGTTTCGAGATTGTAGATCAGCATTTTCTTTCTACGACAGTAATATGCAATGTGGCCCTCTGGAGCAATTGTGCAAATATAATGGCTCTCTCCATGGTCAAAGTGGCCCAACCCTGACGTATACAATTGGGGTGGTTGTATTTTGTCTCCCTGCTCTTCTATTGAGACATTTAGATCGTGTCAAAGGTCATGTCTCACCTAGACACAGGATCTGACACAGCACAGCCCGAGACAATATAGTAATTCAATGTCCATTTTTTTTTTTGCTTTGATACTGTTCAATATTGCCATTTCATTTTGTTATATATTGTTGTAAGCACAGTGATTCTTAAGAAAATGTGTTCTAAAAAAATGGCAGATCTACACAGCGTGGCACTTCATGCAGCACTGCAAGCTATTTTAAAGTGTTTTATTTTTGTTATTTTTTCAAAACAAATCTGCAAGACATTTTGTGAGTTTTCACTTATCTTTGTTACCTTGTGGCACATACTTTATTTGGCATCCTGTTGGCTGACTAAGGTTCATGGCACGTATCCCGACCTTGCACCCAGTCTGATAAGACCATCTGCTACCGTAAATAGCATGCGAGGCACTCGGCGCACAGACGTTTGCACTCAAATGACCTCACAGACATAAAGCTCTCACAGCTTCTTCGTATATCCTTTTGACAGATATGGATGTTTATACATTCGTGACGGTGTGAGACGAGGCCCTTTTACGTCATGTGATTAGAAACTTCTCATTGAAGCAACTATCTGTCTCAGAGTATAATCAAATACACATACATCTCCATAGGGCAGTGGTTTTCAACCAGTGGTCCGGGGACCACCAGTGGTCCTTGAGGGGCCATTCCAGGTGGTCCCCGGCTAAATGTCGGAGAGTTGGTAAGCAAATGGACCCATTATTAGATCTTTCAGTCTTGAGAGTGTAAAATGAAACCAAATGGACCCCATAAGGGTCCATTTGGTTTCATTTTACAGGATTTACAGGATGTCTACACAATTAGAGAATAGAGAATGTAGAAGAATTGTCATTTTGATCAACGTTTGCCTGTTATCTCTCCTAATGGTATACCAACATCAATACAGCATGGAATTGTGGACAAAACCGTATTCAACAACGACAAAATATTCTTTACTTTTGGGTCTGAGAGGCTAAATGTCATCAAATGGTGGTCCGTGGCTCAAATGCTGAATAAATAATGGACCTTGATATGAAAATAAGAGTTAAAAACCACTGCCATAGAGAATCATCAAGAATTATGTTAACATTTTTAACTCAAAACTTTGCTTCTGGGCAGGGGGTCCCTGGAACAACATATTTTCAGATGGGGGTCGGTGGGCAATATAAATGTTGGGGTCCTTGACATGAAATAGTTTGAGAACAACTATCATAGAAAGTTTAGAAACATAGGTTTTTCAGGAAACTGTCAGGATGTAGAAGTAATTTGTAGAATCGTCCTCAGGCCTAAGTAAAGAATGTGAGTACTTTTCCGATCACTGATAATCGATAGAAAAAAAGTTGTTCGAGTGAACTATCCCTCTAAACTCAAAAGAGATGCTTTTACCAGACTGCAGTCCTTGCATTGCCAGATATATTATATATACATATACAAACCAAAAATAAGGCTACAAGCACAGAGTCTGTGCTTGCTCTTTACACCCACAAAGCTCAAATAGGATTGAATCAGCCGACATTGCTAACCGCAATCACAAACTGTCTTGGTCATGGTCTGATCACAGCTTTGTACAATTTGATTAACCCATTCAAAAGACTCCTCAAACAACAACAGAGTGGACCTTGGTGCAGACATTTTGGAAGGATGTCCATGATGAGTGTCCTGCTACAGTACGCCATCCGTTGTTATGAGTACAGCTTAACCCCCCCCCCCACCCCACGCGCATCTATATGGCCTTCAGCAGAGAACTGCTCGACCATTATGGGTTCGGTTTTTCTCCCACAATCTCATGCAATAAACGTCTATCTTAGAAATAAGTGTCTTTGACTCCATTTTCCTCACTGTCATTTAAGATCTATACAGTACATCTTGTTCATTGTAATTATGCTTTCAATTCTACATTTTAATGACCACCAGGTATTATTACAATAACTCACACTGCAATTGAGATGACTGACTATAGGATTAAAACAAATTCAATATAATTTCCTCAACAATCACAGATACAGTATATAATTAGTCAGTGGTCCCAGGGCCAAATTAACCATTGGGCCGGTGGGGCCGGAGCACAGGCTCTCATTGGCCCTTCGTTGGCTATTGAGTGTTATATTTGAAGTAAGGGGCTCCATATTCTGATAGTAGGCTACTTACTCTAAAGGGCCTTGCAAACGGGGAGCGATAAAACGTGCCTATAGTTAATTTTCAATGAGACCTGCGTTTTTGCTCGGAGATTCGGTTTAGCTTTTTTATTACGCTTGCGTTGTTGCGCCCCTCTTCAACATACCTGGAGGAGACCTGTGTTGATCCAGACAACAACGCCCGCGTTCCTCGCTTCACGTTTGCAAGGCCCTTAAGACTAATAATTGTTGTCATGTTGTTTTCTCACATCACCGCATCACAGTCACACGAAGCTTGTAAGTAACTATTCAACTAAACAACTGGCTTGTTCCAAGTTTGTAGACAGAAGAACATGTGTTCTGTACAGTGCTGAGGTTTGCCCCACACTGAAGGAACTCCATACATCAACACATCTGTCTGTTGAAATAAATGAGGCCACTTACTCAACGGTTGCAAATAAATCAAGGGGGAAACAGAAACTAGGCCAATCAAAGATCACAATTATACTGCAAAACAGTTGTTATTCACTGTTGGGGGGACTCGGGGAGAGAGAGAGAAAGAGAGAGAGAGAGAGATCACTGATAAACTCTCATTACACCAGGAAAAAAACCAATAAATTCTCTTTGGATCGAATAGGAATCTCAGCGAGGCCGATGGCTTCTCAGTTAAAGTGGGTGACAATATTATCACACGAAAAGACGAATTTATGAGTTTCCGTCCTGGAGGCAAATCTTTCCTCTGATAAAATGGCTACCAATGTCATCAAAAAGGTCAACGAAAGAAAAAGATTCCTGTACAGCAGTGGTACCCAAAAGGTAGATTGTGATCTACCAGTAGATCACAAAGGCTGGGCAGGTAGACATGACATGGCCCTAAAATATATAAAAAAAGGAAAAAAGGCACCAAACAAATTAAGGTGACTTCATTGATTGACATCAAATAGGGCCTAGTGTCAGCTCGAATCCACAATGAAATACTTTGTTTGCAAGAGTGTTGCGCACAAACGCATAAGCATTACATAAGTTATACAAAACGGTACCAATTCTATTTTCCCCCTCTATTTCCAGAGTGTGTAACACCAGCACCGCTATTCCAAAGCACCTTCAGGTATAATATTTCTTCCGGTGGGTAGATCTTGTTGAGCTGGTTTGAAAGTAGCTCTCAAGTCAAAAAAGTGTGGACACCCCTGCTGTACAGAAACTCCTCACTGGTCAGCAAAAACACTTTGAAGAAGTCAACAGGAGCCCTCATACAAGGTTTCTTCGACTATGCATGCACCTCATGGTACCACAGCACCTCGAAGGCTAAAACTAGGCTAAAAACTAGGCTCCAGACATCCCAAAACAAACTAGTAAGGCTTCTACTTGGCCTAACTCCTAGAACCCACCTCACCCCGCTCATTTTGACAAGTTGGAATGGCTTAGGGTTGACAACAGAGTACAGCAACATAAATGGGCCTGGTCTACAACATTCTATACACCTCTAAGGTACCCATGTACCTGTCAAAATACTTCCTTATGATAACAAAGTTCCACAAACCAGGTTCAACCCAGATTCGGCTTCAACAAGGGGTTAAATTAATTTCGCTCCTATGCCACTAAAATGTGGAACGCTCTACCAACAGCTGTGAATACCTAGAGTCCTTAAAAAACACTCTCAAAGAGCGTGTACGTGTGTGTGCGTGTGTGTGTGTGTGTGTGTGTGTGTGTGTGTGTGGTGGCAAAACACGTGTCGCCCATGTGTTGTGTGTGTGCAGCATTACATGAAGAGTGTGATGTGAGAGCGTGATGTGATGGAAGCCTGCGACAGGCTTGAGCGTTGCAGGCTTCCTGCACGTTTGCAAAAAAAGAGAAAGTTCCTACCTTGATTTCATGTAAGTGATGCCAGGGTCAAGCTGTGGAACAAATGGATAGCCTCTCTCTCTAGCCTAGTTCATGATGAGCCCTCCAGCACCGTCTCCAGTCATCTTCATCCTCCATCTAGCCAGCTGGCCTGTGATTTCCTCCCAGTATCAATGGCACCGACCAACCTCATTCTCCTGGCTGCCATCTTCTCACTCAGCCTTGGATGTTTAGTACTGCACATAACATTCTGGTGTAGTGCAGTGGCCAGGGATTTAGGACAGGCTCTAGGGTCCAGCATTCACAGCATGTCACAGGAGATTGGACTCAGGACTGAGAAGAAGCGTGGGGTCTGGGGTCATCACCATGGCTTGTGTACCTGTGGAGCAGGTTGAGAGAGACACCATAAGCTATAAGTAAGTAAGGTAGAAAGAAAGAAAGTGAGCTGACCAAGAGCCACATACTGTACTGTACAGTATGTGGGTACAGTGTACCCTGTCACAACTCACTAGCAACAGCAGACAAACATACACAGCCTGTTATTGCATCCTTCCAGTTACAACATGTACAGCACATATAACGTGTGTGTGTGTGTGTGTGTGTGTGTGTGTGTGTGTGTGTGTGTGTGTGTGTGTGTGTGTGTGTTAAATTAGAAAAAAAAATACACTTTAGGAAGGAAGCTGTGGGGACTTGAAAAATGTTTAGAGATGGAAAACTAGATCTGTGATTAATTGATTGGTTGATTGATTGACAGTTTGCAGAATTACAGTACATTTTAAGCACAACTCAATACTAAAACTGTTAGCTGTGGACGACACCGGCATAAAGCATTAGATAGATAGATAGATAGATAGATAGATAGATAGATAGATAGATAGATAGATAGATAGATAGATAGATAGATAGATAGATAGATAGATAGAATGAAATTAAAAGTGACAACCGATCAGTGCATCATAAACTAAGAATATAAAAACTATAGAAACTAATACAACAATAACACACCCATAACCGTACGTACTTCATGTTATTTCACAAATCCCTATCGCACATGAGATATATAACACAGTACACACTTAATTGCAGCCGTTATTGCACAAACCCCGATTGAACTTAGAACAGCACAATAAAGCATGTATTGTCTTAGCAGCATTTAGTGTGGCTACCGCTGTGGTATAGAAGCCGTTACGGAGTCTGCTGGTCCCTGACTTGAGCACTCTGTACCGTCTGCCTGATGGCAACAGTTCAAACAGTGAGTGACCGGGGTGGGAAGTGTCCTTTAGAATGTTCTGTGGCACCATAAAGCATTACAATTGTTTACAATAGTACAATACAATATACACAACTATATAGTCAAAACAGGAAATCATCATTGAGGTAAAAAGGGAAAAGAAACATACTGTATACAGCGAGGGGGAAAAGGGGTGGGGGGGGGTTCAGATTTTACGGGGGCCAGCTTCGAATTGCAGCCGTCCGTAGGTGCCCTTTGAGAGCAGTTTTGAAGGAGTCAAGGGATTTGCATGTCTTAATGATTGTTGGTAGGGCAGTCCACATTTTGGTGGCATAGGAGCAAAATTAATTTAGTCCCTTGTTAGTGCCGAATCTGGGTTGCACATGGTTTTTTTAACTCCCTCTGGTGTTGTGGGTGTGGACTTCGTTGACATTAAGGAAGTATTTAGACAGGTACATGGGTGTCTTGGTGGTGTAGCCAATCTTGTGGACCAGACCCATTGCAAGATGCTGTACTCATCAAACCTAAGCCATTCCAGCCTGTCAAAGTGGGCAGGGGTGAGGTGGGTTCGGGGAGTGAGGCCAATAGTAGCTTGACCAGTTTGATTTGGGAAGTCTGGAGCCTTGTTTTAAGGGCCTTAGAGGTGCTGTGGTACCAGGAGGTGCATGTGCATGCATAGTCGAAGAAACCTTTTACAGGGCTCAGTTAAGTTTTTATTCAGGTCTACTTGAAATGTACTGTAATTCTGCAAACTGTTAATAAATAAATCAATCAATAGGACGGTTACTTAGGAGTTAGCACGCTCTCTCTCTCAATTCAATTTCAACAGGCTTTATTGGCATGATAAATATGTTTGTTATACATTGCCAAAACATACAAAACAAAAGTCAACATTGCGCACACAGAGACAACTCTCTGCGCACACAGAGACAACAACAAACATCCCAACAATAACGAACAACAAGCAATACAGTAACAATGAAAATAAATTAACAAACCTAAACAAAACAGCAACTTGTGACCCTGTTCAGACAGATATACCTCTCTCTCTCTCACACACACACACGCTCAGCTCACAAACATGCATGTACGTTAATGCTTTGCTTAGCAATTAGCATAGGTAGCTAACTCACCTGCAGATTTAGAATAAAAACAAAGCGACCAAGCCGTTTTCTTATGAAGATGAATTAACTTCAAAACTGTCACTGGTGTGACTGCGCAGTTTTCACTTCCTAAAGACTACTCCACTCAACTTCCATGAGGTGTACTGTAAAGTTACATTATAATGTTACCAAAGTTGTTTATTTCACTCTTTTTTTACTGGCCGTTTGTTTGCAAAATTGCAGCAGGTGTGTGGAGGAGGGGGAGACATAGAGGGGGGAGGGGCATGGATTGGCTACCGGGGGATTTTAAAGACCGCACTTGAAGCTTAGAGTATACTCTATGGCTGCGTCCGAATTGCTAGGGTTGTTCCCTACTCCCTATCCCCCATACGGGGATCCAGATTCTAGTGGACTCTATAGTGATGATTTCGGACAATACTCCCTGTATGGGGAGCACCGACTCTGACGTCAATATCGATAGAGGGCGCTGTAGTTCCGCGGGTTCATGTACTTTTTATTTGCATGAAATCCCCATTAGGTTTTTTCAGATCGCCTCATAAAGAAGTTAAGAACTGTTTGAAAAATAAACAAATCATCCCGGCCATTTCACTCATTTGGATATGAAGAATCAACTGACTACAAGAAACCAATCAAAACGCTGCTGCTGAATTTCCGCTAGGAACAGACTGTATCAAATAAGTCTGGCTGTCACCTCCCTGCAAGGACAGTTTGTAAAGTTATTTTTAAATTCATGAATGAATAAAGGAAAAAATAGGTTAATGAAAATATGTTTGCAGGCATTTAGGCCTATATATCTATGATAAAAAGGTTATTTAGGATAATGGATATAGTCTAATATTAATTTATTGATAATAATCATAGGCCCATTGTTATGGGAAAACAGTGCACAACCTTGACAATATATGAAAATATCAGCAGCATGATTTAATCTTAACCACATGAACCCCCGCTAATCCTGGGGCGGGGGGGATACGGCAAAAATAGCCGATCTAAGCAACGCGCGACGTCCGTGTTGTGAGCTTGTATACTTTTACTTGGGTACTTTTGGTAAAGAATTACCAAAAGTAGCCGATCTACAAGCTCTTCTCACAATACGGACGTTTGGTGTTAACAGAAACAGCAGTCCAATAAATGACTGCCTACACAATGAAGTTGCAATTTATTGCAATTCAATGAAATAATGTTAGATAGCATATTCATGGCAGGAATGAATGAATATTAATAAAACATATGTTCGGACACAATTAATATGTGTCTCACATGCATGTATTTAGCCTACGTTTGTGATAAAGAATCTCACAAATATATTCTACAGCAAGCAACTGATTGCTCTCCTAACGTCATGCGCTGGGCCTGGGTGATACAATTAATCAGATTAGTAATAGTAATACTATTGCAAACGAGTAGATTTATTATAAATAAAATAAAACAATTTCAAATAAATGCACAGATCATTTGTCTCGAGATCTGTAGCTTCGAGATCCGCCAGGGAAGAAAAGAGGGGAAAACGAAAGTTTAAAAAGTACATTTGTGTTGATTTCTTTCGCTGGTTCAACTTCTGCCTCTTCTGAGTTGGAGCGCAATGAGCGCATGCATGCAGAAGCAGCGCACGTGCGCAAACGCGTGCATGTGCGCTCAAGAGCGAGCTTGCGCAATGCATTATGGGGCAGATTTGCTTCGCTGTGTTTTTGTAGTGACCATCGGATGCTCCCTACAATTCCCGGTGCATTGTGGGATACTTCAGTCCACTACGTTAGGGTGCAAAAATGCTCACTACATATTCGGACACTATAACAAAATGGCGGAACCTCATTTCGGACGCAGCCCATGACTTGAAGCCTGCTCAGGGAGTGTCTACCAATTCACTGTGTCTAGGGCAGTGCTTTTCAACCCTTTTCATTTTATTCTGCATTTATATTTAGAATTATTTATTGTCACTGAATATGTGGTCCGCAATTCCATGCTGTATTGATGTGGTTGGTAGGCCTACTTTACATCCATTTGAGAGATAACAGGCAAACGATCAAAATAACAATATTCTTCTACATGCTCTAATTCTTGTATTTTAGACAGTAATCCAGATGTTTAACAATAATTAAAATGAAAAATGAAAACAAATAGTTTCATAAGAATTAAAGATAGTAAGTAGGCCATGTAAGGGTCCAATAATATTAAGGTACCAACTCTCCATCATTTAAGATTTAACTGGGGACCACCTGGAACCGCCTCAAGAACCATTGGTGGTCCCTGGACCACTGAGAACTCATAGGATCAGTGGTGGAAAGTAACAAAGTTACTATTTACTTATGTATACCAATTTGTATTTGTACTTTACTGCAGTATTTCTAATTTCCAATACTTTTACTTCTACTCCATTACATCTCGGATCCAAATATTGTACTTTTACATTTATTTGAAAACCGTAGATACTAGTCACTTTGTGGATTTTGATTATTATTATCATTTTTAAAAAAAATACATTAACCACTACAGCCTTAATATACATTTTGGCCATTTGAAAATAGCTGATCTACAAGCTCACAATGAGTCGCGATGAGACGCATTGTGAAGTTTTAGATCTACTATTTTCAAAAGATTTTCATACATTTGAAAACATAAAATTGGACATTCTGCATAATGAATACTTTTACATATTTAAAAAAATTGAGTAATTTTCCCCACCATTGTATAGGATACAGGATAAACAAAACTAAGTTCAAGGTTGTACTTTATTGGTACAGGCAAAACTTATTTTGGTTTGGCTTCCTTCAGACAAGGCAGCAGCATAGAGAACAGTAGAAAAAAGATTCAAGAGCATCATCAAATGTACACGTGCTGAAACAAAACTAACGAGCGGACAAAATTACATATGGAATGCTGTAAAGTTTAAGCTGATTGGATGCAATAATGTGTCCCACCTAAAACAAAAAACAGTTTACTGAGCTGGAGAGATTGTTACTGAACAAAAGCTCCATAGCAAAATGTGTAAGCCTATATTGGAACCTAAAGTTCTGTTTAACAAAGAATATCCCTTACAGTACATTTAAAAATATACATGACAAAGTAACTTTAATAGTTTACAAGGTCTTCTTCACATATTAAAGCCATAGTAGCAATACTGTACATCAGAACTCTGAGAACTCATACAATGAAAGTCCTTTGGTTAGGGGAGTGAATAATAACAGCATATCTTTCTTATGCCTTAGTTTATTCACATATAAGCACAGAAAGCAAGGGCAAAGGGGAGGGATAGAAATAAAGGCAGGGGCTCGCAACTCACTTTAAGATGCTTCAAGGTTTTATTCAGCGACAGAGCAGGCAAAAAAATACACTGTTTCGACCATGAAAGACCTCACTCACCCCTGCTGTGTCGCTGGGGTGAGTAAAACTTTGAGCATCTCAAAGTGAGTTGCGAGCCCCTGCATTTTTCTACGTTGTCTGTTCTAACAGTTTGTCTCAGCACCAAGGATGGAGGATGTGGGTTACATACAGTATCTTATTTTCAAAGGTTGACATCATGTGACATGGAACACTTGAGTTATGATTTGTGGCTGATCCATCAAGACTTCAGTAAGCACATAAAATATACACAGTAAATATAATGTTTATAATGCAATGCACCAAGTAATATTTCGTGTGGATTTTGTAAAGCCTGTTTGCTTGCCATAGGTCGCTGTGGTTTCAGGAAAATCAGCGAACGAAGAGGAGCATGGCAGACTCGACCATTTCCTTGGTTGCACTCCATTTTTCGCCTTTCCCATAGCCATCCATGTCCATGGAAGTGAAGTCACCACACTGTTTGGATGCCTCAGGGAAGTATCCTCCTCCACCAATACAAAACTGAAAATGCATTCATTCACAGAGAGTGAGTGAGAGAGATAGAGAGAGAGAGAGAAATGTCATTATTGGGCTTTTAAATTCTCAAAATAATTTCAATGACTTACAAATGGGTAACTAATTATTAATATTCAGATACGATTATATGTCATGGAGTCCAGAGATGATGCTTGCCAAATTTGGTAACAAGTGCCGGCTAAATGCCTAAATTTACAATGTTGTGGCATAGTGTGTAGCGTACTCACATGTTCAACGTTGCATCCACATGCTCTGACTCCAGAGCATATGGCCATGGCAGCACCCTCATTATTGACCGGTCTGAACTGGATCCAGCCTGGATGATACTCCTCTGAAGAAGACAATTAAAAGATATCATATTAATACTATTACATGGTGTATAGAGCGTCGACTCGCAGTCCCGCCCCCTTTCATGGCCCGGAAGAGAATTTCCCATTCATTTTTCCCATACACGTTTCAGAAAGTATTTATTTAAAGACATGTAAGCCTTGGACAAAGCCAATTCAGCTCCTGACAAATCATGGCAATAAACACACATTTTTATAATTAGAAAGAAGAAAAAAATGGCAGGGTTGTACCCTGTACACTTCTTATTCTTCTTCTTTCTAATTATGTGTTCGGCCCAAACAATTGTGTTTATTGATTTGTCAGGAGCCGAGTTGGCTTTGTCCGAGGCTTAAAGGTCTTTAAATAAATACTTTCTGAAACGTATAGGAAAAATGAATGGGAAATTCTCTTCCGGGCCTTGAAAGGCTGGTGGAACTGTGACGCTCTATCACATTAAATAATACATTATATAGTAGTAGCAGTATAGTCGTGGTAGACTACTACTACTACTAGTAGTAGTAGTAGTAGTAGTAGTAGTAGTAGTAGTAATTAATAGTTTAGTATAGTATTTTATTATTGATTCTAATAAGCTTGATAAACATCAAAGCACCAATTCTATAGGTGGTTCATTGGGGATTAATGGACAGACATTTGTTCATCATTCGTGGTCGTTTTTTTAGGCGAAGAATACACGCATCAAAACGTATCGAGGCTGGACCATGTGACCATCATCAGAGTGAAGTGCCCACACACTACAAACTCATGTACACATGCATTATTGCACTGGTTCTTAAACAGTGGCTAGGGACCCATTTGTGGGTCGTGGACACATTTTCATAAAATGTTAGAGAACTACGTGCTGAATTATTGTTATTGAATTATTGTTTGTATCATGGATCTTTGATGAGTATTGAAATGTCCAATAATTTAGGTGAAAAAGGAGTTGTGTATAGCAGTGGTTCCCAAAGTGGGGTCCGGGGACCCCCAGGGGTCCTTGATGGAGTTCCAGGGGGTCCCCAGAAAAATGATAGTTTGGAACCAAATGGACCCTTATGGGTCTGTAACTCTGAGTGTACAAATGGAACCAAATCCATTTGTACACGCTCAGAGTTAAATTAACATTGATTTTACAATATAAATTGGGCTTCCCATAGACAGAAATGCCATTAAATGGGGGTCCGTAGACTAATTCATGTCAAATTGAGGGTCCTTGATATTAAAATGGTTGAGAATCACTGCTAGAGCCGTAAAAACAATCTTCTCTTATGGGGGTCCCTGGCATATCTTTTAAAGTGGGGGTCCATGGACTAATTGGTGTCAATTTGGGGGTCCTTGACATGAAAAAGTTTGGGAACCACTGGTGTACAAACTTTACTCTTTCTTGTTCTTTTCTTTTCTTAAAGGACCACCTCACCACTTTTCAACATTTCTTCATACAGTAATTGCCCGGTCCACACTAATGTTCATGATTTAATACCACAAATGACTTTCCTAAATCGGTCTGTGTCTCATATAGGAGGGCTGTGGGCAGTTCAGAAACCCGTCCACAAGTGACATCACCGTTAGGCAGATTCTTTTTAACATTTTTAAATTATTATCCTGAGAACGATGGCATCTATTTTCGCATTGCAAGAATAGAAAGCTTACAGTTTCTATTAGCTTGGGGGGTTTCTGAACTGCCCACAGCCCTCCTATGAGACAAAGGCTGAGACTTTTCTGTTTTCTGTTGGGTGCATGATCAGCAGTATAAGTAACAAACACCATTAAAATCTTACCATCTGCCCAGGGTCCATAGAGGGCCCTTACGGTGGCATTATTCATTCCTTCCTGGTATACAATTTGGTAGCTTGGTCCATGGGCGACTGTGCAAGTATGTGAAGTAATCGTCTCTGTATCCGTCTTTCCTTGAGTCAAAGAGTGAGTCTTGTGGATGAGAAAAAGAAGAATTATGCATGAATTCATACTTTATGTTTTCACCTTTTATATGTAACATTTTGAAAAACATTGTTAAATTGTTTAAATCTAGCCAAGCTACATTGACGCGTATTAAGTAATGTAAAAATTAAGTAATGCAGATGTTTAACGATAATTTGGAACGGTGGACAACTGGTTGAAAACCACTGCAATAGAACATTAAATTGACCTTACACGGAAAAGTTGGAAGAGGTTCCCTCCATGGAGCGTTAGGAAGTGATTGGCGGTGTGGTATTTGAGAATAGCCTTTTCCGACCACTTGGTATTTTCAGCCACGTTGGGAACATGCCACACTTGTATATCCTCTGCTTCAATGTCATAGTACGCAGGACTCTGTCAAAAAAAGAATTAGAATAATAATAAGAAATTAAGTTTTATTAAGTATCCCAAAAATATAGATATAGAACTATATCTCTGCTGTCGGGAAGAAACCATTTTCATTTTCAGGAAACTGATCAAAACCTTATATTTTGAAAACAAAGCAATTCTACCTAATGAAAGTTGGTGTTGATTCGTCAATGATTTGCATAAGAGGGGTGGTGGAGTTAGTTGCTTTAGCAGACAGTTTGAGGGTCCAATGGAGTTGAGAGGTTTTGTCCAAAGCGCTTTTTACTACTTTGCATTGGTTGATTTGGTTCAATATTGTTTTAACCAACACACAAACGTAAAGGATGTTCAATAGCACTGATTTATTTACCAAAAAAAATAAATTAAAAACCTCAAAAATGGAGTTAGGTGATTTCCACCCGACAGCAATAAATACGTTATTTTTATGGGTGAACCAATGCAGTAAAATGAATTGTCGGGTATTATGTAGACAGAAGGTAATATGTAGTTATGTAAATTCTGTATGGACTGTATGGACAAGATGTGATAGTGGGGGAAAACCAGTGTATTAGTATAGTATAGTGAGAGAGTAATACTAAAGCAACATAAATATTCACATGGGTAACTGCGCATCTGGAATTAACACTAAGATCACTGAAGAGCAAACCTACCTTGAAATCGTCAGAGGTGGCTCCCTGTGCCGTTCCGAATGTTGCGTAGTTGACCCAGTTCAAATCTCCGCTTTTCATTAATTTGCTGTTGCCCTGCTGCGTGGTCCAGCGGTCCCCCACGGTGCATTTGCCTTGCATGAAGTTCTCATGGACACTGGCCACCAGTGTCCAGCCACCGTCGTCCGTTTCCATGTCACAGTAAGTCTGGTATTCCATACCATGCTCAGTTGTGAGCATATATATGCCACCTGAAGGCAGAATCGTAATTGAAAATCAACACAAATAGGAAAAAATGCGCGTGCACACACACACACACACACACACACACACACACACACACACACACACACACACACACACACACACACACACACACACACAACTTACTAAAATGGAAGTCCATCTCTTCTTTCAATTGTTTACAGCTTCGGGCCGCTCCTGTAATATAGGGAAAATCAAATTGTGACTTTGGGTCTTGGTCTTTCCCAGTGCTGTAAAGTAACAAAGTACATTTACTTAAGGACTGTACTCAAGTACAATTTTGAGGTATTTTTAATTTACTTGAGTATTTCCAATTTCCAATACTTTTACAACACAGTCTCCACTACACCTCAGAGGTAAATATCGCACTTTTACGCACGACAATTATTTGAAAGCTTTAGCTACTACTAGTTCCTTTAACTACTTCAGCTCTATATACATTTCAACCATTTGAAAATAGCCAATCTACAAGTTTGCGATGCGGCGCATTGTGAGCTTGTAGATCTGCTATTTTCAAAAGTTTGGGACATTCTGCACAATTACTTTTGGTACTTCATGTAATTTTGAAGCCAATACTTTTACTCAAGTAAATGTTGAATTCCAGACTTTTACTTTTAACAGGGTATTTCTATATTGCAGTATTGATACTTTTACTTTAGTAAAACCTTCAAGTACTTTTTCCACCACTGGTCTTTCCGTGTCTCTCTCTCTCTCTCTCTCTCTCTGAATAATACAATTGTAGTAGCCTACTATAGTGTAAAGATACCGAGGCAGTACCTGAGACATGCCGCACGACCATGCAGGTGAGGAACAGGAAACTCCAAAACGACATGATGACAGAGGGATTGGACGACAACATATGCCCCTTCGTTTCCAACCTTAAACCAGATAGAAGAGTTTGCAGAATAAACCATCATTAAAAATCATTCCATTGATGCCATCATCATCAACAACCATCGATGTGAATCAAATAAGACATTTAGACCCGAGGACGCATCTGTGTCAACTGTCAGCTTTTAACCACTTTAACCACAATTTTAAGCTTTAGCTGTTGAAAAATAGCAGATCTACAGGCACCGAGTGCCGCGCTACGACTTTGTAGATCTGCTATTTTTGAAAAATCTTGCTCAAATCTTTGCTTCTGGGGGGGGGGGGTCCCCGGAACAACATTTTCAGATGGGGTCGGCAGGCCAAATACAGATAATTTTGTGAGTCCTTGACATAGTTTGAGCACCACTGACGGAAACATAGGTTTTTCAGAAAACTGTCATGATTTAGAAGACTTTTGTAGAAATCGACCTCAGGTCTAAATGGGATAAGACAGCACGTATATGACCTTACCTTGTTGCATTAGACGGGCAGGACTGAGCTTCCCGTCCTTGGTGATCTTCTTATAACAGACACTTGTTTATGAATAAGGAACAAGATAACAAGATGGAATGCTGTCAATACAGTTTCATGCATGTCTACGCGTTATCTGTTAAAATAGCACGTGTGATGATCTTTGTGTCGGTATACTTGCTGCTTGTTGACTCTTACCAATCGTGAGAGACAGTCTCAGCAAAGTCCCTCCCCACCCTGTCGGGAAATCCCAGCTGGACTACACCACAGCTTGTGGGCGTGCAGTAACTTGTTGACAGCAGGCCAATATTAATTTGTTCATTCATTTATTCTGTTTGGGTTCCCACATTTTCTCCATGCAACACTGTAAATTTCATGTATTGGTATTTACTCCATATTACAGTATAATCGATACTGTGTGTGTGTGTGTGTGTGTGTGTGTGTGTGTGTGTGTGTGTGTGTGTGTGTGTGTGTGAGAATGTCACCACTGCTACAGATAACATAGAGAACAACAACATGACAGTTGTTGTTCTCTATTGCCGGCAGTGCTCGGCAATATGAATGGATACAGTATCTCAGTGTGTGTGTGTGTGTGTGTGTGTGTGTGTGTGTGTGTGTGTGTGTGTGTGTGTGTGTGTTTTCATTTCGCCTCACTGGTTTAATGTGGAACGAGGAAATAAGATAGATCAAATGCTTTCACTATCGATTTTCTGCGTATTTGCCAAACTAGCAGTATTTTTGTTTGTGCAACACCTATTTGTTATTATGCGGTTTACTTGTGTAGAGTAGACAGATGCTATACCAGTCAGTGTTGTTTTTGGCAGCAAATTTCTATTTTAGTCTCTTGAATAGTTCTAGTCATCTGGAATGTTTTAGTATTAGTTTTAGTCGACTAAATATCATAAGATTTTAGTCGGCTAAATCTACAGCTGATTTAGTCGACTAAAATGTATTTTGGCGGCCTGGGCCAGGCACCTTGGCTGGTAATCCAGTTTGGCAGTGTGCCGCAGGTTCGACTCCCGATCCCAACGACCTTCACTGCATGTAACCCCCCCCCCCCCCCCCCATCTCTCTCCCCATTTCCTGTCAGCCTACTGTCCCTCCATAAAATTAAATTAAATTAAAGGCAAAAGCCACAAAAAAACATAAAATGTATTTTGGCGGGCCTTGATGCCATCGTAATGACTGATTTTACACTTGCTGAAAATAGCCGATCTACAAGCTCACAATGCGACGCGTTGTGATCTTGTAGATCTGCTATTTTCAGCATGAAACAAAGTGTAAAATAACTTATTGGCCTCTGACGTTGTCCATTTTTTGAGGGCACAAAGGCCAAATGCCAGGGCAGGGAATCCATAAAATGACTATCTGCAGTGAAATAAATAAATTATGGTATTTACAATCTGAACAATGCTCAGCCCTGTACCTTAAAGACGGGTACTCAGGGGAGAATTCAGAATCTCAACAAAAGACATCGTCTATATGACAAGAAAGAGACAGATGAGAAAATGGTACAGTCTGCTGCATTAAGGTCACTATATGGCGTCATGGCCTTAGGGCATTTTTAGGAGCCCAAGGCCAAACTGAGGGGCAATGGCCTTCATGGCCTTCATGGCCTTCATGAAATTCCTACCCTACTTTTAGCACTTCCTCAGCGGCACTATGACCTTGAACATTCAAGTGTTTATTTGAAATGAACCTTCTTTGACTCAGTTAATAGATTGGTGATGAGTGTGACATTGTTGATCATAGGCCATTCAATTGGAGACACCAGTCAACAGCAACAAAACTGTGGCATACGTAGTACTGTAACAAAGAAAATATGTATGAACAACTGTTTGCAAATCAATCATTCTAAAACTAAAGAGAAGAGATGCTTTGTAACAGACGGCAGTTCCTGCATGGGCAGATTTCAGGACATGCTGCTCGCTTACACCCACCCGGATCAAATTGGTTTGAACTGACCGGCATTGTCATCCTTAAATGACAATTGTACATACGTACACAACGGATGGCCATTATGGCTTTGACTTTTCTTTTTGTCATATCTGCCATGGCATTGGTTATTTGGGGCGGCATGGCTCAAAAGGTATAGCAGCCGCTTGTGAACCCGAAGGTTCCCAGTTCGATCCTGGGCTTCCCCAGAGTTAGTGTTGATTGTCGAAGTGTTCTTGAGCAAGTCACTGAACCACTAATTGCTCCCGAAGGTACTTCAGTAGTACTTAGATACTTGGTTCCACCACTGTTCAGAGACCCATGCAAATTAGTCCGGCAAATTGCCGAATCTGCAGTGAAGTGGATAGGCTAGATGCATTGTGCAATATTTTGATTGATTCTTCTCATATTTGTCTTGCCTGCCAGTTTATATAAGTGTACGATGAATAGTGAAAATAGCCGATCTACAAGCTTATACAGTGCTTCCCCATCCTACCAAAAAAGTTAACATGAATTATGGGCTAAAGTCTATAATTTCGCTACACACACTCCTACTCCTACGACTACTGTCGTTCCAATCAAATCATGTGCGCTATACTAATTGCCTAGTATGTACAGTACATGTGATACCAGAGTGTCATTCACCCTATGCATGACATGCCATTATTTATCTGCCATAGTGTCATGGTAAATCAGTGTCATACATATTCTAAGGAAAACCTGGAAACTGACATTCAGTAATCGTGTCTTGTTGTTTAGACATGGCTAATGGTCAAGTTTCTGCCTTCAGTAGAGAACTGATTGACCACTAACTCTGTGTTTAATGTGATTGAAATTGATTGAAAATGTTATTAACAGTTTGTGGAATGTGTACAGTTCAACAAAAGTACAGGTCAATACAAAAACTGCTACGAGGATAAAACCAGAAAATGCTCAATTTTCAATATGTGCTACTCCTGTGAGCTGATGACCAGCTGCACTAAACCTTTAAACGTTGACTTTTAGGTTTAAGGCCTTGCTGCCTTACTTTCTTTCATGACACATTGAAAAACATAGAAAGAAACAATAGAGCACGCACGAACATCCACTAACTAAAACGCCAGGTGCTGGGCCGAGGTAAATAATAGAAAAGAAAATAAGGTCCGCACACAGGACTGAGCTCCAAAGCTTAAAGATTAAATTTCTCACCACAGTGGACTATGACTATGATTAGACAATCATTGAAAGACATGTCATTCATCCTTGGTCTCATAATATGTTATGATAATCATAAAATTGAAGACTGGAGACACCACTTCGACAGGTTGACCTCGTACATTCGTAGAGGGTGAGATAAGTACAGCTTAACCCCCCCCCCCCCTATCTGTGTATCTATGTGTATGAATAATATGGCCTTCAACCTTCGACTGTTTGTTTAATGTGCTTCTCCCAATGGTCGCATGCAATAATTCATATTCGACTGTCTCCAAATTCTGTACATACCGCCCTGTGTACCAAAATAGATGTTCTACCCCCCTCCCCCGTCTGTCAAGAAGGTAATGTTTTGGCCCTCCTGTCTGTCAGTCAGTCAGTCTATGTGATTATTTGACTTTTAGCAGCATATCTCTGAATATTGAATATCTATCTATCCCAGATTTGCACTCATTAACTGGTGGTGTGCATGGCAGTGGTCATGGCCGGTCTCAAAAATGCACATCATTTGAAAACAAATCAATATTGCAGGGGATCTGCACATTTCTAAAGTGATAATTTAATACAATTTTAATACCATATATAATACAGTGTTACACTGTCAGTGTTTTGACAGTGTCAAAAGCAATCAAGAAACTATCCTATAAAAGAAATTGTCCAATAATATAAGAAAGATGTAACAATTGTGAAAAGTTGTGAGCATGTAAATCAGTTATTTTCACAATAATATTTATCTGTGGAACAGAGTTAAACTAAAAACTCCAAGTGCTTGTCAGGCTGGAGGTCCCCAGTTCAAATATGATTCTTCTGGGGGGTCACGGCCTGAAAAGGTTGAGAACTACTGTGCTAATGTGCTAGCTTTTTATGACATCACGTCAGCCAGTAGGCTACCATGTTTTCCCAATGCAAATCTTACGGAAGCATGTGCGCATGCGGACGGAGGTTGACTGGCCACAGGCTGACTAAATATCCAATTTAAGCCTGATTTAAGCAGTTGTTTCTCCTTTTTTTCGTCTAAAAATGTTAAGTGCATGTCCTAAGTTTATCATAGCTTACATAACCCTGAGAGCACCAACCAATTAGTATTTAAGTAATCCTAAATTAAAGTAATCAAATACTGTAACAAGGCAATGCATTGCTCAAAAAGGTAAAAATGTATATTCCTCACCCAATTAACCTTCAAGTCACTAGTGGCCACAGCTGCAGCAGGTTCCCCTTTTGTCCAAAAGTTCTGAAAGGATTCAGAGATAAACCCTCAGACATGTTCCTTGACCAAACTTTTCTTTTTCAGATGTCAGTTTTCCAGACCCACTACTCTGTGGTTTATTAATTTCTGATTATGGTTCAGTATTTGCCTTTAAAGAGTCTCTTTGACAAACCACCACACTAACACTATTTTTGATACCTAAAATGGAACACCTGGCATCCTCACTTCCTGTACTTTTTTCCTGGAACTATTTCTAACATGCTTTTCACCACAGCACCCCCTATGATCAAACCTTGTCAACAGAAAATGAATGACCCTGGCTTAAAGGGCCACTTCACACTTTTTGCATCCAGAGCAAGAAACACTTTCCTGAGGTTTTTTTTTTCACCATGACCAAAAACCATGAAAATGTGGTCTCACTTCCTTTCTGGACTACACACCATGCATCCTCCCCCATAGATATATAAAAAAATAGATGCCTCATTGGCCGCTGAAGTTCAATGGAGCGACGTGTCTCCATTGAAGGCAGGAAGTAAATTAAGCAGAAGTGCTGAAGGCACGCTGCGTCGCTGCCCAAGTGTACGTCACTCATGTGACTCCTCCATTTCTCTCGCTGCCACTCAGGTGACTACTGGCCAATCACAAGTTCACAACGCGTCGTTTCCGGGACTTATGTTATGCATGTGGACAAGCTTCCGCTCATGCTTCCGCTGTGCTTTGCATGGAATCTCGGAAATATTGTGCCTTCAATTTTGACACGCACCCCAGAGCCGGAAGAGGCGTCTACCTTTTTATGTCTATGGCCTTCCCCCTATCCACAAGGAGGGGAAGTGCACTAAAGCATTATGGGCATTGTAGAAATTCAGCTACCCTGTCAAACCCTATAGTCAAACTCACAGACTTTTTTTTTTCTGGCCATAGGGTGCACATTTCAAATTGTGCTACTGTTATCTACTACAAATACATTTAATTGGCAGCCCCCAGCCCTGGGGCTGAGAGCTAAGGAAAGGTGTGAGATTTACAACATTTACATGATCTACTTTGTCAGTTGAATCTTATCTGTAGTTAATCTGACCTAACTTTCTAATCACTCTTGCTGGCCCTGACCACTTGGGTGCTAGCTTGGATGAGTAGCTGTCTGGCTTTGGAAAGTGGATGAGCTCCGACCCAGACAAAATCACCCACCAGGAAATGTGCACTTCTCCTGTATTTGGCTTGCCAGGCTTTTGCAACTCCCACTGTCCTGGCTATTTCCTGTGCCATTTTGTGTTCTCTTTTGAAAAGAGAGTAACCTGGATCCTGCAGGGGCCTAGAGGAGCTTTCTCAATGAGCCTTTCCAGGCAAAATTCCAGCTCCCCTTGTAGTATTCTCCACATTGCTAGTTCAGTGCTGGCGTTCTTCCTTTGGAGTCGTGCTTAGCGGTGTTAATTGCATATCGGAATTCCGGGGAGAATCAGACTTGCTTTTACAACAATATGATTTTATCAACACATCTGAAGTCATCCGGGACTGGTCTATGAGCTGTTTCAAGTGATAAAAACAAAACATGAAGAGGCAGGATTTACAGCAGTTATTATGCCACACATAGTTGGAATAACCTTCCAGAGAATGCAGGAAGAAAGGAACCCAAGAATAAAGAGTGCACAGAAATAGTATAGTAGTAGTAATCGCAATACATTCTGTGTGCATTTAAAATGATCAGGGGAACAATAGCGTTGGCTGGGTTTGTTAATGCCAGTGCCATCTGTCACAATTAACAGTATATGTATTTTTCCCCAAATATAAAATAGCACGCTAATTGCTAATCATCTTTGCTTCTGCACTTCCTTCTGGCTGACTTTAGATTTGTATTATGATTAGTAGATGTATATGCTTTTGCTAAAGGATGTTATTGTAGATGCCATCTACATGTTTTCCTAGTTTGTAGGACATACTGTACTATTCTATCTCCTGTTGGTTGACTAAGGTTCATGGCACTTTGACCTTGTAAGTCTGGATACGATAAATTATGCCAAATGCCAAAGCTGTGTTAGCTAGAAACATATCAAAATGATTCTTATGGTAAATTTAATAAAAACAAATTCAACCAATTTCGGTAATTTTGTTTATTTGGTCAATTTTATTTCTCAACAGTTACTGATTATCAGTGGTTAAATTGGTGATACAAGACAACAACAAAACATATAAATATTACTTTAGTTGTACCATAAACATCCAGAATAAGTAAAAACAGTTTTAAAAGTTTCCATTCGAGGATTAAGGAAGAATAATGTAAACTGAAAAAGCCCTTTTACAGCAGTGATATTTGAAAATCTCAAAGCTTTTCTTTTCTTTTAAATCCAACAATGTAAGCGCAGTAATCAAATTAAATAGAAATGCATTTAGGATCATATAGGAGCAAATGTGTTTTGTATAGTTTATGCTTTACCTGATCATCTAGTCTAATTATAACACTCTTCAGAACATAACATACTGATTCATATAGTCAGTGGTGGAAAGTAACCAAGTACAATTACTTAAGTACTGTACTTAAGTACAATTCCGAGGTATTTGTACTTTGTTGAGTAATTCCAATACTTTTACTTGTACTCCAGTCCAAATATTGTACTTTTACTCCACTACATTTATTTGAAATATTTAGTTACTAGTAGTAGTTACTTTGTAGATTTTGATTACAATTACAAAAAACATACATTACCCAATTCAGCCCTATGTACATTTCGGCCATGTTCAAATAGCCGATCTATAAGTTCACAATGCGTCGCGATGTGACACATTGTGACCTTGTAGATCTGCTATATTTTCAAGAGATTGTTATATGTACATTTGAAAACTTGAAAGGAGACATTCTGCACGAGTATACTTTTGGTATACTTTAAGTACATTTTTATGCCAATACTTTTGTACGATTACTCAAAATTCCAGACGAAGTAATTCTATCGGTACTTTTACTTAAGTAAAAAATACGAGTAATGTTTCCACCACCGCTGATTCATAGTGCATTCAGTAGGTGACATACAGATACAGTATGATACCAAAATAAAGTGGTCATATGTCTCTTATTGAGGTAATGTTTAGAAAGCTGGTGTTTTCTGACTCTATCCACAGAGAACGATTTTCTATTATGTCATGCCTACATTTACCTGTGTAAAACTAGTGACGGTAGTATTGTGCTCTCATATACAACTTCACGTGTGCCTCAAATACAAGTCATTGTGCTGCTTCTGTAATGACGAACCACAAGTAGTTTAACATTTGAAACCGTTTCCATGCAATAATAATAACCAACCTATACTTGAGCCACCGTGAGTGAACACACAGATATGAAACCAAATGTTTCTTCAGCATGTCCAGTTGAATAAATACCGTTTAGAGGAGTACATTGTGTGAGAGCCGGCCCGCGGGAGGTGACACACAAAGAACCAGGAAGAGGTCAAGGACCATGCTCAAGGAAGAGTCCACGACAACATTAAGACATCACATTAGGTTTGTTGTTTGGGGTGTGTGTGTGTGTGTGTGTGTGTGTGTGTGTGTGTGTGTGTGTGTGTGTGTGTGTGTGTGTGTGTGTGTGTGTGTGTGTGTGTGTGTGTGTGTGCGTGCGTGCGTGCGTGCGTGCGTGCGTGCGTGCGTGCGTGCGTGCGTGCGTGCGTGCGTGCGTGCGTGCGTGTCTGGTATCTCAGTGAGTGTGTGAGTTTGCTTGCATGAGGTGATATTGTTCGCAAAAGTTTCTTGTAAGAAAATGGTAAGAATAAATGGAACAAAAATATAAACATATTTTGCCAGATCATGGCAAAGCTCTCGGGTTCATGATGTCCTCAGTTATAGCCAAACATGATGCTGGAGCGGCCACCAGGGGGTGCTACAATGCGGTGGCCAGAACGACGTGGGGCAGTGTCATCAGTCTGTGCTCCTATAAGGAAGAAGACATGACAGAGAGTTATGACAGATCATAAAAGGTTTAATGAAGTTGTAACTACTGCCTTTGTAAGCCTTACTTGGGAGCTCATTGAGATAACCTTTTTAACTAATAGCTTGCAGTGTGTATAATAAGGCAATGCAAAATGAGGAACTACAATGAATACTTAATTTATAATGACTATATACAGAACTGATAAATGAATACTCATGCTAACAAGCAATTAATTCATGATTCAAATTGTTACCCTGGTTTCTCTCTAGACCTTTAAATAAGATCTCTTGTAACCTAGATCTATAGATGCTAGAACCTTGTAGCTGCAAATGTGGAAAACATTCACTCAATACTCCTACAGTAGTACCTGCACTATAGCATCAACATCATAAGATGTTACAAATGATAGCATATAGGCTACAGTACTGTATGGTAACATTTCTCTATCCTGTTACCCGATAGGCTGAAGCTGGACTGATGGAGATTGCGGACTGGTTGAGGTTGGTGTGAGGTGGGTGAGGTTTTGGCTGAGGGGGAGGGGGTGATATATTTGCTGGCGGCAGGGACGTCGTACTCGTACACGGGGCCATCATACATCCCTCGGCAAACGCCTTGTGTTCCCTTGGCCTGGACGGTAAACATGCACACACACACACACACACACACACACACACACACACACACACACACACACACACACACACACACACACACACACACACACACACACACACACACACACACACACAATCACAAGGTAGGTTATCATTTATAGCATAGAAATAAGGTGAACATGAATCATGGGCTCAGTCTATAATTTCTCTGCAAGTATATTTTAACCAGTTAAACCCTCAATACTTAGTTGCCTGTGGGTCAGCTCTGTACTTGGTCCGCACTTTCACTTTTTAAATTCTACACCAGCGTTGAGTTGAGTTTGTAGATCTTGGCAAATGTTCCCCACAGAATCATGGGTTACAGAGAATAGCTGAGAAATATATGTTGTACCATAATGTGTACATATGCAGTAGTTATAGAAGTATACTCCAAACATATAATGTAACAATTTATGACAGGATATTCAAGGACGCATAATTAGGTTCATCATCTATTCAGAATAAATATGAAGCACTTACATTCAATTGCAATTGAGTGTTCTGTGCTTATCTTTCTAAGCGTAGCTAAGAGAAACATAAGAGTTATTAACACTGAAAGCTTTCTGTCATACTGAGATACCATGCTAGTTGCTATACTGATGTAGCAACCCCCCCCCAGGCTCACCCTCCCCTCCTAAACTATGCACAAAAATGGATGTCACCCACTTTACCTGTAAAACTGTGATGTGACAATAAAGCTAATTCAGATTCAGATTCTTAAAACCCTTTAGCCCTTCTTGTACCTGCTGGTTCCTGAACTTGATGCGCTGGTAAGCGTAGTCTGGGAAGGGCTTGCGGGGAATGAATCGACCAGTGCCCTGCTGTGCCTGCAGTTGGCCTTCCTCATACACAACTGCCCCCCGACTCACTACCAGCACTGGACCCCCGCGGCACTCCAGACCCTCAAAGATGTTGTATTCCAAAGCCTGTAGAGGGTATAATGTACAGAGACCATTGATTTTATGAGAATGGGAAATAAAAGAAACAGGGAATAAATGTTTTTTTATGTATAGGCCTACATGTTCAGCTTGCACTAAAGAGATGAGAGATGGGGAGAATGAAAATGAGACATGAGACTTAAACAATGGAGTAACATTGAGACAAAGGAAAGGGGAGAACAAAGTGGGGGCATAGAGTAGAGCGACAAGGGGGATGGGCAGAGATATGGTATATGGCAGAATGGCTGGGAAGGGATTATAACCTACCGTATAAACCCCCCAGCCTTTTGGGTGTAGCTGAGCAGACTGAATACATTCCCATCTCCATCACTTGAACACAGCTAGCAGTCTCAGATACAGAGGAAACTCACACAGCCAAATAGGGAACTACAGTATTAATAGTGTGGTGATATTGTGGTTCCTCGAGAAGACCAGTTGTTGTGGACAGACAGGCATGCTAATTAATCTCACCCATGTCAGTCTATTGATTGTGAGATTGCCAGTACACATGCTGAAGAAGGGCATCTCGCCATTAACCCTGTAACACCCAGCGTTACAACATATTTTAATTAAATAATGAATTAATTAAAATTTGTAATGTTCTTTTTTCACCTACTGTAAACGTCATCAAACGTCTCTGTGCAATTTTGAACAATATTTAACCTATGACCTTTAACCCTGATAAAAGTAAGTAAAATAACCGTAATATATGTTTTTTTGTGATCATTAGAATGTCTAGAACATGTTTTATTTATTATTGTGAAAGATATCCCCCAAATGTAAATGATTAATTTATTATTATTATTTTAATAATTATTATAAATGTGCATACAATTTGCATAATTTCTTCTGACAAGTCCTAGCAGTAAAAAGTATCCGGGTCTTACAGGGTTAAATAGTTAAGTCAAGGACATGTTAAAGAATATTAAATCCTTACATGGTGTCTATAAATAATGGATATGTGCTCAAAATATTTCAAAACAATCTAGAGTTCTAGTAAATGCAGTCTGGCCTTCCTGCCTCAGTTCTTGACCGCGATGTTAAATCCCATTTCGCAGTTTATATCATCTCCTAATATGTAATACTGTTTATTTCACTCCTCCTCCAGTCATGTATATACTGTGTATATGAGGATTAGTTTGTCTCATGTCATTCAGTTTTTCTCCTTATATGGAGAAAAGAGACTTTTGTCCCCTTCCTGGCCTTTGTAATTATGTTTGAGGGGCACTGGCCCCTCCTATGTCCAGCTTTGAGGGTTTGTGTAAACACAAAAATTGTCCTAACACAAACACTGAATGCCATTGACAATGAATGGCCAGCTTACACAAACACTGAATGCCATTGACAATGAATGGCCATCTTACACAAACACTGAATGCCATTGACAGTGAATGGCCAGCTCGAGGGTTTGTGCAAACACAAACATTGCGTAAACACAAACATTGAAGACGAAGGTGAGGACGCAAATTGTGATTGGCCGGAATATGATGAGGTATGATGATAAGAGCGCCCCTCACTTCACGCGGATGTGATATTTTGTGTTACTCACAGACTGCTGGTGTTTGGCAGTGATGGTTTTCACTCTGTCAGGATCCCAGATAACGATGTCAGCATCGGAGCCCACTGCGATCCGACCCTTGCGTGGGTACAAATTGAAGATTTTCGCAGCATTGGTTGAGGTGACTGCCACAAATTGATTCTCGTCCATCTTCCCCATGGCCTGAGAGACACAGGAGACAAATTTGATTTCTTTAGAAAGGCAGGTGGGTGCCCGCTGGCCTAGTGGACCAGGCGCATACCACATAACGAGTAAGACGCGCGAACGCTCAGCTCCATATATGGGCACAAAAGGGGCCAGGTCCACAACGAACAAATCACTGGCCCCTTTTGTGCCCATATATGGAGCTGGGGTACCTGGCCCCTTTTGTGCCCATATATGGAGCTGAGTGATTGCTGATGCAACACACTCCATATTTGGATAGCGGGACAGACACACGGACAGACAGACAGACACATACACAGACATGATCTGCTAGGTCTCATAGTAAGTGCTCACTGCGTTCGCAATAATAGGCTCTATACGGCCTGCCACCGTGTCGCCGATCCCCTGTCCCTGTCTCTCTCTACAATTTAGGCATTTAGCAGACGGTCTTAATCCAGAGCAATTTACAGTAAGCAAGAAAAAAACATCAAATACATGAAATTGTCATCAAGAATCATACGTAAGCTAAGAACCTAACAGTGGAATATAATTAAACTATACGTATACACTATAGAGTGCTATGTCTACATAAAATTTTACATATGTTAAGCCTTTACTCCCCCTGTTTCCTGTCAATCTCTCTCTGATACTATCAATAAAGGCAGAAAAAGCCTAAATAATAAAGTAAAAAAAACAAGTCAAACAAATGTACCAGATAGAATAATCAGGGGTGCCCACACCTTTTTGACTTGAGAGCTACTTTCAAAATGACCAGCTCAACCAGATCTACACACCAAAAACAATAAAATTATCCCATTGCTGAAAATAGTTTACTGAGGTGGCTTTGGAATAGCTGGCGTTACATAATAAGTAGTCTCTTGAGACAGACTGTTGACTGAAAAGAGGGCTGTTTTGCCAGTGGGTTCCCAGATTGCAAGAATAACGCACATGGAATGGGAAAAAGAGGCGAAAGTGGAGGTGGAATATATATATATTTTTAAAGATATTTTTTTGCAGCTTACGCCTTTTATTGGTTTTTTGAAGGGACAGACAGTAGGCTGACAGGAAACGGGAGAGAGATGGGGGGAAGACATGCAGTAAAGGCCATGTCGGGTTTGGGAGTCGAACCCGCGGCACACTGTGACTGGATTACCAGTCCGGTGCCCAGACGGTTACGCTACCGCCTGGGCATGGAGTTGGAATATTCATTGCCTTTTTGACTTGATTGATTGATGTCAATCAATCAAGTCACCCTAATTCAAGTGGCAGATGCCTTTGTTATGTTTAAATAGTATATTTTTAGGAGCATGTCATGTGGTCTACCTGAACAGCCTTTATGAGGACAGATCTACCTATTGGGCACCCCAGCTGAGATAGATGGCACAAGATACAGTAGTAATACTCACAACAGCCTTGTCCCAGACAAGGCCCATCCTCTCCTCCACCCCATTGGTCCCCTCTGGGATCAGAGTGAAGTCCTCCTTGCCGACGGCCTTCTGGTTTAAACTGTATGCACAGTGAGCACTGCCCACCACCTGCAGGTCCCCACTGTATCAGTAAACAACAGAGAACACTTCAGGATAACATAATAAATATAGCATTTTAACACAACTTTATAATAATACTTTATGACACGGCTTGGTTGAATACTTTTATATAGACCAGTTCTTCCTCTGTTTACATGGCTGTGGCAGCAGCATTTAATCAAATAATTTGTTAACAACCATTTTATTGAGTTTGTCCAGAAGCACGCAGGACAGATTTGGGACATTGTACAACATTATCCCTGACGGTAATCCTGTAGGTTATTGTATAAATCTGTACTCTATTTAACATTGTGCGTGCGTGAGTGCGTGCATGCGTTTTGGGAATGTAAAAATTGTAGATCAACCTGCAGGTGGCAAAAGTACCATGTAAACTGTCCCAAAGTATCAGCTTAGATAAAAAAGTAGTCATGTCAGTTTTTTCATAGCCTTGCTTCTCATAAGGGGATTTTAACTGCACATGCGATGCAATATTATGAGACAAACATTCCTTCTACCAGCCACCAGGTGTCCGCAGTGAGCCCGACAGTGTGAATTACAAGTCTGCCAGCTGATCCAGCTGATCACAGACAACTGAGACAGGTGATGCAGCACAGCTGCAGTTCAATTCCCTCAGGGTTTAATCATTAACAACAGGATGTCGTGCAGTAACAACTTCTTACTGTACATGTCTTAAGTGGTTAATTCATCCCATACACAAAAGTTAGCGAAGAACCTTACAGTGTATGCAAATGTGCTTTTTCGTTGCTCATTATCACATGAAGGGCCTTCATTTCATGTGTTAATTATAGTGATTATATAGCTGCAGGCAGTGAGCCCACCATACCATATTATAGAGGTGGTGTGCTATTGAAACAATATGGCTCCTTGAGTTTTTGAAATCGCTGTCCTTATTTAGTTCACCTCCCTAAAAATAAACACAGTCATTTCTACAGGAGCTCAAACATGACAGTGGTGCCATGCTGCCACTGTGACGACAGATATGCACACACCCAAAGATGATTCAAAGATTCACGATTCAAACGGGAAGGAAAGGGTGGAGGAGATGGAGCAGTTGAAGAGAGGAGAGGCAAAGTGGGGAGTGTGGGGTTGCCAAGGCAACAGACGATGGAGTATTCTAGTTCCTGTGCTATTTATGGAAGCAGGGACAGTGAAAGGTATACTCAGCAGGGCTTTGTGCATGTGCGCGTGCTTGACATTAAAAAGAGAGATCTAGGGCAATATGATGAGAGTCACGAAAAAATGTCTTTTTCTCCTATAACTGTGCATGGCACATTTAAAGTTTAAATGTGCCATGCACAGTTACAGGAGAACCCATTTACCTCTGAGAGGTGTACAATTGTCACCAAAGGAACTACATTTGTATGCTCGCTGAGTTACCGTACAAATGGATAAATGAACACTGAGGACTTCACCGTGACGTAAAGTGGCCTAAGTTCTTTCCAAAATGGCGTGTGTGCATATATAGCCCATTCCTCCATTCTTACCTGGCCAGCAGTGTGTTGAGGTGGTCCAGCGTGGTGGGGTCAGGGCTCAGGGGTGGAGACATCACATAGGTCGCAGCCTTTGCCCAGTTTTTGCTCCAGTAGTGGGAACCATCTGTAGCCAGACTGGCTGTGATTGGCTCTCCAAACACGACCGAACCTGGGGGGTTTGGGAATCGACATTGATGGGAATCGACATTGATGGGAATCGACAAAGAGGCCGTACTTCAAAAGATGAATTGCATAATTTACATCTTCATGTTTCAGGAGCGTGAATTCTGATGACTGTTTTGTATGTTTGTCAAATGCTGCAACATTGATTTGAGAGGGTAAGATGTAAGAGGGTGAATGCAAGAGGAAAAAAAGGTGAGAAACTAACCTTTCCTGCGTGCCTGGGCGATGGTTTCGGCTGCACTCTTGCTCATCACTTTGGTGATGTAGACGGGACAGTTGACCTGGTTACCAAGGGTGATGGCACGGAACACCGCTTCAGCCTCAAGCTGCAAAACATGAGTACAAATGTATTTACAGCATGTACGGATGGATGGATGGGTGGATGGATGAAAGGAACAATATGGAGAAATAATTGGATGAATGAGAAGAACCAGAGATTACCTCCTCTGGGCGACTCAGAGGATGACCTTCAGGTCCAGTGATTCCCATGTCAAGGATTCTTTTTTGTTCCTAAAATGAAAAACAAAACAGCCATATAACCAAAGAGCATTTTCTAAAGTGCAGCGTATGTTTTGGATTGTTTTCACTCATTGTTTTCACTCATTTCACTCATTTACGCTTTGCTAGAAACACCAGCAGCTCAACAAGGCGCTGAGCATTTACTCTGCACTGAACCATGAACATGTGTTGTTTTTTTTGGGGTGTTTGGAAGAACGCCTTGTGCTATGGTGGACACACTGCCTTAGTTAATAATCCCTCTCGCCCATTATTTATTCTGCATTTCAGCCACGGACCACCATTTTATGACATTTAGCCTTTCAGACCCAAAACTAAAGAATATATTTTGTTATCGTTAGATCGTAAGATTCTGTCCACAATTCCATGCTGTATTGATTTTTTGTAAGTGAGATAACAAACTTTTATCAAAATAACAATTATTCTACATTCTGTGTAGAATTATTGTAAATTAAGTAATGCAGATGTAACAATAACAATCATTTACACTCTCAAGAGCAAAAGATCTAATAAGGGTTCATTTGGTTACCAACTGTCCATCATTTAGCCGGGGACCACCTGGAACCCCCTCAAAGGGCCACCTGTGGTCCCCGGACCACTGGTTGGAAACCATTGCTCTAGCACTACGTGACCACCATCATCTAGCAGCTAGATTCTAGCTATACTGTACAATCAAATACAGTACAATCATCATCACCACCATATTGATGGTCATTATCATCATTAGTGTAATCACAGTCAGCGGCCATGGGTGTCCACTGTCCGTGTCCGTGGTAAACCTGTCACCCTCAGCAGTGACAGCATCAGACAGCATTAATCCTCTCTCTGTTGTTACGCAACAATGCATACTGCAGCAGGGACTACAAGCTGCAGACAGAGAGAGCTATACCAGCGCTAGCTGCTCCAATGCATGGCTTTTGAAGATTATGTAATTTGCCAGCCAAGTCTATGGACTTATGACAATGTTTGTTTAGAGCACTTTAGAGAGCACTTTAGAGCCAGCCAAGTCTATGTACAAACTACGTTTGTTTAGAGCACGTAAAATAAATCGTTTGCCAGCCAAGTGTATGGTTTATTTTTATTGAAGAATATATGTAGTGGTTTAAGTTTAAGCATTTTCAGATAGCAGTTGCAACGGTGCTACTTCCGGTACAGCAGCCCACTAGACCCCACTTTGAGAACCCTTTCTGTAGACATAGCAGAGGACACACACGCCCATGTAACATAAAACATAGAGGGAACCTACCTGAGCAATCACGTCTCCATTCTCAGCGTGAACCAAAACCACGGCACCCAGTTCCTTCAAGAATGAAAAAGCCTCGTACAACTGAGGTGTGGGTGAGTGGAAGAAAGGAAGAGGAGATGTTTTAGTATATCTGAAGTGACGTTATCACTTATTATACAGTACGTTATGGTACCATATGATTATATATGAGCCCTATAGCTTACACTATAATGTACACAGCATATCAAATAGTGAATATGACAGCATGGAACCAATAGTGAAGTATGAAACTCACCTGGGTGTCTGTCATCTGGTACAGATCTTTGTAGGCCATGTATACTTGGAAGGAGTTGATACCTGACTCATGCGATAAGGGTAGAGTAGAGGAAAGTGAATAACATGTATTATATTATGCTCATGATGTTTGCTACACAAATCATCAGGATTACTAGTGTACTTCCCACGTGGCCACTGCGGCATGCAAGAATGAAAGAATAATGTCATACACGAGCCATATGGGGATTCGGAAATAAAGCGTTTCTAAAACTGTTATTCTTCCAAAATGGGGACAAAATAAGGACGAAAATAAAGACTATTTGAGAAAAAGAGTGGAACATGGAATACACTGCACCTTTGTCCTGGATCAGTACTTCCAATTCCTCCTTGACTCCCTCGTGCCACTGGGGGATGTCGACGTGCAGCGAATAGTCACAGCATGCCTTCGTGTCTGCAGCCTCTTGCCAACGCTCGAATGCCTCCAGCAGGCTGTCCCCGGGCTGGGGGGCCACATGGTCAACTGAGGGTGGAAGGTATGGGAGTCAAGGTTCAGGGGACATGTATGTTTACGTGTGCACTGCAGCCGAGCACATGAATAAGATGGTCTTGATAAGTAACCTGCTGGTGATTATATCAGTTGATGACATTCAAAGCGGGTGCACTCACTGATCATGGTGGTTCCCCCGGCCAGCGCTGCCCTGGTGCCCAGGAGGAAGTCGTCCACCGGCTCGCTGCCTCCCAGGCAGGGCTTCATCAGGCAGGTGTTGGCGTCTATGCCCCCCGGTATCACCATGAAGCCGTTGGCCTCGATCACCTTCACATCCTCGGGAACGGTCAGGTTCTCCCCCACTTCCCTGCAGAGGAGCAGGCAGAGAGAGGAGTGTTAAACGGACGCATGAAGGAAAGAACCATGGGGAGGAAGAGACGTGACATGAGGAAATGAAATGCCGGGCGGATGCATGCAGGAGATGCCACCCAAGACATTTCAAATGAGTCAAATCATGTAACTGCATCTCTGACCTTAATGACAAAATGCAATTAAATTCTACTCAGTGACTCACAGCTGATTTCATTCAAACAAAACTGTGCAAACGCAATTTAGAATATTTTTGAAGGGCGCTAGCCCCTCCTATGCCCAGCTTTCCGGGATTCTTTCTTTCTTTCTTTCTTTTTGCCCAAAATAGGGACGCCAGGTTCTATAAAGGTGCTATAAATAAAATTATTATTATTTTAACTAATGAAAAGTATTAACATGAAGTATTAACTGCACTGCATGGGTCTATTGGAAAAAAAGTTATTTATGTTGTTTATTTATTTATGTTGCACCGCAAGTGACTGAGGGGAAACGGTATTCTTACATGGGGAAAGTGACAAATAAAGTGATTCTGATTCAGTATTTAAGTAACAGTATTCGGACATACAGGGCTGTATTTTGCGTGTCTTAAGTACCAGGTCTTATTACGTAACTTAAGACCTGGAGGCATGATCAATGCCATTTGGCTATTCTGAGTGGCCAAAGAGCATTGACCACGCCTCCAGGTCTTAAGTTAAGTAATAAGACCTGGTACTTAAGACACGCAAAATTCAGCCCACAATGTTTTTGGCCTACACACTGAGGATTGTACTGTGTGATATTTTTTCTTTTTTCCTGCAAATACATACTTGATGAGGCCACCCTCAATGTAGACATCTGCATACAGAGACTGGTCATCGTTGACCACTCGCCCGCCTTTAATCAGCAGCGCATCACACTGCATGACGGATTGAGAGAGAAGGAAACGGGGATGGGAGAGAAGAAGAGACAGTCAAAATATTTTAAACAATCGATTTTGTGATCCCTGCGAAGCTGTGAACTAAAGAAATACAGTGTGGAGACCTTGAGGGGCAGACATGCCCAATCCACTTTATTTATATAGCACATTTTACAGCTCAAGTGCCTGCACAGAAAACCAAACACACTGTAGCTAAAACACAGAACCGTGGGAAGAACAGTGAACTGCTGTAGGTTAGATTAGGTAGGTTAGTTGTCCTCCCAGTCAAGGTTCCCACTGAATACCCACAGCCACAGAAATGAGGGAGGCTCTTATTCACTCCGGCAGCGTCCAAGCTCCCCCACACAAAACATCACATCACCTGCCCAACTCAAGCGCTATAGGCTGCACACCTCATGTGATGCCTACAGGTCCCCAACAAACACTCAAATCAGGCTTCTGGCTATAACTCTGACATACCAAACCCCAAACCACCAAACACCAAACCAACTCAAATATGGAAGTAGTAGTAGTAGTAGTAGGAAGTAAACAAAAATGCTCAGATGCATGTCAGATACAGCATGTTTTTTTTGTTTGTTTTTTTACATATGCTGCTAGGTTTGATGTTTACCTGGTATCTTCAAGCACTACAATGTTCTTGTGAGTAACTGTACTTCTGACTATATTAACCTATCATGTTGAGGCCATTTACTGTACCGTAAGTCACAGGTGCTTGCAGCCACTACCCCTATCGCCCATGATTTCGACCAAAACACATAAAAATAATGGCACGACGCAACACAACACATATAGGCTAATTCACATATTCAAACTACTGCTAGGCTTGCTGGGAAGTCCATCTTCACACAGCTGTCATTTGAGGGGTCCTCAATAGCACACTCACCCTACGTAAAGTACCAGAATGCTCTCTCCATATGGAGCCACAGCCCAGAGGCTCTGCTCCACTCTGCTCCACTCTGCCATCACAGAGGCTGCCGTCTAGCCTACAGTGAGGCAGAGGGGGCAGGGCCGTCACACATGCAACAGCGTCAGCAGACAGTGAAACAAAACAGACCATAGAAACACTCAACTGGGGTTAAAATCCAGAGGGCAAAGCGTGGGTGCAGGGGTCTGTCTTTCTCATGCAAATCACTAAAAATGTAATAATCAGAGTCATCTCACAAATCAAATTAATCTCACATACGTAGAAGCACAACAACGATAAACAAATGCATACATGATTAGACATCTCACAATGCATTCATATCCCCCTCCTGCTACGCTGGAAGCCTGCCAACTGCATAAGGAAGATGTTATAGGTCTCCATGGTAACCGTGCTCCATGGTAGTGGATTGTGGGTCACAAGCGTCTAAGATTCTAATTCATCCTTCAGATTCATCCTTTAGGTAGCAGGGTGATATTATGAAATGAGTATGTCACCCTCACAAATAAGTGAGGGATCCTACAAACCGCATTAAACCGTATACTGTATGTATATGCTGGACGATGTAACTGAACAAGGTATAAGGTATATCCCAATGGTACGGGTTCAGAATGAACAGACAGAACCATGAGGCTGAAGTGTCATGTTTATTCAACATGTAGAAAAATATATTCAAGTTAAAATACAGAAGGGAAGAGGTGTTATTATAGCTGGGAAATCATGATCATAAAAGTGGGACTGAGCTCAAGGCGAGGTGATACAGATATACAGTAGGGTGAAAGCTTCAGGGCCCATACGGTGTTGGGTGAAATCACCCGTCAAGGGCTTCTGCCAGAAATATGGGGCGAGGCGAGGCTCCCCTCCTTCCCCTTCCCCTCCCCATCCTATTCTTCCCTCTCTGCCCAACAATCTGACAAAACCCAGTCTCAAATACAATATGGCACCGTGGGAAGAACAGTGAACTGCTGTAGGTTGGATTAGGTAGGTAAAGGTTAGTTGTCCTCCCAGTCAAGGTTCCCACTGAATACCCACAGCCACAGAAATGAGGGAGGCTCTTACTCACTCCGGCAGCGTCCAAGCTCCCCCTCACAAAACATCACATCACCTGCCCAACTCAAGCGCTATAGGCTGCACACCTCATGTGATGCCTACAGGTCCACATCAAATCAGGCTTCTGGCTAAAACTCTGACATACCAAACCCCAAACCACCAAACACCAAACCAACTCAAATATGGAAGTAGTAACAGTAGTAGAAAGTAAACAAAAATGCTCAGATGCATGTCAGATACAGCATTTTTTTTTTTACATATACTGCTAGGTTTGATGTTTACCTGGTATCTTCAAGCACTACAATGTTCTTGTGAGTAACTGTACTTCTGACTATATTAACCTGTCATGTTGAGGCCATTTACTGTACCGTAAGTCACAGGTGCTTGCAGCCACTAACCCTATCGCCCATGATTTCGACCAAAACACATAAAAATAATGGCACGACGCAACACAACACATATAGGCTAATTCACATATTCAAACTACTGCTAGGCTTGCTGGGAAGTCCATCTTCACACAGCTGTCATTTGAGGGGTCCTCAATAGCACACTCACCCTACGTAAAGTCCCAGAATGCTCTCTCCATATGGAGCCACAGCCCAGAGGCTCTGATTCCCAGACACTATATATGGATAGTAGAATTCTGACCTTGAAAAGTTTTCTTCAATGGATTTATTTGCACCCACAAGGTCTAATTTTGAATTGCGTAATTGCACATTGTAGGGGGACTGAAGACTTCAGCTGCAAAATATACCTTGCAAAAAGGTATACATGCACAATGTTGCATGCTTTTTTGTCTCTGGACCTTGTGGAACGTGCAGTTCGACTGCCACATCACATCCCTTCTTCAAGCTGCATTTGGTATATAATCTTACCTGGCCCAACCCTGGACAACAAACAATACACACAATACCATGAGACAACCAGTGCTTTTATCTTGTGTGACAACCTCGAATAGGCGGCATGGGCCTTCTTTGCTGCCACACTATAAGAATGTAATCTGTTCTGTTGGGCACAGGGATTTGCAGACTCATCTTACTGTCACGTTCTTACTGCTCCATGATCCCCTTAGTAACATGCCAGTCATGCTCTACTCGCTGCAGCCACAGGCGGCGTGTTGTTGTCACTATGTGCCCTGCACGGCACACTCTGTGCCCTTTGTCTATACTCTCCCCATGAAGAGGACCAGACAGTCAAACAGGGAAACAGAGACAGAGCGAGGAGATAGACATCGGTGATTCCGCTGAGGGCTGAATGAAGCGTGTTGACAAAATGATAGGGAAGGGACATTTAGATTTTTGAATGTGAGGGGACGAACGTTTAGGCTGCAGGGTGATGACGTTCACGGCCCTGCAGAAAGATGCTTGATTTGCAGTGCCGTCAGAGAAGAAAACAAAGCCGTGACTGAAGCCTGTCTGTCGCTGTCCAATTCAGCACCCACCACAGTATCAGAACAAACAGTGCTGCGCACAAACTCAAATTAAGCCTTGGCATTTGGAATGCGCCAAACAGGCAAAGCCGAGCGTATAGTATAAACCATGATCCAATCCAATATTAACGAACTGCATTGCAGGATAAGTTCATCATTTATGCATACCAGCCTTTGAAGAATTATTGTCCGACCAAATAATGGCAAGCTCGTATAAACACATGGGCAGAAATAATTTTGCTTTATAGGCTATACCTTATATTTGATGTCAACACCCGGGCCGGTGTCAGTTGTTTCCGCGTGCGAGTTGCATGGTGAGCCGGCGTCTTGCACGTCGCTGGGCGTCTGGCTGGTGGCTTCACCGCGAGTGCCAAAGATCCTCTCTCGGCTGCTGCTCCTCGGGGTGCGGCTGCCTTTCCTCCCGGCCGCGCTGTTGTCGAAATCTATCGTCTTACTGTCGAACGCTCCCTCCACGGAGCTGAACATCCCGTATCCCGACCTGCGCTGCTGGTTCGGCCCAGTGGCGACTGGTCCAGCCAGGTAGATTGGCAGTTCGTCCTCCCGGTTCCACTGCTTTCTGCAGTCAGACATTGTGATTTCGATTAAATGACACTAATATAGCCTATACGGATGTACTCCTCACAGAACAATGAAGACAGCGTCGCCTATTGTCGCTGTTTTAATAACCGGGTCACGACTCACTATAGTCTCCGCTCGCCGCCAGAAGCTTTCAGCACATGCAGCGCCTGATTTAGTGCTATGATGATGAACTGCAGCTCTCAAGCAACCCGCGTAGCCTTATACTGAGTCCTGCCTCCTCCTATAATGCACACACAGGAATGATGCAGTCCTCCGGATTCGCCTGAGCCGAGGAGGAGTAGCGGAGTCTGTCACAAAAGTACTTTTAATGTGAAAAGAATCTCTCTCTCTCTCTCTCTCTCTCTCTCTCTCTCTCGGCAGACGACAGATGACAGATGAATGGCCACCATCATCGGGATTAAATCAACCAGCTGTGTCGATCTTTGATCAACGATCAGCGTTGATATATTTTACACCCAGTGTTCTGATCAGTCTGATGTATACTGTATAGTACAACAGCACCTTAATTAACACAGAAGTAGCGTTTGCTTCTGAACTGAACTTCTGTATCGTTTCAACATTTTATGTCTTATCTGCAATAAAAACATAAAGCCTTGTGCTTTTACAGGAAATCGGGCTGCTATACGGAACAGGTGCATGCACATTTCAGCACCTGCATAAGTGGACAGCTCCTAAGGGAGCAATATTTTGCAATATTGAGCGAGTTCCACAGGTGCTCATGGTGCTGTGACGAGGAGGGGGGGCGGGGGGTCAAAACTAAACTGTAATGTGTTAAAACTGACACTTCATTGATTGATTGATTTATTGATTGAAATATTTATTAGCAGTTTGCAGAATTACAGTACATTTCAAGCACAAACTCAATACAAAGACTGTTAACTGTGAGTGGACGACCCAATTAAGCATTACAAGAGGGTCCACCTTGTTCAATTCATCAACTTCACAGTTGACATTAGAACCTCGGGACTTGATTAAAATGTATGGCCACAACTGACAGTCTATAAAAAATATATTTTTGTAAACTTTATTTTTTATAGTCATTTGTACCATCATAATGACCCTTAACCCCACACATGTGTTGCCACTACTGTAGCCTATTGGCTCACCTGCCAGCCCCACACCATGACGCCCCCCCCCCTCACCTACTGTAGGGCTAGGATACTGTACACATACCACACACACACACACACACACACACACACACACACACACACACACACACACACAATACGAACTTACGAAGGCTACTTTAAACTTTTATTTTTTTATTTACTGTTAGAAAAACACTACAGTGCATTGGAATGTCCGTATTGTGGTATACTTGTTGTTTTCCTATGTTGTGTTAAAAAAAAGAAAGTTTTGTGGTTCTATTGAATTGCGATTGAACAGCTGTGAAAGCCTCATAAAAATACATTGAAAAAACAAACGAACAAAAAAACACTACAGCTTGTCCCACCCACACAGCCAATCAGATAAGACACACAGTTAATGATGATTTATACTACCAATGAGAGGATAGTCTATTTTAAGAGGGCGGGCTGTCTTGTCTCAGCTGTCCTGCTATGGTTGTCTCTTGTTACAAGACGCTCCGCATGCAGAGGGTAATGGACACAAGCAAAGAATTCACTCCAAACTCCTGAATTAAAAGGAGATATTTGTCTATGTCTTGAACAAGTCTTCAAAGTTAGACAACAAGCAAGGTAGCTACCTCGATTATTGATTGAAATAGTGGTCTGTTATGATTGTGCTGACGGGCTGCATGCCTGCAGTCAGGAGTTATAAATTGTCATGATGCATGCTTGCAAGACCGTGTGCGTGATAGGCATAGCCTACTATACTAACATGAACATGTATGATTGACTTTATTGTGGAAGAAGTCAGTACTTATTGTATAAAGTACAGTAGGTCTAGCAATACCAAAATGTAGAAATACTCTGTTACAACTTGGTTCTGCATTCAACATTTTGCTTGGGTAAAAGTATACTATTGGCATCAAGTTGTATACCGTGTATAGTCAATAATGATGTTATAAATGCTCATTTATGTTTTGTAATAAAGTAACTATACTGTATAGTGTATATTATATAGGCCTATATTGTTTTCAAACAATTCGAGTAACAAGCACAGTATTTGCCTCGGAGTTGTGATGGAGTAGAGTAAAGTATAAAAATTGGGGGAAAAAAGTACATTCATTTGTAGTAAAGTACCTGGGTAAATATAATTATACTTTCCACCACTGGGCATTGTGCCAAATATTATAACTGTAATTATATAACTGTCTCATTTTTCCTTGGACATTTATAGTGCAGAATACAGTTGATTCATATTATCATCTGTCTTTTTTATGTGTTATGCAATGAATATAGCTAAGAAGGTGATTATACAAATATATATTATAATTATTAATGTAATAATAATAATAATATATTTTTGACCTACTTAATTTAGGGGGTATATGAGGGTACATGTTTGTCTCCAAGTTACAACTCAATGAACTCATTCTCATTTCCTTTCAAGGAGAAGGTGTCATATTTGAGGGTGGAAGGGGGTAAAATGACCACAGGAATGGGTCCTCCAATTTCTCCAAAACTGTGCATGTGTGTGTGCGTGTGTATGCACGTGTGTGCGTGCGTGTGCATGCGTGCATGTGTGTGTGTGTGTGTGTGTGTGTGTGTATGTGTCTATGTGTACACATGGTCACATGCATGAGTGCATATGTGCGTGTGTGTGTGAATGCACGCTTGTGGCCATGCACGTGTTACATATTTGTTTGTGGAGTGGTGTTGTGCAATTCACAGGATCACAATTTTTGACTTACATGTACTCTAAAAATTGACTTAGAATATTTAGGCAACATTTCTATGTTGTCAGTGGTGTAATTTATTTGTGTGTGTCTCTCTCCAGAACAACAGACAGGGATGGATGATCCATCTCCGCCCGCTGTCAGCCACTCTGAGAAGGCATGTCCTGTGGATGGTGCCTCATCCCACAGTACTATACCGCCCATCAACAATGAACCCGCCCTTGCTCTTCCAGACTCCATAGAAACCACAGCTGAAACTCTAACATCCACTCATCTGCCCCTCAACTCTCTCCCTCTCTCATCTCCGTCTCTTATCTCTGAAGCAACGAATGGCTTACTACCGCCTGAAAAGAAATCTAAAACCAGCTCCCCCGATATGTCCTCCTCCACACTAAAAACACCATCTGTGCCCTCTGCTGCCCAGTTCACCCCTTCGGTCTCCAATCAAAGCCCCTCTCCCCAACCCACAACGCCATCCCCTGCGCCAGCTAACGCAGCACTGAACGCTGCAACCACATCGCCTACTACACCGGCCTCCGTCGGCTCTCCATCTACCGATGTAGGCCCCTCTAAGCCTCCAAAAGGTCTCCCTAGGCGCCCCACCTTTGCCGTCTTGGCCAAGAAGGTGATTATACAGGAGAGACTCAGGAAAGCTGAGGAGGAGGACATCATAGAAGACGATGGAGGTAGGAAGGCCTGGAATTGGAATTGGCTGACACGTTTGTGTTGATGTCACAAAATGACAGGATCCTTTCAATACCATACCATGTGTCTGTGTGACCATGTATATAGACTGAATCTCCAATGTCATTGTACTGTAAGGTTGTTGTAGACAGGTGGGTAGAGTAGCAAAAACTGTACTCAAGTATGATTCAAGTAGAAGTAAAAGTAATCATCCAAATAATAGTTATCAAGATGACAAGTGACTTCATATGATCTGATTTGTTGTTTAAACGATCAATTAAAATGTCTAAAATTGTCTACTATTGTAAATAAACAAACTAGAAAATAAAATAGCCATGTGCAAATTCGGATGATATCACTTTAAATAAGACAATACCCAATAATACATTAAATCTTTACGAAATAACAAATTCAGGCAGACAAAGACGGCAGCACATCATTCTTGGATGTGTGTAATCTGTTGTCACCTGCCGGCATGGAGACACTCTTGTGTGCGGTTATACTAAAAGCTTATCGTCCTGCAGAAAAGACATTGATATTTGAAATAGACGTATTCTAGGTTCCACACCGTGTTGTGCATGATCTACAAGCTCACGTGTCTCATCGAGCTTATGTGAGCACAGATCCGTTATCTTCGGTGCGCCACACTGGCAAACCTCTGTGCATAAAGGACACAGGGCACACATTTGTGAAACCTTGTGCTGGGTATTAAATTCATCTAGAGACTTGGCACAGAGTTTGTGCTCCAAGATCTTGGCTTGAGGTTCATAGACAGATTTAGTTTCTAGACAGACAGTTAGCACATACTGTTATACACATGTTTAAAATGCAAACACACACATGGCCACTCCACCACATGGAAGTTCATATTCTACTCATGTTAACAGATTTATGTCAGTACAGTTTATTCTGTTTGCTGTTCATGATTCTATACTATCTCAGACTTGCAGGGCTGGAGATTCTGTTTTCTCCCCTGTTTGTGTGTCCAGAGCTAATCAAGCTACCAGTTCCAATTAGCAATTATTGGCGTCAAATTTCTCATGCGTTTCTTTCATATCACATTGTCAGCAGATACATTTGGCGTAGAGGGAAAGGAGGGGACCAAATATAGAGCCCTGGGTGCCCCCAGTCAATGAATCATAAGCATAGTATATAGAGTTTAGGTGGTTAATGTAGATTGTTAGATACAGCATTTTACACTCCTCTCCTCTCCTCTTTTCATCCAACTCTCTTCTCCTCTGGAGATTTGGAACCAGAGGAGGACTTGAACTTGGAGCAGATCGAGGAGAAAGCCAAAGGTGGTGATGCAAGAGCACAGACCCGTGTGAGTGAACATACACATGCACGCACGCACGCACGCACAACTCAAGATGAACACACTGAAAATGTTGCAACATTTAAAAAAAACTATTTTCAGAAACATAAAAAAGAAGATCTACAAGCTTGCACCGTCATGACACCGTCATTAGACACACGACGAAGTATAAGATAGATCTAAGTGTTGGAAGAAGCTCTGCCTGTTCATGCATGTGTGTCTATTTTCAGTCGTGTGGAAGATGATCCCATGTTTTCAATATCACACATTATACCCCTCACATTTATGGAACCTGTGCTATGCTTGTGTATTAGTATTCATGCATGCATCCATATTTGTGGTATAAGCATTCACACAGATAATTCACAGTCCCTCCCTTTCTCCTCTTACTTCTTATTACCCTGTAAACATATTTAAACACACATAGTGAGGGAAAAGGCCCTACGGGGTCTTGGGGGGGGGGGGGGGCAAGGGGTGGAACATGACACCCTGTATGTCAGCGGCTAAACTTGTACAGTAAGTGGTTGGTTACAAGTCCCATAATGCCACTGCTTTCTTCTGGAAGCAGTGGCATTACAGGAAATGTAGTCTTTTATCATTTATAATCAATTGTTGTGATGGGAGCAAACTATGGTCTGGGATATGTTAACTCATGTTAAGTTAAGAGTAGCTGCCATTAGTTGGCACGCACGCACGCACGCACGCACGCACGCACACACACGCACACACACACACACACGCACAAGCGGCCTGTCTCTATCACATGCAGTCATCAATTGTACCCTTCTAAGCTTTAATAGCTTGTTTCTTTTCACTGTTTCAGCTGGCGCAACACTATCTGATTCTGGCTGAAGAAAAGGACACAGATCTAAATAACGGCCTGGCTGTTAGTTGGCTGATTAATGCAGCCAAACAGGGCCGAAGAAGTGCTGCAAGAATATTACAGCGCTGCTGGATCCAGAATAAAGGTGTGTGTCTGTGTGTGTGTGTGTGTGTGTGTGTGTGTGTGTGTGTGTGTGTGTGTGTGTGTGTGTGTTTGTGCATGTTTATTCTTATTCTTAATACTTTATTTGCGTCTTTCTCTTCCAGGCATCACTCCAGAGAACGAGGCAGACGTACGTAAGTTGTCAACAGAGAGTAAATTTGAGCAGGCAGTGCGAAAGGCAGCCAGGATGATGTACTGGAAGCTGAACCCAGAGAGGAAGAGTATGATGGCCATGGCTGAGATGCTGGAAAACGTTAGCCACATCGGGGAAGGTGAGGCAGGATGCATTATTATAGTTATATTGCCATCTGTATAATAGACAGTAACACACACTAACATAGTGGCTTTCAAAGTGGGGGCCACGAGGCAGTGCCAGTAGGGACGATTGAAAAGCAGAGGAGAGGAATTTGCGAGGTTTACCACTTTCAACCTGGTGTCCTCATTTTGGTTATGTAATGATTGTCAAAATCTTTTAAGTTTTAGAAAACAGTGAAAGTAGTTGTCTGTAACTTCCATTCCTCACCAGCAGGTGGCGGCGTGACAGGGCTCCCTTCTCCAACCACAAACCAGGCCCAAAAGGTTTTAGAAAGCATGGTCATCAATGAGTGTAAGTGTCTGCAGCTTGTTTCAATTCTTAACATTCACAAATGCCTCAATTACTGGATGTTGTGCTTTTAGTCCAGAGAGAGAGAGAGAGAGAGAGATATGTAAACTATATGTCCTCTCAGCCAATCAGATGGTGGACCTTGAAGACTTTGTGGTAATCACTCAGAAGTATGCCCAGGGGATCACTCCCTCTGCTTCCCAGGATAGCAGCCAGGACAAACCCCGGACTAAAACCCCATTCCAGAGCAATGGCACGCATGTAATAAAAAAAACCTGAATCTGAATTATAAGTACACTTGCCGTTCAGAATTCAGAATTACAGCATCTCACCTTTGTGTGTGTGTGTGTGTGTGTGTGTGTGTGTGTGTGTGTGTGTGTGTGTGTGTGTGTGTGTGTGTGTGTGTGTGTGTTTGTGTGCAGATATCTGAGGTAGTGTCTACAGAAGGCAGGAGATCCAGCAAAAGTTCATGGACTTTAGGACGTGGTGGGATGACGTTGGCCAATAAACGTAGTGGAGCATTAAAACGAGCTATGGACATCAAATCAAGCTTAATGGTATTGTATTTAACTGTGCATTCTCTAGTCTAAAACGTCATACATTGATTCCTCAACCTATTGTCCTAGCCTGGGTTCCAGCCTAATTCGATGCTTTATACTATATCATAATGATGGTGTTCGCACACCAATAACAGACTATCTACAGTACAAGCTTGCAACGCATTGCGTTGTGGTTTGTCATCATTTCAGTCTGCCACAGACAGAGACTGGAATGACCTACAAAAATCAACACTTTAATTGCAAAATTGGCTTTTAAAGATGCTATCATGGACATCCTCAAAGAAAAATGTTGCTGCCCTTTAGACATTTAGCCCTGCTTGTTTTTGTGTTTATTAACTGAAAATTGCATTGATACGTATGAGGAGGCTTAATTGGCATAATGACTATACATTGCAGGGGCAAACAAAATTGGCTACTCCAAAACATTTAAGACAAATACAATAACCTCTGGTCTGTTCTACGTCTCTCTCCCTTGTCCAGGTGCTACAGTACCCTGTCCAATCCATGCTGGAGATGAAGGATAGCATCGTTGACTGGGCGTCGCGGGCCGGCGTCCAGTGGCTGAGCACCGCCATCCCCACGCACCACGTCAATGCGCTCATCTTCTTCTTCATCATCAGCAACCTGACGGTGGACCTGTTTGCCTTCGTCATCCCTCTGCTGGTCTTCTACCTTTCTTTCATCTCCATGATGATCAGCACGCTACGCATCTTCCAGTGCAGCAAGGTCCATATGTTTTTTCTTTTCTTTTCTTTTCTTTTTTACAATTTTATTTGCCACTCGGTGGCGCGCTATGAGCTTGTAGATCTGCTATTTTTCAATAGCTAAAGCACAACATAATGCTAGCACCAAAAGGGGTTCCCGCCCAAAATGGTTTAAAAGAGCAAGTTCCTTATATGTTTTAATTACTAATTTCCTCTCCGCTGAGTGTAACGCAACATTAAGAGGCACTCTCCACAACTTTGCTAAATTAAAAACATGGTCTCCACTGAATTGAGTGCGTTCCTTTGAACCCGGTTTTCTGTGCAACTTCACAAGTGCTGACGTTTTTTTTTACCACTGAGCTAATAAGAGTCTGCCTGCTTGCCCAGGGGATCATTTGAATCTGGCAGAGCGCAAGATCGGACCCCCCAACGACACAATGCATAATTATGGTGCGATATAATAATATAAAATACCCCCGCAACTAGGGCGCCCACTGGCCTAGTGGTCCAGGCGCATGCCACATATAGGCTCTGGCCTGCGTTGCGTGTTTGAGTCCCGTTCATGACGACCTATGCTGCATGTCTCTCCCCTTGTCTCTCTCTCTCTCTCTCTTTCCTGTCTATCTTCAACTATCAATAAAGGCACAAAAGCCAAAAACAAATCTTAAAAAAAAAGAAATACCCCCGCAACTGCAGGTCTTACAAGCCTCGGCTACTGCAGTTTTCAAACCAGTTAAGAGTTCAGCACCACAGTGCATGGCGGACCCACTTCAACTAATGAACTAAAATGTGTATAAGAATTGGCTCGGCGGCCAAACAGTTCCAAGTACAAGCACTATTTAATGGCATGATATAAGCAGGCTAAGTGAACTTCAATTTAATAACATCACATTATTGCAGGCAGTGACTCTAGATTTTTTAATAATGGGATGAATCTAGAGTTGCAATACCCTCCATTGACTCCCTAGTACTCATCCAAATTGCTTTTGTGCTCTGCTTGTATTAAACAACGTTAAACTCACCAACATTGCAGCTGTAGAGAAAGCTTGAATTATCCTCTTTCAATCTGCCAAGCGTTTGTTTCATAAAAGTCCACTGTAGACATGTTATGAGCTACTTTCTGCCAAGAAATTATGTGCAGGTGAGTGTTGGAGTTTGGAAGCACTCGTTTTTATTAATGGGTCGCGCTGCTGCCTCCTGCACATGTCTACAGTGGTTTTTTATGAAACAAAAGCTTGGCAGATTGAGGATAATTCAATCTAGGCCTAGAGCTGCAATGTTGGTGAGTTTAACATTGTTTAATACAAGCAGATCACAAAAGCGTTAATGGAGGGTATTGCAACTCTAGATTCATCCCATTATAAAAGAAATCTAGAGTTGCAAATTGCGGCTACCTGTTTGTGTTTTTGGCCAGCATGAGACTTCTATGAACTACTCACCTAATGTTGCGGAGGTTCCATGTTTAACATATCCTTCCAAAGTGTGTACAATGTTTAAGTCACAGATGCATCGTGTATATAAATTAACTTTGGCTAAACCCTTGTGTTTAATCCACGTGGGTTCTTGTTTACTACTTGGTTAGACTTGCCAGCATCATAACAACTTGTCATGGCAGCTTGGCTACAACCGAAATGGACTTCCTCTTCCTCTTCAAAATAAGAGCCACTTGTAATCATTAGTCAACACTAGTCTACTTACAGGAGGTAGTATTATCCCTATTTTGGGCATGTCATTATACATTTAAATGTTTCAATTATTAGAATTGCTTTATTATGGAAAATACAAAATCGTAGATCACGTACAAGGCCTGGTTTCTTCTTTTTAACGCCCCCTTTCCTATATTTTTCCTCTGCACTCTTCCCATCTTCTGTGGTTTCCAGACATGGGAGAACTTCAGTACCTTGACAGCCCTGCTGACACGTTTTGAACCCGGGCTGGATGTGGAGCAGGCAGAGACCAACTTTGGCTGGAACAATTTAGAACAGTACGTCTATTTTATCATCTCCGTCTTCTTCGGCATCTTCTCCTTCCCCGTAGCAGACAAATCCTGGATCCCGTGTTCTGAGCTCTCCACCGTCACCATCTTCTTCACCGCCGTCAGCTACATGAGCCTCAGCCCCTCGGCTTCTACCTACGCAAGAAAAGCAATGATCATAGAGGTCAGAGCGCATGGACGTCCCAAACAACTCACTGACTTTCAAAACATCAGCTATTTTCAACTGAATATAATGGAGTCATTTCTTGTCAATTCCAGGTAGCGTCGTCTGTGTGTTCCCTGTGTGTTTTCCTGCCACCGAAGATGAGAGTGCTGAAAGGGCTTCGTTTACTGGGGTGCACGTTCGCCTCAGTGCCACTTGGGGAGTCTGTGGTACTGAAGCTCAGTCTGCCCTGCCTACTATATATTTATCTCTTCTACCTGTTCTTCAGGTAAGCTGGTGATATCGTGAAACACTCTCATACTTTAAACCTTAGTTAAGTTATAGTTATAGCTGAGCACCCTAAAAACTGAAAAGGCATTGAGAGGAAGCACACCTGCTTTTCTTTCTTAACTAGTAAACAGTATTGGAAATATGATGAGGGAACCCATTGCAAACTCACTTTCAGGTTTTAGGACTACAAACTATATCGCTCTGTGATTAATTCTCTCTGTCTACCCCACTCCTACCTTCAGAATGGCGAAGATGCGAGGATTCCGCGGCACTTACTGCTTCCTGATTCCCTACCTGGTGTGCTTCATGTGGTGTGAGTTCTCAATGGTGCTCCTCCAGCACTCCTCCTGCTTGGGTCTCATCCGCACCTGTGTGGCCTACTTTCTCTTCCTGTTCGCTCTGCCTGTCCTTGCCTTTGGCCTGGCTGCCATGTTCCTCATCCAGGTCTTCAAGTGGTTCCTGGAGCTGGAGCTGACCAAGGTGATCGTGACTCTGGCCGTGTGCGCAATCCCCGTTACCTTGCGTCTCTGGACGCGCTTCAGCATGTCAATCTTGGATGTGTTCCGCTCACTGAAGCAGAGCGGCCCCGTCAAAGTCATCCTGTTCTGCATCTCCATGGTGATCTTGTTCTTTTCGCTGTATCTGTATAACTCGGAGGGGCTGAAGATTTACAACTCCTCCCTGACCTGGAAGCAGTACAGCCAGCATTGTGGCCCGCCGGCCTGGCAGACCAAAGGCATGGCCCAGACGCAACTATTCTGCAGTCACTTGGATGGACACAGAGTCACCTGGACTGGGCAATTTAAGCATGTCCGCGTGGCTGAAACAGAGAACGGGGCTCAGTCACTCATCAACATGCTGCCATTGTTCATGGCTGACTGGCTGCGTTGCCTGTATGGGGAGAAATATCCAAAATGCGAGCCAAGGAATTCCCCAGTTGCAAACCTGACTTCCAATAATACTGCCAGCGCAATGCCAGCTCCTGTTCCTTTGCCCGTTCTCCTACAGATGCAGGAGGAAGAAGAGATATGCCAACTCAAGGCTCTGGCCAAGCATACTTGCCACGTCAAGCGTTTCGACAGTCACCGCTTTGAGGTGACGGTCGGAATGATCCCGGATGTGGGGATAGCAGATCCAGGCTGCGATATACTGCTAATGGCCAGCCATGAGTTCAAGCAGGTCCTGTTTAACTTGGTCCCTGGGAATATGGTGCAGTTCAGCCACAAGCTGCAGGGGGCGCGTATGGGGGCTAAGGCTCCAGCCTTTGAGCTGAAGGCTATGCACTGCCTGGACTGTGGCTCTACACTTTTCACACAGAAGAAGATTGAAAGAGACTGGAGACAAACTGTGGAGCGAGCATTTGATTTTGCATTTGATTTCTTTTTTTCTCCCTTCCTCTCAGCAACAATTCATCAACAGCAATAGCAGACATTAGGGATGCAGAAAGATGGCAGCAGAACTACATCAAAGATGTAGAAATGTTTGCAGCAACTACTGTACCACAAATCTTGCAGGCTTACACTGAATTCACACCAGCAGTGTTGACACTAGTCCACGACATTAAAAGCAATAAACTGAGCATGTCCGAGGTTATCAATCATAGTCTGTTGCCGTGTGTCAACATATGGCTGCTATTGAGGTGAAACATTGTGGGGAAAATGTCCTTTTGCACACCGGTGCGTAGGAGCAGGCAACCAGTGCATGAGACAGGAAAATGACACAGTCTTTATAATCCTAATAAATAGGCACCACAGGAACAATGTTCATGGAACTAGAGATTTGCTGAGAAATATACATTTTACATACACAGATTAACAATTAAAAACATATATTTTCTCAATTTCCTGGTTTTAATGCAGTGCGAAAGAACATGGCTGACGGGGAGAAAGTATTTACTTCCTGGTGGGGAAGTTGAGAGATGGGGGTGTCCCAACGCTGGAAAAGCATTGATACTCTTGTCTCCCAGACTTTGCATTGAAAGTCAATGCTCAATCAGAACTTGCCAGTGTCATGCCATTGCTTGTGTGAAATGGGTGTTAGGGGAATAGGAACCAACTTTCACAACATGATACACACGATCTCTTTGACTTCGGCTTTTACACAGATTTTGGATATTCAATTATGTTTTGGTACTGTATAATCTGCTTCAAAGGTTTATGGATGGCACCTGCGTTGCAAAAATTACAATAACTCATGAATGCATTTGAATGAATGCAATTTAACGTTGATATTACACAAGCTCAAATATTCATGTGTGGAAAACATTTTCAGATACATAGGCTACTTCCTTTAGTGTTTTGAAGAGAATTGTTCTTTGTTATGCATGAATATTCAAAGAAAGGGTAAATGTGTGCATGCAGGCCAAATTTGGTAGTGTCATTTTCATGACGGAAAGAAAAAAAACTGTCACAATTCTGAAGTGCAACCAAGGTGCTTGAACAACACAGGACAGATCAACATACTTTAATCATAAAATCGTTATCATAGCAATGAACAGTGAAGGCCTTGGCATCTGAAATGTGTTGGTTTGTTGGTAGTTTTGCTTACATGAGACTTGTGACAGCTGATACACAGACAGGACTGCTAATGTTAGAGGTTGACTACTCTTGAATTTCTATGGAGGTTGTGTAGGTCAAAGGGTTCTAGATTCAGAGAGATAGTGCTGTAATGGCGATTGCTGCTTGTAACCGTTACAAACTACTGTACTTAATGTTATTGTGCACGTAACTGGATGTATACTGTCTTATCACTTTATTTGTGTGTGTGTGTGTGTGTGTGTGTGTGTGTGTGTGTGTGTGTGTGTGTGTGTGTGTGTCAGTGTGTGTGTGTGTGTGTGTGTGTGTGTGTGTTTTGAGAGAGAGAGAGAAAGATGAGAAATGTATCTGTTTACGGAATACCCTATTTATTTTCAGTATTGGCCAAATTAGTGTGATTGTATTACAAAATAACTTAACTTTGGCTCTACATTTTCGTGGTCTTAATATTTAGTTTATTGTCTTTAGGGTATGCTACAGTAGGTCACTTGTTCACCGTTTCTAAAATAGGGGTATGACATTAAGAAAATGTCTATAATTTATCCGACATTCATAGAATCAGTTAAAAAATAACTTAAAAATGTTATATGTGCCATATTCAATACAATGAATTGCCAATATATGCCAACCACCCACCAATAAAAAGGTCGCCTTTCGTCTCGCTGTATCATTTTCTTTTTACCTGCCCTGAGTGAGTTTTGAATAGCAAACTAAAGAAATGAAAAAAATTAAAATAAATGTAATAGGGTAATATGTGGTCAAAAACACCAAAGAATCTTAAGCATCAGGAAGAAAGATTGGTGCTGTTGAAGAGGTACTCGGCTGAAAATACATTGGACAACTAAAGAAAAGGTACTCAACCAACTTAATTTAATAGAGCGGTACAGCAGGTGTCAGCCTCTCCCCATGGCAGCCCACACTCAACTGAACCAGTACCCTTTATATAGACTACAGACTCCACCCATTGCTAAGTAATCAACCAACCCCAATGTACTAGCAATCCACCCAAGATGTTCCCCATAATGTGATCAGCTCTTATACCACACCCCACTATCTGTGCACTACACAGGCTTCAAGGCAACTCCCCCAATAACAGCATCTGTGCAGATAAACACAAGCATTTAGATTCCATGTCACAGCAGGATGTGCATTTTGTGCACCTTCTGTGGGACTGAGAATCTACATGATACATGCATACAATACAGCATAAATACATTACATGTGTATTGTTTGTACATTAGACAATTAGTCTGTCAGATTAATTACTCTGTCACATTTACTTGACAGAACTGTCACGTGTAGAATTGCTGAATAGACATACTATTAAAGTATGTCTTTACTACATTAAAGTAGCTACATGCATATTTACTTTAGACTAGTATTACTCTGTGAGATACTTGCTTGAAGTTACGGGGGTGCAATAGAAAATAAATTGAGTAATACTGTTTGACAACAATGAAGTATGTCTGCTTTATTAGTTTGTCTCCTGAAACCAAATGTGAAAAAAGCATGGTAGGGATAGAGGAATAGGCCTATAGACAATAACATTATAAATGAATTCAATAAAACCTTTTTCTTCTTCTTCATAATTCATGTTATTTTATTAATACACATTCATTTCATTCACTTCATTTGAGTAATCAAATTTTTTACGATTAGTCTTTTTTTAAAGTATGATAGATATTACACGCTAGTAGCGTCGAATAATGGCAACATGCAGCTGCAGCTACTGCTGTGTTCATGAACAGACATTCTCTCTGGTTTGTACGTGGCGGTGGAGGTGGTGATTATGATGTGATGACAACTGACTTGTTCTAAAACTACGTATCACCACCGAAGGACAGGGCCCTGGAAGCCCAGAAGTGGTGCATGGCAAAGGGGAACCAGTTTTTTTGTCATGCATTTTATCTTGTATACGTACGCTCTGCGTTCATTGGTCGATGATATATCACAGCATTATATTGTTTTGCTGTTTTGAACATTCCGTTGAACCAGTCAGTGCCGGACTGTGTCTGCATTCAACAACACTCGACAGACGAGGACAAGGAGGGGCAAAACGCGAAAGCATAGTAGAGGTGTCCACTATACTGCCTGCAGTCTACCTTCTGTGAGCACCCAGTCACAATAAATAACTAGTGAAAAAGAGTGGAGAAACATTATAAGCTAACACGTACATTTCTTTTCTTGGGGTTTGAACTAAGGTTACACAGTGAATTGTAGATGATCCATCTAACAGAATGTCAATATTTAGAAACAGTGTATCTCGTAAAGGGTATGCATCTGCAATGATTCCATTAGCTAGTTACACAGATGAGAATATTTTCAATTCAACCAAGGGCCAAGGTCACTTGAATACAAAGCACTTCACTGTAATCAATGAGATGTTAAGTATCTCAAAGATCCAGATAAGACCTATAATCACTTTAATGGAGTAGTTCTCCCAACTTATTTTCTATCAATTACACACCCCTTGAATTCATGGGGATTGTTTGGGGTTGGCCAACTCCTTTAATGTTGTACATACAAAGACTCCTGGGCCACCCCTAGAGCAACATACAACCATGTGTGGTGAATTATTCACAAAAGGAGCTTGTCATAATACATTCACATGGCATGATGTTATAAAAATTAGTTGACAGCAAAGGACCGTTCCACTTTAAACATACTAGACACAATGGGAATCATCAAAAACGTACTTCGCTGTATCAGTGGTCTCATGATCCCTCATCAACATTTCATAAGATCACTCAAAATGATCACTTAAATCATCAGTGAAATGTTTTATATCACGCAGCTAAGCATCATGTGCCTTATGCAAATAATAGTTAAATCGTCATCATATAAATCACAAAGAGGTTTCAATTCCAGCACACTTAATACTCACACGTGTCAGCTGTCATCATTTGTCATAAAAGTACATTGTTGATGAGAAATGGGCCTAAACAAAGCAATAGCAAAAAATAATCAATGATATTGGCCCTCTCAGCATTGCAAAGAGCTGATTTGTGTGTAGCTCTCTCCTCTTTCTAGCCTGCAATTCTGTCACACTGCCAGAAAGATAAGCCTATACATTAACTGTGGACCTATAGTGTAGAGGTGAATGCTTATCCATGCCAGCACAAGTAGACTAATAATAACAATTATGTAAATTTGTATGTGCGGCTTGGCACATAAATTGTATATGAACAAATTTGATTGGCCTTTCTATAGATGAGTTCTCACTTGGACGCAGGGTCATATACCACTTTGCTTTAAGGGATTGAAGTTAGTCATTGCTGTGTTGAATTGCTAATTATAAAAACATGGAATATTCACACTACACACAGTAGGGACGTGTGGATGGATACATTTACAAAAGCCTAATGGGAAGCCCATGATATGGAGCGGGAAAACGGCTGTTATGTGTTTTCATGACGGCCATTATTGCAAGGGTCAAGGATCAGTGGTGCAAAGGTCATTTATGGCGTGCATTCTCCCAAGAGCACTGCTCCACATGAGAGGAAGGAAGGTGTGGTTCAGATGCTGCTGTTGGCCTATATAGTGGAACAGCTCCACTGTATGATCAGACAACTCCTAAAAAAAGAAAAGAAAAAAAACACTCTGGCAAATTTACGGGCCAACGGAAACACAATCTGTCCAATCCACTCAGGTTATTCATCAAGGACACATTTCAATATTATACTGTATCATTTATCAAGCCTTTCTTTGTTGTTGGCACCCACGACAAATTCTCCATTTCGTACTGCAAGCTGTCACAGCGCACCAGTGAGCTAAGCAATGCTGTGTATTCAACAGCATTGCGACGTGGTGGATGGAGAGGTCTCTGTACAGACCCTACACACTGAGGCACTAATACAAGGATCCTCAAAACCCTGCAACGTAGATTGGTGGCGAAAGGTGTGTCTCCATTGATGCATGACTACTGGCAAGAGCCAATAATTGATCATTCTAAAACATGGAACAACATCACACACACTCATAATTTTGAGCGTCACGTCTTCAAATGTCAAATCATTTCAACAATCTCAAAGAATACATCTTGCATCCAGTCACCGTGGCTTCATCGATCGCTCTTCCCAAGCTCCTCAGTATCTCCATCACACGCTTTGTGACAGCTTGTAAAAGGCAGTGTGCGTGTGTGTGTGTGTGTGTGTGTGTGTGTGTGTGTTTCCATCACTGTCGATATCCCATTCTCCGTCACTGAGTCATTTGTGATTCAGGGTTGACGCGATCCTGGAATATGTACAGGTTGTTGGTGGCCGCTATGGCGATGATGTTCTCGTGTGGATGCCAGGCCATGTGGAGGATCTTCTTGGTGAAGTCCAGACTGTCCACGCCCACGTCGCCACGACGACGCTTGCCACCCGTGTAAACCCGCCGCGTGCGGAGCACGGCCCGCGGCTTGCTGCTCTCCCGCCACGCCTCCAGGGTCACGCCCCGCCCCGTCTCCCTGTCGAACATCCGGAAGAAGCTGTTGTACGCCCCTGTCATGATCACGCTGAGGAGAGGAGGGGAGAGGAGAGGAGAGGAGAGGAGAGGAGAGGAGAGGAGAGGAGAGGAGAGGAGAGGAGAGGAGAGGAGGGGAGGGGAGGGGAGGGGAGGGGAGGGGAGGGGAGGGGAGGGGAGGGGAGGGGAGGGGAGGGGAAAATGGGATGAAATAGATAGCGGAGAGACAGAGGAATGAAATCGAAGGTGAGGGGATCGATTTGACATCTACAAAGCTTGTCTCCGGGATTGATTTAAATGAACGCTGCATGATGCAGACCTAGGCTTGAGTGACACACTGGGAGAGCAAACACTCCTCTGTCTGTCTGTCTGTCTGTCTTGTCTGTTTGTCACACACACACGCACACACACTCACTATACTTTCTCTCTTCCACCTCTTCTTCAGCCGAACGACTACTTACCTATCTGAGCTGTTCCAAACGCACTCAAACTTGTCGAAGATGCAGTCATTCTCATACAGTGAACACAGCTTACTCCTCAGATACTCATGGACCTGGACATACAATGAAAGACAGCAGTCAACACCGTCGTGTGGTAGGAATGTGTGTAATTGCAGACGTAACATAAGACAGCATCACTAATATAAATAACCACCAGTATGATATGACTCGCATATGGTTGTCAGGAAGGCCTATAGTGTAAAATAAATGAATCATTCAATACAGCACAGATCTGCATATTGCCTGGGTGGCATACCTGAAGTATTGGGCCTCTAGAGGGTATACAACATACTGTATAGGCATTAGGCAATATGGCTACACAATAGTACACATCATTTAACACTTAACACACAGACATAAAAAGGTAGACGTCTCCTACGGCTTTGGGGCATATGTACTGTATCGTATGGCGGCTGCCATTTTTGTTTCCAATATGTCAAAGGCACAGCACGCTGCCACTCAAAGTGACTACTGGGCAATCTTTTCTGGGACTTGTCTAGGGTGCGCTCTATTTGCACACTAAACGCCCTCAGGTCGTTCGTTCGTGTATTTTAACACACCCTAGAATGGATTTTGACAAGTCCTGGAAAACACGTGCTGTGATTGGCCAGTAGTCACTTAGAGTGGCAGCGTGCCATGCCTCTGCCATATTGGAGTTCAATATGGCAGCCCCCATAAGATGACATGTCGCTCCAGTGAACTGCAGCGGCGAATGAGGTATCTAGGTTTCTATATCTATGGTAATACACATAACATAAGTAACCAATATGTGGTCTGACCTGATAAGTCTCCACGGGGCCTTTGTCCATGTGTAGGTCCCACACCTTGGCGGTGAGGTAGTCCCTGGTCAGTAGGTACCGTCCACTGTGGCTGAACTTGACATCCGAAACCGAGGAGATTATCTCTGAGAAGAAAGACCTGCTCCCTGGATCCTCAGGTTCCTCAAACACTGGACAAAGGGTGAGCATGCAGTTTCTTATGTTATATACTGTATCTTAAGACGGTGATCCTCGATGGGGTTCCTCATTCAGCTGGGGACGCTCCCCAGCTAAATGATAGATAGTTAGGAACCCTTACAGGCCTGGAACTCTTAAGAGTGTATACAAATAGAAGGGTTTGTGGCCTAATACTGGAAACTGGGGGTCCTTGCAATGAAAAACGTTGAGAATCACTGACTTATGAGGATTTTACACTTATATCTGCCCAGAATAATTTGACACGAGACTCAATCAATCAAAAGGGGTAGAAAGTGTAGGCTACTAGAATATCCTACTCTCCATATCTCCATGATGTTTTCGACTTGTATTACTTAAAGCTATACATCCCAAAACGAATTTAAACAAATACAAATTTATTTTAACACATCAAAATGTTAATGCAATATATTAGCACATCTGCAATGGTTGGAGCCAGAGGTAGTCTCTTCCATTGTGTACTCTGGTGTCTGGTAGGACACCTACTGGATGCAAGTAGTACTGCCTAAAGCTCAAGTGGGGGGTTCCTCTTGAAAAGTTACACAGTTTGCAGCTTTAAGTCAAAGATTAAAGATTATTGCTGTTAAAACTACTCAAATAAAAAATAAAAGCAGCTATAGAATTACCGATTGTATTCATGGAAAAGCTTATCAGTTACAATAGTGTGTTACTTAGCAGCTTTCCACGTCTGCCATCAGATAATTAATCAAGGCCTAACACTAACTGAAAAGATATGGACAAATTAACCTTTGGACCTGCGGGTCTATTTTTACACTCTCAGACTTAAAGCTGCAATCATTCAATATTTGTTTTTAATGAATAAAAAATTTAAATCTCTACTTTTATGGTAGAGGTTCAAAACGTAATATCAACGCTGAAATCAGGCTTTCTGTCTGAACTTAAATTAAAGGACAGGTACTTGAAAAGCGCCTGGACTTGCTACTGCCACTACTGACGACCGTAAAGACGACCTTTTAGTGACGACCTAGTCATGATTGGCAGCCTCCTTCCGACCGTAGCGACCTAGTAATGATTGGCTGGCATGGCTGTCTCCTAAGCCAATGGGAGTCTTACCCATAAAACCTGAACGGCATAAAAACCATACTCTGAACGCCGCAAGGTAAAGTGAGTGGCAACAGATCTAATGTTATGAGCTGCTAACCAACAAAAGAACGTCGGAAACGAACGAAAACGGGCGATATAAGAGCTTGTTGCACCTGGCAGTTATGACTGAGTCATTCTTATTTCAAGCATGTTTTAGGTTGTTATTAGAGAAAGTAAAAGATGAATGTTACAATTTTTTACAAAATCTTACGGCGATTTCTTAATCATTATTTACTATAGAGCGTCGCAGTCCTGCCCCCTTTCATGACGACGAGGAAATAATTCCCCATGCATTTTTCCCATAGACATTTCAAAAAGTATGTATTTAAAGATCTGTAAGCCTTGAACAAAGCCAACTCGGATCGTGACAAATCATAACAACAAACAATATTAAAACTAACAAAAGTCACACCTGTGTGAACTGAACGTTGCAACTATACATTTATTGTTATAGTTACTGTACTGTACTGTACTGTACTTTGATTAATTTCTTTGGGGGAAAAAGCGAAATGACAGTGACCGTGTGGGGTCCCCGGAACATCCAGACCCCCAGGAACCCACCCAGGGGGCCGGCCGTGTTCCGGCGAGCCTTCCTGCGTCCGAAACGGTCGAGAAGTGACAGAGTTTCCAGCTTTCCGTGCTCGGACAGACACGTACAGGGACATACATAATATTTTTGAGCATTGCACAGCTATGTGTGTCCATATTATGGACACACATAGCTGCGTAATGCTCAAAAACAAAGTTGTCCTTGAATCTGGGAGATGTATGTATATATGTACCAATCACAACTCTACACAATTAACACAGGGGGAACATTTTGTCATTATCACTATGAAACCAGAGAGATGTCAGACAGCCTAGACCTAGATAGTGATACCGTGGCATGCAATGCGCTCACGTTTGGTGTGCTTGTCACACAGGGCGGAGGCCCTCATGTCACAGAGGCGCAGCGTGCCCTTGCTGCTGCTGTAGACAAACAGGTGGCAGTGGTGAGGGTGAAACTCTGCCGCCGTGATCACCTCCGTCAGGTCCTCCATGTTGGCAGGCTTGATGTCCACGATGTCTGGTTAGAACGTCAATCAGGGACCATACCATCACAGACAATGTGCCACGCACGCACGCACTCCCTACAGGGAGAGCGAAACCCACCCACCACTACCACCTGCTAACGTCTCCTGTCTCCCCAGAGTAGTCTCTTCATGCCCCAACCAATGCCCTCCACCCTAAGTATGCTCACAGTATATGGATTCAATTAAAACAGTGGTTCCTAAACTTTTTTAGCCTGTGACGGAAAAGAAAACTTTGTCTCCCTGGGACCCAAACTAGTGAAAAAGGCAGATAGATGTACAAGCTCATCGTGCCGTGCATGTTGTGAGCTTGTAGATCGGCCATTTTCACTACTTCTTAAACGTCTGTTTTCTAATTTATGGAATTTCGTAGATTGTTCTTTGATTTTTTCATGAAATTACTGATTTGTTTAGCTTTTTTGAAAATGTTTTGAAATGATACTAATTAAAAACAAAATGTCCCAGTGTTTGGGAACCAGTGGATTAAAGGAATGTGAAGAGACAGGTCCTGAGTCATTCAGAGTCATTCAGAGGCCATTGCACATGAGTTGGGAGGGGTGAATATTTTGAAATTCTATCAAATTCAGCCTTTTAGACAAAGATTTGCCGGCTGTTCCATAAGTTAACGCTTCACTCCTCCATCGCGGCCGACCTGAGCCCCGAATACACCCAGACACTTGGTTCCACTTTGTGTTTCTATTTGCAGTGGGTCCTCATGTGGTTTAGTAGAGAGTGAATTATTTAAGCACTTCTTCTCCGTAGATGTTTCGCTGATTTTCTAGGTCAGCTTCTATTATATGGGAGAGAGCACTCTATTTCCGAAACCCCCTTTTGTGTGTGTGTGTGTGTGTGTGTGTGTGTGTGTGTGTGTGTGTGTGTGTGTGTGTGTGTGTGTGTGTGTGTGTGTGTGCGCGCGTCTGTGTGAGAGAGGGGGGGTAGACTATAAATACTGTAGCAAACATGTACATTATGTTTGGGTTAAAGGTCAAACTTCAGTAGTTGTCAACAACCATTGATATTAAATTCTAACACTCTGACTCCATGTACTGTAGGCCTACATGTCTACACAGGGTATGTTTGAGCCACTGCATGCTCTTAGCAAGCATTTACATAAACATCAACGTAAGCTTCTATGTGCATATTCTTGCAGTGTCTTGCCACGAGGACACTAAGGATTTCAGCCTGCCTATGTTTGCATATTATGTCTCACAAGACTTACACAACTATTTAACCAGAGCCTCAGCCAGTATTGCAGATGTGGTGCTTCCTGCTTTTAAAAAGTAATGTGAGCAAAGAATCATTAATTTATATAGGAGCCACAATCTTAGAGGGAACGATAGGGACGTACATGTTGTATTGTGCATGAAATGTATACTGTTATGTGTATGTATTGTGACGTATTTTAAAGTATTGTTCCGTTGAGTGTGAGAGGATCTCAATGTAAATAAGTCTTCAGACTTTACTGTGAAATCCTTGAATCGCTGATTATGTTGTATTATGATTGCTTTTCTAAATAAATAAAATAAAAGCAAGACAATGGGTTTTATCAGACTTTGCAAGATTTCAAATATTTGCCTATAGTAAAAAATATATATATATATTGCCCCAATACAAATGAAAATTGAAGATTATTCAATGATTTGAGATCTGGTAAATATCCTCTGGTAGAATCAAATTCATTCGTAAGAGGCTGTAATGCAAACCGTCAGTGGCATTTTGTACTATGAAGTGATAAGTCATACATGGGTTGACGTACTGTAATAAATGATACTTTACTAATCCTCACTTAGACACATTATATTCAACGAATAAAGGAAGGATACTGAAGCTGCGGTCGGTGATGCCCAGGTGCCACATGTTGATGCGGAGGTCGTCAGCAGACATGTAGGTCTCGCCGTCGCTGTTGACTGAAATGGAGTTGACATGGTAGGTGTGGCCATTGGAGAACACCCGCCTGGGCCGTACCTCTACCATCAGATCTGTGGGTCTCAATACTGGCACCTGACAGGAGGGCAAAAGATGAAGTATAACCCATTCTGACCTGAGATCAGATTCTAACGCTCAGAAGAATGGTGGTTCTTTAAGGTCTGATTTATATTACAGTAGCTGCGGTTCAGTGACATGCTTGTAGATCGGCTATTTCCAGTGCACGACACATAGCACCTGCACACAACTAAGTATACGTCAGGTTTAAAACAGCTATGACATGAATTTTAAAACAGTTTTTAATATATAATATCAAATTGTCTATGTGAGTGTCCCTCAAACACCACTCTGATATAACCAGTCCATGGCATTTCTTTTTTTGCTTCTGAAGCTGTTTTAGCTGCAGTACCACAATGTCTGAGGTGGTGGGGGTGCTGATATGCAACTTACCGGTAGTTAATATTTGAGTCATTATAATACCGATGCTAGATAAACACATCCATTCCATGCCAGCTTGGAAAATCAACAATGTAAACTCAGGGAGACATTGTAAACAAAGTGGAAATGCAAATTTGGAACTGAAGACTGAAGAGAGGGAGGAATTATACAAAGTAGGGTGACATTGATCACAAATAGGACCAAATCAGTTCCTGAGAGCAATTTCCATAAAACCCCCTATATGAAATCCTGATACACAGGGGGAGCTCAAAAAACACAAAAAGGTCTGTCTTACCTGTAAAGAGGTAACAGTAGAGATATCCTTGATCCGTCCCTCTTCATCTTTTAGATTGTATCCTTCTGGTCTCTTGTCTCTCTCACTCACCTTCCACAACTTAATGGTCTTGTCTGTTACACAAAACAGGGATGGTGGACAGTTAAGGCTGATTAGACTGGCAAGCAAACTATCGCAAAATGACAGCAGCCAGGAAAGCACAAGAAATAGGTTTGATAAGTAAATAATGGCTTGCTCTGTGTACACATTGTATATATTTTCAAGACAGTGATAGATGATGGGGCACATAACATTGAGGCAATTCAGATTACCTGGTTTATGGTTGAAAACTGATATTGGTTGGTCATGTTTATGATAATAGGTAATAATATCATAATAATAAGTATATCTTCATTTCCTACAAATCACAGCCTTGTCTTGGTCTTTCAGGAATTCGGAAACTAAATCATGTATTCTGCTAGTTGATGGAGAACGAACGGTATGCAAGATATGGAAAGAAAGCTCATATTTAAGTATTCAGACAGATGATTAAAGTGTATCAATTCCCAATTGAACAGAGACTAACTTTAAGCCCTCTTATATCTATATGTCCTATATATGGGTAGCAAAAATCATACTGCTAGTGGTTATAAGAAGTAGCAGGATAAGGCAATGGCATTATATGTTTAACATTGTCAATCATATCAATGTAAATATTAATAAACAAATACATGAATATTCATGGATGACCATTTGTCACATAGGCTAAACTGGGAAACACAATTTTACCACTTCCAGAACACAAGCTGGACCAAAAGATCCCTAGCCTCTTGACTGCTTGTTGCAAAAATATCCATCGTCTTTGTGTTCCAGTCCTAAAAGTTAATCCTCTAGTCTACTGAGTGCAGTGGTTACTTTCATTTGTTTTGCCATTTGTACCATTTGTGGACAGTAGGAAGTGTGCTGCATTCTGCTGTGGCAGCCATCGTATCTTGTTGATCTTCTCCTCAATCTCCAGACTCTTCAGGTAGTCAAAGTCTGGCTCGTGACTCTGGAATGTACTGTAGACGTTATACTCCCCAGAGTCCCCCGTCTCCAAGTCCTCCAACTCCCCTTTGGACTGCAAGCCAACACAATGTTCAGATAAACCACGTTGTATGTATTCATGAAATATAAAGCACAGAGTAGATTACGACTACGACAGAGACAACAATATAGTGCCATTAATGCCATTAATATAGTGGTTGCAAACTGTATTCATTCACCTTCAGCTAAGCCCCGCCCTCTCCCACTTAGACACTCCCACTTAGATACTTTCCAGCCGGGCTCATGTATAAATATCATGGATTTTACACTTTAAATACTGGTTAATTTTTGGAACCAAACCTTCACAATCTCTTCCAAATCCGTCAACAAGGCCTGCCATATGCACTGGAAAAATACGTGCATGACATTTCTTTTTTAAAACTTTTTTATTTTTAAATTTTTATATAGGAAAACGATTGGTGGAGACACATGTTATGCTTAGCTGTGATTGGACCATAGCAGTTTGGGGAGGGGTTTAGCTATAGGTCAATTGACTGTCGAGTCCAATGGAGGGAGTTCTGCTCTGGTTTTGGTGAAGTAGTTCCGGTCATTTTGTGGGGGCACAGGGGGCCACATATTAAAAGTTAATTAATTCACAAAACTAGCGTCATTTGTATTGTTGACCTATTTCTACCATATAGTGCAACATATTTCATTCATTTTTGACAAAACTATGTTTTTGTGTCCATAACAAAAAATAGTTCCATGTGATAGATCGGTCAAAGTTGAACGAAAGTTGCGCACATTTTAGAAATAGGTCAACAATACAAATGACGCTAGTTTTGTGGATTCATTTACTTTTAATGCGTGGCCCCAGTGCCCCCCACAAAATGACTGGAACTACTTCATATTCACCAAAACCAGAGCAGAACTCCCACCACGGGACTCGGCCAGTCAATTAATACAGTTGCAACCACTAGATTTATGGCAAGTATTTCATACAACTTAAGTTAAATAAAAATCACACCTGTGTGAAGTGAGGGGCGCTGATTTATATTAAAGTCTAACTCATGTTGATTAGGTGATGTAATGGTGATATAAAACAAATGTTGCCAACACAAACATTAAACGCCATTAACAATACAGAGACAATATGACGTAATGAGTTACATTATGACATACATTTTCCCTTCATTGTCAATGGCGTTTACAAAACAAACATTGAACTAAAGACAAACATACTATATAGGAGGGGCTAGCGCCCCTCAAAATTATCCCTACTATCCCTTTAAGGCTGGCTGGAAAAGGTGCTGAAGCTATCAAGCCTCCATGACCCTGACTGACCTCGGTTTCTCTCTGGAAGATGACCACTCTGCCCCCCTTGTCCCCGGTGGCCAGCAGGTCCCCTGTCTGGTTAAACTCCACCGTAGAGATGACATCAGCTGGTCAACCAGAAAAGGGAAGAATGAAGAAGAGGAAGCAAAATCAGTGAAGAATTAGCACAATATTGAGATAGAAAGACAGGGACGAGAAAGTGGAGAAGGGGAAGAAAGTTGGTAAGAATAGAGAATGGAAAGACAATATGAAATGTAAGGGGGGTTGGAAGAGAGATGACAGAGAGTGGGGGATCAATACAATGTATCTCTTTCAGTATCACCGGAATAACTCTTACTGGGCCTGATTGATACAGATACAAAGGAATAGGACAGGTATAGCTCTAACTTACAACAACACAAACCATTCAAAGAATGACGTTCAACAAACATTTTCTCAATCATTAATGTATGAATTCAGAGTCAGATTTCTATAAATTTACAATTTAGACATTTAGCAGATTTACATTAAGCAAGAACAAAGGATAAAAAAGCATGGTAATACATCAAATACATACAAAGTAGTTATCATGAATCATACGTAAGCCACTAAGCTAAGAGCGTAACAGTGGAAAATCTATATAATGAAACTATGCATACAGTGCTATGTTTTATAAAATGCTATAAGTCTACATACACTGCTCTCTACATAAAAATGTCTACATAAAAATCCTATCTAGGAAACAAACCGATGTGCCCATTTGTAAATCACTGAAACTCACTGCAGGCTTTGTCTCGTGATTCATGCACAGCATTTATTTATCCATATCTTCAGCGCAGGAGCCCAGAAATAACACATAATATATGGCCATATGATCAATCACACCATCGTACCAATATGCAAACCCACAGGCAGTGGAGAGGGTGAAAATGAATGACCTGTCCTACCTTCGGTGACATAGTCTCGCAGGAAGCTGTGGTTGATTTTGGAGCTCTCAGCGTCCTCGCCCATCTGAAGCTGAATGAGGGTGACCCGCCAGCGCGCCCGTCCTGAAGGGAAGGGTCCAATCCGTGCTCTCTCTCCCTTCCCAGGCTCCGCCCATGCTGCTGAGGCCTAGCGGAGCGGCCTGGAGCAAGGCATCCTGGGATACCAGCCGAACCGGAAGGAAGGGTGTGGAGAGGAGAGAGGGATGGATGGACGGACGGACGGATGGGTTGATGGACCGGAGTTACACGGGTAACAGGACACCAGGATACGGGGAGGAGGTGGTGTAGAGACGGGAGAGGGAATGAAGGACTGATGGAAGGAACGGTTGGATGAAGCAATGTAAAGATGGCAGAGTATGGGGACGGAGGGGGTGACGGGGAGAGGTAGATGGTGACAGAAGAGCGGGGTGAATTAAGGGGAAGATGAGAGCTGACATTAGCTAGACCACTACATACAACATTCTGAAGGCATGACCTCTGTTGAGCAATCAGACACACACACACACACACACACACACGCACACACACACACACGCACACACACGCTGACTTGTGCAGGACCAAGTCAGCGTAGTTAAATCTCAGAGCTGAATATCATGGAAAAAAACAAGACACCGGGCCCACCGGGCCTTCGTGTCCATCAGATGCCTATGAGGAGGAGAATATCGTGCAGTGTGAAACAATTTACAGGACGCAGAAACATTTACAGGACAGGATGAACGAGTGTGATAATATTCCACTGCAGCATTCCCGCTGTGGTGTAGCTGCAGGAACAGTAGTAGCTGTTTCCAGGGTGTGGTAGTTCTCTCTGCCAAGCTTCCAGCTTCTTGCTCACACACACACACACACACACACACACACACGCACGATTTGTCAGATGAATAGTCCTTGACAGAGAGCGTGGGAGAACACGATGTCTTGTCTCTGCTGCAAGAGAGAGAGAGAGGAAGGCCTCAGCACACTTACCTGTACCAGTCTGCCTGCTGCTGCCGCTGTAGTCTGTACTGGTGTGTACAGTACAGTAATGTGTGTGTCCTCTACTGCGCTGGGACTGAGCAGACGCGTGCTTGACGAAGGCAGACGGAGAGAGAGAGAGAGAGAGAGAGAGAGAGAGAGAGAGAGAGAGAGAGAGAGAGAGAGAGAGAGAGAGAGAGAGAGAGAGAGAGAGAATGTATGTGAGGGGGGTACAGAGGGAGAGAGGGAGAGTAGATGGTGGAGGTTAGAGAAAGATAAGCCACAGGGGGGGAGAGAGAGAGAGAGACAGACAGAGAGAGATGGGGATAAGGAGGAGGATGGATGGAGGCTTGTTGCCTGCTGATGCTATGGAAGTGATCCTGTGCACAGCATCCACTGTGTCATCATGGCAGCCTCCTCTTCTGTCGGCCAATCATAGATCCGGCTGTCAGTGGTGGCTCCACCCACTGCAGATGATGAGGAGAAAAGAGGCCAGCAGAGGGCGAACTTAGACTGTGGGAACATTTAAGGAGTTAGTGCTGAGAGGTATGCTGAGGTGGAGAATAAATAGTTTGTGTGCAATTAAACAATTAAACTATTTCTTCTTATTTTTTTCCTTCTTTTTTTAAGGCAGGGTAAGTGTTCATTTTTGGTCAAAACAAAAGGTTTGTTGTTAAACAGAAAATTTTCAGGTGAGGATACCAATTTTATCCAATCAGGAAAGAAAACTCAAGAGAGGATACAGATTAAACAAGTGAAATTGGAAGTGATGACACAAAAAAATGAGCAGACAAAATTGGAACTGGAAATGGATACTCTCCCCTGACAATTTATTTTCTGTTTATTAAAGAGCTGGAGAGACAGGGAGAACCCTGTTATTGAACAAACACGCTATAGCAATAACATTGTGTGAATACATTTACAATTTAATTGTGTCGTACAAATGTTAACAATTAACGATTATGACTATTAACCAAAAAAAGTATTGCGTTTATTCACAAATACTTGAAATACTTCAAAATAAACTTCAAAATAAACAAAAATAAATGAGTCAGGCATAGTTCCACACATTTTCCTTGATTCACAATCTTTGTGGACCTCCCAAAAAATAGCCAATCTACAAGCTCACTGTGTGTCACGATGCCATGCGTTGTGAGCTTCTAGATTGGCTATCTTAGACCAAGTATAAAATGGGGTCCAGGGGGTCCTCAGCTAAATGTACGAACATGTACGTAGATGGTTCCATAATGATTATGGAACCATCTACGTACATGTTCGTACCCCCCCTCCATATAAGACCATAATCAATCAGACTGCCAAGGACGAGGTTGGACGATTTTGAGTTTTTTGGTTTTACTTTTTACACGAGATGTATGATCCATCGTCCACCCCCTATGCAGCGAGAGACTGTGGTTGCAAAAATCTCCTCCCACTCCCACGCTAGAGACTTTTTTACTTCCTCATGTTTCTCTTTCTTGTATCGTTCTACTTTTGCCGCGACCACCATTCAATCTTCAATGGGCTCTAACTGCTGAACACACGGGACAGTTTTTCAGATTTTCTTTCGCAAACGTGCAACGAACGCCTCTCATTACCAACGATCTGGTGTGCGATCGTAGTGAAGATGAATATCTGTGATTACTTAAAGGTGAGTATAAACAGTCAAACACATTGACGGCAATGGTGGCAAATAGATACACTCTGGTACTGAAACAAACAGCGCTACATCTCTGCATGCGATGACACCATGGGCTGTATTTTGCGTGTCTTAAGTACCAGGTCTTATTCCCTAACTTGAGTAAACTAAAGACCTGGAGGCGTGATCAATGCCATTTGGTTATTCTGAGTGGCCAAAGAGCATTGACCACGCCTCCAGGTCTTTAGTTTACTCAAGTTAGGGAATAAGACCTGGTACTTAAGACACGCAAAATACAGCCCTATGTGTCATAGTGTGTAAATATTCTGCACTTGTAATGTACGGTGGTTCAAATCCACGATAGGACATGAAAGTTACAGTGCTGTAACACGTACATTACAAGTAACAAACAATAATGTTTCCTCTATCGAGGGTACAACGGATACCTATTGAAGCTTGATGGTTGCAAAGGGATGTTTGGCATCCTAGAATTTAGGGAATTTCATCATCATCTTCATCTTCATAGTCGTCATCATCATCAGCTGTGTTAAATTCCTCATCATCGTCGTCGTCGTCATCATCAGCTGTGGTACATGAAATGGAGAGTGCATCATTCCTCAGCCTGACAGACACACACCTGCCATAGAAGCGATGAGCGGCCTCCCCGACATTTTCCCACATGTCCGTCTCTGCACCGTACCTCTCTATGGCCCGCCTAGAGAGACCAATAGCCATGAGAGACATGTCTATAGTAGTGTGGACATGAATCCTAGAGAGACCAATAGCCATGAGAGACATGTCAGTTGAGGTTGCGTTACGTTCCTTTAAAGAAGCCCAGACCAAGAGCATGCTCAGACTGGCAAATATTATCTCCTCTGACCCCTTACAACATGATGAATATCAACTATTGCCCTCCATGAGGCGGTTTAGAGTCCCTACATTTAAGAAAAACAGACTAAAGAATTAATTTGTACATCAGTCTGTCTTGCTTCTAAACCAAAATCGATAAACCAGTGGATATGATTGTTTTTGTGATTTTTGTCCTGTAATGTCTACCATTTTGTAATGTACGTCTATGTCTTGTCTGTTTCTTGAACAGTGACGTCATGGACGCAAAGCAAATTTCAGTGTAAGCTGACAATAAAGTTGTATCGTATCGTATCGTTGTCTAGTAGTGTGGACATGAATCCTAGAGAGACCAATTTAGTAGTGGAGAGCCAGTCTCTCCACTCAGAGAACCTAGGTTACAGTGTAACCATCCGTTATTCAATTGAGCCATTTACACGTCACATCTATAACCATAAGTGTTCACTTCGTAAATGTGTGTCAACCCCCATCCTCTGCCAGAGAAATGCCTGCTGCCTCTTAAGGTTACATTATATCCTTATACTACAAACTTATACATCTTATGAATCTTATGTCATATTATGGTACATAATTATGTAATTATTAACCCATAAGACACAGTACAAGAGGAAATATCAGATTCCACTAGAAGGCTGAAACTAACTTGATATACCTGACATATTCCTGATATTCCTTGATATAGAAGTGTATAATTGTAAGTCTCTAAATGTTCTGATTAATTGAAAATGGTGGGCCTTATGGTAAACAAGTGTAATGCTTCATCATAGTGTCCACAGTTTTTGTATTGAGTTGTACTTTTGTTTTAATTAAATGTACTCATTCTGCATACTGTTTATAAATCAATACACTGAAACTGGGACTCAACTGATGCAAATTACAGCAATGTTGTTATTCAATTGAGCCATTTACACGTATATTAATTGCATTTCTGTTATATTAAATATGCTAAAGTGGCTTACATTTATTTAAATTGCCTTTGTACATGTTTTTTTTAAATAATCAAAACTAAAGGAAGTTCACATGGTGCTGCAACTTCAACAGGTGGATTTTTGAAAATGACTCAAATCATGAAGTCAGTGTGCAATTTGTGGAATCTTTCACAGACTTTCATACTAGGCTGAGGAATATATCCCACCCTTTTCACATTGGCCAGTTACAGTGCCACCAACAGGTGGATCTGTTGTTGTTCTTGTTGTAGTAACACCCAGCACACTCAAACAAAAGAGGCGTGGATATATTGTTCTCTAGTCTCCACAATCCACCCTACTGTTGTTTATTGACTAGAACTATATGATTATTGGGATCTCACACACTTACATATTATTATACAATGTAGCCTATCCCTATTCCCGGCCTAACCCTACAACATTTGAGGGATTGTAAAACTAAAATAGTAAAATGCATTCTGAGGGAACATATTGGGGCTATGAACTATACATACATAGCGTATAGGTAGTCTTACCTTTTACTGTTGGAAGCGTCCTGACTCCTGAATGAAGACAGTAGCCTACAAATATGATAACAAAAGTAGGCCTATTGAATGAAAGACAAGACATGTATTTAACTAGTAAACTAAAGTATTGTTTGTTTACTGAAATAAGTTTCTCTGCAGTTTCCACTTTTGATAGTCTTCTTCTTTTTATTATTATTATGGATGCGTTGCAACCATTGGTTTTTAGTGAATACCGCCACCTACTGTCCTGGAGTATGCATTGATTGATTATTTGAAGTATTTATTAAGTTTGGAGAATTACAGTATATTTCAACTCAATACAAAAACTGTTAACTGTGGACGACACCATGGCATAAAGCATTACACTTGTTTACAATATAGGGTCCATTCTGCAGAGAACCTGTATCACCAAAGATTGTTCATTTATAGGAAGATAGTCGATCCGGTTGGTACACAAATCATAGTCATAGATCAAATCCTACAATCTGTGTTAGGACAATGTGTTAATGAAAAATCACACCCGTGTGAAGTGAGGGGCGCTCTTATCATCATACATCATAATAATAATGGATTTTATTTATAACGCACTTTACATTCGTAAGAATCTCAAAGTGCTACAGCAAATGAATAAATAAACATAAACATCTAATGCAACGGGAACACTTATAAGACATAAGGGCAAGGCTATAAAAATGCTTTGGTAAAAAGGAAAGTCTTTAGTCCTCTCTTGAAAGTGTCGACCGACTGTGGGGCTCTCAGGTGGGCGGGGAAAGCGTTCCACAGTTCGTGGGCGACCGAGCAGAAGGCACGGTCACCCATCATCATCTCATTCTGGCCAATCACAATTTGCGACCTCACCTTCGTCTTCAATGTTTGTGTTACGCAAAAGCTGGCCATTCATTGTCAATGGCATTAAATGTTTGTGTTTACACAAACACTCAAAGCTGGCCATTCATTGTCAATGGCATTCAATGTTTGTTAGCTGAACATAGGAGGCCCCTCAACCTTTTTTTAAACAAACGTGATCTATAATGACATGCACAAAATAAGACATATCTCTGCTGTCGGGAGGAAACCTCATAACTAAAATATAAAAAATATATAAATTTTTCAGGAAATAAAGATTATTTTAAACAAAGCAATACAGCCTCATCAAAGTTTATGTTGTAACTTTGTATATTGTCAATTACTTCCATGAGAGGGGGAAAGGTGGTGAGAGAGTTTGGTGCTTTAGCAGACATGGGGTCCAATGGAGTTAATAGGTTTTGTCCAAAGCACTTTTTACTACTTTCCATTGGTTCAATATTTTCAGACGTAAAGGGTGTTCAATAGCACTGATATATGCAAAATATTTACCTCAGTACTACACTACTGTAACCTATAATATGGTGAAAACAAACACACACATAATAAAAATCAACAATGAATCCACAACTCAAGGTTACTTTTACACTTGTACACTTTATTCTCTACGAGCCATGAACACACTGCAGCCATTTTATTTTTGTATTTTTGAAGTCATTTTCATAAAGTAATACATGCCCTTATAGATATTTGTATATGTATACTATATGTATATAGTTGTCATCACCACAGAAACGGGATGTTGATTCTTCAAATTAAAAGCCTACCTGTCACAGTGAACTCCCACTAGATTTGCATTTTGCACTTGATTTTCTACTGAAATTGCACTCAAAGTAAACAGTGATAGTGGAATAAATACATTGCATGTTGCAGATACTCGGAGCTGTGAATGACACTGTATGTACTTTAAACTTCTGCTTTGTCACACTTGTGTCTATACCAGAGTTATATAATTCCATGGTCTACTGTGTCACCATCTTCTAACTGTCGCTGCGCCGTTGTCTAAGTTGTCCTGTATCTTATATTCTGTGCCCAAAAGCGTGAAGGTGTGCTCTCCTGACACAGTTTTAGGAGTGCAGTGTGGTTGTGCAAAATAAAGGTTCTCTTTTCTTTGCTAAAATAAATTATTTCATACAACGGGCCGGGCCTCACCCTTCACAAAATGCATCACCCGTCCACCAACGTGGTCCCGCTCACACTGTCTGAACCAAAAGTTCAACGAAAGACTATTTAAGATTATTTCTGAAAAAATAAATAAAAAACAACACTTCTTCTCTCAGCTTATTCACCATTGGGATTTTCTTTTGGGGGGGGGGGTAATTATTAATAAACAGAAGCATATGTTAAGATTAAAGTAATTCCCTACCTAATATATCACACTAAACTCGACTAAAATCAAATACTGAATTAGTTCAAAGCTGCATGAAATCATCAGTCAGTACCCTCTTCAAATTTGCTGATACAGTAATTGACTCGGTCACAAAATACACTCACACACACACACACACACACACACACACACACACACACACACACACACACACACACACACACACACACACACACACACACACACACACACACACACACACACACACACACACACACACACACCGCACATATGCATGTATGACGTGAATTCAGTCTCACTACCCCTTAACATTCATTCACACACTAAAAAGCTAAAAATGCGTATGGTGAATTGGAACAACTCAGAACAGAGACAGGACAAGAAAATGCATGGGCATGAGAGACACAGAGGACAGACACAATAAAGAAGGTGAGAGGCAGAAGGGATCACTACCAGAATTAGAAAGCTGTAAAAGCTACAATCATCGTGACATGTTGATTAATCATGCCTTCTCTACTTCACGAGTGATTAATAATGTCTACTAGACTACAGATGTCAGTCATTTCTAAAAATGCACAGATTATATATATTTTTTCAAAGACAGATAACACATAGCCAACACGTAACACTTCAGCAGCAGTTAGTATGAGTTCAGTGTTAATACAGTCAGGAAGGTTGTTTTCATGACATCTTGAGCCCCTGACTCGAAAGAGTGCCGAGGTTAGTAAAGTGAGTGAAACAGTTTTCAAGAAAGAATTTCTAAGAACTGTGGTTGTGAGAGGCAGTGTAGGGTAACATATTGTCCTCGTGTCCAAGCACCTACCCAGGGAGTGGTGCAAATACTGTGTACTGTGTTCTTCAGTTGAGGTTTGTGAGTTAGTTCCTCTGACTATTAACTTTGTATTTTGCTTAGTTTTTAAAGTTTAGAAGGATGTTCTACCACACATCAAGACAAAAGAAAAGCGATGGCAAAAACATATTGAAGATTTCTTTGGTCGCAAAAAGGCAAAAGAAAGTCACTTAAGGGAAAGGAAAGTAAAAATATCAAGACAGGAAAAAGGAGAAGAAAAAAGAAAAACATCAGTGGACAAAGGGTAATCAAACCAGGACTTAAACAGGAAGACTGGTAGCTCTGAGGTGCCATGGTGAGTAGTATGATATGGTGTCTGTTCGGTACCTTTTTTGGCCACTGGTGGCGCTAGTGAGCAATTAATGCATAATTTGCATAATTAATTATGCAAATTAGTAATTAAACATTCCAGGAATTCCATAGATATAATTAGCATAATCATAAATCATAAATATCCATAAATATAAATATCCATAAATATAATTAGCATATAATAGTTTATAATTAAATAATAATAAAAACTAATAATAGGTTATTTATAAAATGCATGATGTGTGTTTTAAAAAGCTGATCTCATCTCTCCCTCTCCCTGCTTCTCCATGTGCCATGTCCCTAACATGTAAATTTTGTCACTGGGGTTAAGGTGGGGGGGTGGTCGCTAACCTCAGGCAATATTTATTTAGGGAAGGGGGGTCACTGTTTTGAAATCGTTTGAAGTTTGGTGGGGGGATGGGTTCTAACCAGGTGCCAGACATGCAAATTAGATAAACAAGGGGGGGGGATGGGCTCTAACCAGGTGCCAGGTGCGACATGCAAATTAAATGAAAGCGCGGGGGTGGGGTGGGGGGGATGGGGCCCCCCCCTTTGTGGAATGCCAGGTGCCAGACATGCAAATTAGATAAACACAGAGGGGGGGGGGGGGGGCTCCACTCTTTGAAGTGAATTGTATGCATAAATTAATCAAGTTAGTATTTAAATTCCTTACATACATTGACAGTTGGTGTGTGATTCCACCTAGTGGTCAATCTCTATATATAAATATTTACACTGCAATACCATTTATGCCCTGATGTGATCTCAGTCATCAAGGGCAATGTTTTTCAATCAATGGTCTGGGGACCACCAATGGTCCTTTGAATGTAATTCTTGTGAAAAATCAATGATACCCCCCTAGTGTTCAATATCTATATAAATATTTACACTGCAATACCATTTATGCCCTGATGTGATCTCAGTCATCTAGGGAAATGTTTTTCAATCATTGGTCTGGGGACCACCAGTGGTCCTTGAATGTAATTATTGTGTAAGTCAAGGATATCCCCCTAGTGGTCAATTTCTATAAATATATTTACAACTGCAATACCATTTATGCCCTGATGTGATCTCAGTCATCTAGGGAAATGTTTTTCAATCATTGGTCTGGGGACCACCAGTGGTCCTTGAATGTAATTCTGGGGTAAGTCAAGGATATCCCCCCTAGTGGTCAATTTCTATATACATATTTACAACTGCAATACCATTTATGCCCTGATTTCAGTCACCTAGTGAAAATGTCTTCAAGCATTGGTCCGGGGGCTACCGATGGTCTTTGAGAGGGTTCAGGTGACCCTCCCCCCAGCTAAATCATGGAGAGTTGGTAACCAAATAGTCTCCTTATAGATCTTTAACTCTATACTTTTCAATTTTTTGTGTTTTTGAATTTTTATGTTTCATGGTGTCCTAAGGTGTATGGTTTATTGTCTGTCTTGTATTATTTTTGGTGTTTTGTGTTGTGTCTTTGAATATTGTATGCTTCATGTGGTACTAATGTGTTGGGGTTATTGTCTGTCTTGTATTATTTTTGGTGTTTTGTGTTGTGACTTTGAATTTTTATGGTTCATGTTGTCCTAATGGGGTTGGGTATTATATATCTTGTATTATTTTTGTGTTTTGTGTTGTGTCTTTGAATTTTGCATGCTTCATGTGGTACTAGGTGTTTGGGTTATTGTCTGTCTTGTATTATTTTTGGTGTTTTGTGTTGGGATCTTTGAATTTTTTATGTTTCATGTTGTCCAAATGGGGTTGGGTATTGTAAATCTTGTATTATTTTTTGTGTTTTGTGTTGTGTCTTTGAATTTTGCATGCTTCATGTGGTACTAGGTGTTTGGGTTATTGTCTGTCTTGTATTATTTTTGGTGTTTTGTGTTGGGATCTTTGAATTTTTTATGTTTCATGTTGTCCAAATGGGGTTGGGTATTGTAAATCTTGTATTATTTTTTGTGTTTTGTGTTGTGTCTTTGAATTTTGCATGCTTCATGTGGTACTAGGTGTTTGGGTTATTGTCTGTCTTGTATTATTTTTGGTGTTTTGTGTTGGGATCTTTGAATTTTTTATGTTTCATGTTGTCCAAATGGGGTTGGGTATTGTAAATCTTGTATTATTTTTGGTGTTTTGGGTTGTGTCTTTGAATTTTGCATGCTTCATGTGGTACTAGGTGTTTGGGTTATTGTCTGTCTTGTATTATTTTTGGTGTTTTGTGTTGGGATCTTTGAATTTTTTATGTTTCATGTTGTCCAAATGGGGTTGGGTATTGTAAATCTTGTATTATTTTTTGTGTTTTGTGTTGTGTCTTTGAATTTTGCATGCTTCATGTGGTACTAGGTGTTTGGGTTATTGTCTGTCTTGTATTATTTTTGGTGTTTTGTGTTGGGATCTTTGAATTTTTTATGTTTCATGTTGTCCAAATGGGGTTGGGTATTGTAAATCTTGTATTATTTTTGGTGTTTTGGGTTGTGTCTTTGAATTTTGCATGCTTCATGTGGCACTAGGTGTTTGGGTTATTGTCTGTCTTGTATTATTTTTGGTGTTTTGTGTTGGGATCTTTGAATTTTTTATGTTTCATGTTGTCCAAATGGGTTGGGTATTGTAAATCTTGTATTATTTTTTGTGTTTTGTGTTGTGTCTTTGAATTTTGCATGCTTCATGTGGTACTAGGTGTTTGGGTTATTGTCTGTCTTGTATTATTTTTGGTGTTTTGTGTTGGGATCTTTGAATTTTTTATGTTTCATGTTGTCCAAATGGGTTGGGTATTGTAAATCTTGTATTATTTTTTGTGTTTTGTGTTGTGTCTTTGAATTTTGCATGCTTCATGTGGTACTAGGTGTTTGGGTTATTGTCTGTCTTGTATTATTTTTGGTGTTTTGTGTTGGATCTTTGAATTTTTTATGTTTCATGTTGTCCAAATGGGGTTGGGTATTGTAAATCTTGTATTATTTTTTGTGTTTTGTGTTGTGTCTTTGAATTTTGCATGCTTCATGTGGTACTAGGTGTTTGGGTTATTGTCTGTCTTGTATTATTTTTGGTGTTTTGTGTTGGGATCTTTGAATTTTTTATGTTTCATGTTGTCCAAATGGGGTTGGGTATTGTAAATCTTGTATTATTTTTTGTGTTTTGTGTTGTGTCTTTGAATTTTGCATGCTTCATGTGGTACTAGGTGTTTGGGTTATTGTCTGTCTTGTATTATTTTTGGTGTTTTGTGTTGGGATCTTTGAATTTTTTATGTTTCATGTTGTCCAAATGGGGTTGGGTATTGTAAATCTTGTATTATTTTTGGTGTTTTGGGTTGTGTCTTTGAATTTTGCATGCTTCATGTGGCACTAGGTGTTTGGGTTATTGTCTGTCTTGTATTATTTTTGGTGTTTTGTGTTGGGATCTTTGAATTTTTTATGTTTCATGTTGTCCAAATGGGTTGGGTATTGTAAATCTTGTATTATTTTTTGTGTTTTGTGTTGTGTCTTTGAATTTTGCATGCTTCATGTGGTACTAGGTGTTTGGGTTATTGTCTGTCTTGTATTATTTTTGGTGTTTTGTGTTGGGATCTTTGAATTTTTTATGTTTCATGTTGTCCAAATGGGGTTGGGTATTGTAAATCTTGTATTATTTTTTGTGTTTTGTGTTGTGTCTTTGAATTTTGCATGCTTCATGTGGTACTAGGTGTTTGGGTTATTGTCTGTCTTGTATTATTTTTGGTGTTTTGTGTTGGGATCTTTGAATTTTTTATGTTTCATGTTGTCCAAATGGGGTTGGGTATTGTAAATCTTGTATTATTTTTGGTGTTTTGGGTTGTGTCTTTGAATTTTGCATGCTTCATGTGATACTAGGTGTTTGGGTTATTGTCTGTCTTGTAATATTTTTGGTGTTTTGTGTTGGGATCTTTGAATTTTTTATGTTTCATGTTGTCCAAATGGGGTTGGGTATTGTAAATCTTGTATTATTTTTTGTGTTTTGTGTTGTGTCTTTGAATTTTGCATGCTTCATGTGGTACTAGGTGTTTGGGTTATTGTCTGTCTTGTATTATTTTTGGTGTTTTGTGTTGGGATCTTTGAATTTTTTATGTTTCATGTTGTCCAAATGGGGTTGGGTATTGTAAATCTTGTATTATTTTTTGTGTTTTGTGTTGTGTCTTTGAATTTTGCATGCTTCATGTGGTACTAGGTGTTTGGGTTATTGTCTGTCTTGTATTATTTTTGGTGTTTTGTGTTGGGATCTTTGAATTTTTTATGTTTCATGTTGTCCAAATGGGGTTGGGTATTGTAAATCTTGTATTATTTTTGGTGTTTTGGGTTGGGTCTTTGAATTTTGCATGCTTCATGTGGTACTAGGTGTTTGGGTTATTGTCTGTCTTGTATTATTTTTGGTGTTTTGTGTTGGGATCTTTGAATTTTTTATGTTTCATGTTGTCCAAATGGGTTGGGTATTGTAAATCTTGTATTATTTTTTGTGTTTTGTGTTGTGTCTTTGAATTTTGCATGCTTCATGTGGTACTAGGTGTTTGGGTTATTGTCTGTCTTGTATTATTTTTGGTGTTTTGTGTTGGGATCTTTGAATTTTTTATGTTTCATGTTGTCCAAATGGGTTGGGTATTGTAAATCTTGTATTATTTTTTGTGTTTTGTGTTGTGTCTTTGAATTTTGCATGCTTCATGTGGTACTAGGTGTTTGGGTTATTGTCTGTCTTGTATTATTTTTGGTGTTTTGTGTTGGGATCTTTGAATTTTTTATGTTTCATGTTGTCCAAATGGGTTGGGTATTGTAAATCTTGTATTATTTTTTGTGTTTTGTGTTGTGTCTTTGAATTTTGCATGCTTCATGTGGTACTAGGTGTTTGGGTTATTGTCTGTCTTGTATTATTTTTGGTGTTTTGTGTTGGGATCTTTGAATTTTTTATGTTTCATGTTGTCCAAAGGGGGTTGGGTATTGTAAATCTTGTATTATTTTTTGTGTTTTGTGTTGTGTCTTTGAATTTTGCATGCTTCATGTGGTACTAGGTGTTTGGGTTATTGTCTGTCTTGTATTATTTTTGGTGTTTTGTGTTGGGATCTTTGAATTTTTTATGTTTCATGTTGTCCAAATGGGTTGGGTATTGTAAATCTTGTATTATTTTTTGTGTTTTGTGTTGTGTCTTTGAATTTTGCATGCTTCATGTGGTACTAGGTGTTTGGGTTATTGTCTGTCTTGTATTATTTTTGGTGTTTTGTGTTGGGATCTTTGAATTTTTTATGTTTCATGTTGTCCAAATGGGTTGGGTATTGTAAATCTTGTATTATTTTTTGTGTTTTGTGTTGTGTCTTTGAATTTTGCATGCTTCATGTGGTACTAGGTGTTTGGGTTATTGTCTGTCTTGTATTATTTTTGGTGTTTTGTGTTGGGATCTTTGAATTTTTTATGTTTCATGTTGTCCAAATGGGGTTGGGTATTGTAAATCTTGTATTATTTTTTGTGTTTTGTGTTGTGTCTTTGAATTTTGCATGCTTCATGTGGTACTAGGTGTTTGGGTTATTGTCTGTCTTGTATTATTTTTGGTGTTTTGTGTTGGGATCTTTGAATTTTTTATGTTTCATGTTGTCCAAATGGGGTTGGGTATTGTAAATCTTGTATTATTTTTTGTGTTTTGTGTTGTGTCTTTGAATTTTGCATGCTTCATGTGGTACTAGGTGTTTGGGTTATTGTCTGTCTTGTATTATTTTTGGTGTTTTGTGTTGGGATCTTTGAATTTTTTATGTTTCATGTTGGCCAAATGGGGTTGGGTATTGTAAATCTTGTATTATTTTTTGTGTTTTGTGTTGTGTCTTTGAATTTTGCATGCTTCATGTGGTACTATGTGTTTGGGTTATTGTCTGTCTTGTATTATTTTTGGTGTTTTGTGTTGGGATCTTTGAATTTTTTATGTTTCATGTTGTCCAAATGGGGTTGGGTATTGTAAATCTTGTATTCTTTTTGGTGTTTTGGGTTGTGTCTTTGAATTTTGCATGCTTCATGTGGTACTAGGTGTTTGGGTTATTGTCTGTCTTGTATTATTTTTGGTGTTTTGTGTTGGGATCTTTGAATTTTTTATGTTTCATGTTGTCCAAATGGGGTTGGGTATTGTAAATCTTGTATTCTTTTTGGTGTTTTGGGTTGTGTCTTTGAATTTTGCATGCTTCATGTGGTACTAGGTGTTTGGGTTATTGTCTGTCTTGTATTATTTTTGGTGTTTTGTGTTGGGATCTTTGAATTTTTTATGTTTCATGTTGTCCAAATGGGGTTGGGTATTGTAAATCTTGTATTATTTTTGGTGTTTTGGGTTGTGTCTTTGAATTTTGCATGCTTCATGTGGTACTAGGTGTTTGGGTTATTGTCTGTCTTGTATTATTTTTGGTGTTTTGTGTGGGGATCTTTGAATTTTTTATGTTTCATGTTGTCCAAATGGGGTTGGGTATTGTAAATCTTGTATTATTTTTGGTGTTTTGGGTTGTGTCTTTGAATTTTGCATGCTTCATGTGGTACTAGGTGTTTGGGTTATTGTCTGTCTTGTATTATTTTTGGTGTTTTGTGTGGGGATCTTTGAATTTTTTATGTTTCATGTTGTCCTAATGGGTTGGGTATTGTAAATCTTGTATTATTTTTGGTGTTTTGGGGTTGTGTCTTTGAATTTTGCATGCTTCATGTGGTACTAGGTGTTTGGATTATTGTCTGTCTTGTATTATTTTTTGTGTTTTGTGTTGTGTCTTTGAATTTTGTATGTTTCATGTGGTACTTCAAAATATTATTAATACAAACAGGCGGCCTGTTGTATTAATATAATATTTTGAAGTACCACATGAAACATACAAAATTCAAAGACACAACACAAAACACAAAAAATAATACAAGACAGACAATAATCCAAACACCTAGTACCACATGAAGCATGCAAAATTCAAAGACACAACCCCAAAACACCAAAAATAATACAAGATTTACAATACCCAACCCATTAGGACAACATGAAACATAAAAAATTCAAAGATCCCCACACAAAACACCAAAAATAATACAAGACAGACAATAACCCAAACACCTAGTACCACATGAAGCATGCAAAATTCAAAGACACAACCCAAAACACCAAAAATAATACAAGATTTACAATACCCAACCCCATTTGGACAACATGAAACATAAAAAATTCAAAGATCCCCACACAAAACACCAAAAATAATACAAGACAGACAATAACCCAAACACCTAGTACCACATGAAGCATGCAAAATTCAAAGACACAACCCAAAACACCAAAAATAATACAAGATTTACAATACCCAACCCCATTTGGACAACATGAAACATAAAAAATTCAAAGATCCCAACACAAAACACCAAAAATAATACAAGACAGACAATAACCCAAACACCTAGTACCACATGAAGCATGCAAAATTCAAAGACACAACCCAAAACACCAAAAAGAATACAAGATTTACAATACCCAACCCCATTTGGACAACATGAAACATAAAAAATTCAAAGATCCCAACACAAAACACCAAAAATAATACAAGACAGACAATAACCCAAACACCTAGTACCACATGAAGCATGCAAAATTCAAAGACACAACCCAAAACACCAAAAAGAATACAAGATTTACAATACCCAACCCCATTTGGACAACATGAAACATAAAAAATTCAAAGATCCCAACACAAAACACCAAAAATAATACAAGACAGACAATAACCCAAACACATAGTACCACATGAAGCATGCAAAATTCAAAGACACAACACAAAACACAAAAAATAATACAAGATTTACAATACCCAACCCCATTTGGCCAACATGAAACATAAAAAATTCAAAGATCCCAACACAAAACACCAAAAATAATACAAGACAGACAATAACCCAAACACCTAGTACCACATGAAGCATGCAAAATTCAAAGACACAACACAAAACACAAAAAATAATACAAGATTTACAATACCCAACCCCATTTGGACAACATGAAACATAAAAAATTCAAAGATCCCAACACAAAACACCAAAAATAATACAAGACAGACAATAACCCAAACACCTAGTACCACATGAAGCATGCAAAATTCAAAGACACAACACAAAACACAAAAAATAATACAAGATTTACAATACCCAACCCCATTTGGACAACATGAAACATAAAAAATTCAAAGATCCCAACACAAAACACCAAAAATAATACAAGACAGACAATAACCCAAACACCTAGTACCACATGAAGCATGCAAAATTCAAAGACACAACACAAAACACAAAAAATAATACAAGATTTACAATACCCAACCCATTTGGACAACATGAAACATAAAAAATTCAAAGATCCCAACACAAAACACCAAAAATAATACAAGACAGACAATAACCCAAACACCTAGTACCACATGAAGCATGCAAAATTCAAAGACACAACACAAAACACAAAAAATAATACAAGATTTACAATACCCAACCCATTTGGACAACATGAAACATAAAAAATTCAAAGATCCCAACACAAAACACCAAAAATAATACAAGACAGACAATAACCCAAACACCTAGTACCACATGAAGCATGCAAAATTCAAAGACACAACACAAAACACAAAAAATAATACAAGATTTACAATACCCAACCCCCTTTGGACAACATGAAACATAAAAAATTCAAAGATCCCAACACAAAACACCAAAAATAATACAAGACAGACAATAACCCAAACACCTAGTACCACATGAAGCATGCAAAATTCAAAGACACAACACAAAACACAAAAAATAATACAAGATTTACAATACCCAACCCATTTGGACAACATGAAACATAAAAAATTCAAAGATCCCAACACAAAACACCAAAAATAATACAAGACAGACAATAACCCAAACACCTAGTACCACATGAAGCATGCAAAATTCAAAGACACAACACAAAACACAAAAAATAATACAAGATTTACAATACCCAACCCATTTGGACAACATGAAACATAAAAAATTCAAAGATCCCAACACAAAACACCAAAAATAATACAAGACAGACAATAACCCAAACACCTAGTACCACATGAAGCATGCAAAATTCAAAGACACAACACAAAACACAAAAAATAATACAAGATTTACAATACCCAACCCATTTGGACAACATGAAACATAAAAAATTCAAAGATCCCAACACAAAACACCAAAAATAATACAAGACAGACAATAACCCAAACACCTAGTACCACATGAAGCATGCAAAATTCAAAGACCCAACCCAAAACACCAAAAATAATACAAGATTTACAATACCCAACCCCATTTGGACAACATGAAACATAAAAAATTCAAAGATCCCAACACAAAACACCAAAAATAATACAAGACAGACAATAACCCAAACACCTAGTACCACATGAAGCATGCAAAATTCAAAGACACAACACAAAACACAAAAAATAATACAAGATTTACAATACCCAACCCCATTTGGACAACATGAAACATAAAAAATTCAAAGATCCCAACACAAAACACCAAAAATAATACAAGACAGACAATAACCCAAACACCTAGTACCACATGAAGCATGCAAAATTCAAAGACACAACACAAAACACAAAAAATAATACAAGATTTACAATACCCAACCCCATTTGGACAACATGAAACATAAAAAATTCAAAGATCCCAACACAAAACACCAAAAATATTACAAGACAGACAATAACCCAAACACCTAGTATCACATGAAGCATGCAAAATTCAAAGACACAACCCAAAACACCAAAAATAATACAAGATTTACAATACCCAACCCCATTTGGACAACATGAAACATAAAAAATTCAAAGATCCCAACACAAAACACCAAAAATAATACAAGACAGACAATAACCCAAACACCTAGTACCACATGAAGCATGCAAAATTCAAAGACACAACACAAAACACAAAAAATAATACAAGATTTACAATACCCAACCCCATTTGGACAACATGAAACATAAAAAATTCAAAGATCCCAACACAAAACACCAAAAATAATACAAGACAGACAATAACCCAAACACCTAGTACCACATGAAGCATGCAAAATTCAAAGACACAACACAAAACACAAAAAATAATACAAGATTTACAATACCCAACCCATTTGGACAACATGAAACATAAAAAATTCAAAGATCCCAACACAAAACACCAAAAATAATACAAGACAGACAATAACCCAAACACCTAGTGCCACATGAAGCATGCAAAATTCAAAGACACAACCCAAAACACCAAAAATAATACAAGATTTACAATACCCAACCCCATTTGGACAACATGAAACATAAAAAATTCAAAGATCCCAACACAAAACACCAAAAATAATACAAGACAGACAATAACCCAAACACCTAGTACCACATGAAGCATGCAAAATTCAAAGACACAACACAAAACACAAAAAATAATACAAGATTTACAATACCCAACCCCATTTGGACAACATGAAACATAAAAAATTCAAAGATCCCAACACAAAACACCAAAAATAATACAAGACAGACAATAACCCAAACACCTAGTACCACATGAAGCATGCAAAATTCAAAGACACAACACAAAACACAAAAAATAATACAAGATTTACAATACCCAACCCCATTTGGACAACATGAAACATAAAAAATTCAAAGATCCAACACAAAACACCAAAAATAATACAAGACAGACAATAACCCAAACACCTAGTACCACATGAAGCATGCAAAATTCAAAGACACAACACAAAACACAAAAAATAATACAAGATTTACAATACCCAACCCATTTGGACAACATGAAACATAAAAAATTCAAAGATCCCAACACAAAACACCAAAAATAATACAAGACAGACAATAACCCAAACACCTAGTACCACATGAAGCATGCAAAATTCAAAGACACAACACAAAACACAAAAAATAATACAAGATTTACAATACCCAACCCATTTGGACAACATGAAACATAAAAAATTCAAAGATCCCAACACAAAACACCAAAAATAATACAAGACAGACAATAACCCAAACACCTAGTGCCACATGAAGCATGCAAAATTCAAAGACACAACCCAAAACACCAAAAATAATACAAGATTTACAATACCCAACCCCATTTGGACAACATGAAACATAAAAAATTCAAAGATCCCAACACAAAACACCAAAAATAATACAAGACAGACAATAACCCAAACACCTAGTACCACATGAAGCATGCAAAATTCAAAGACACAACACAAAACACAAAAAATAATACAAGATTTACAATACCCAACCCCATTTGGACAACATGAAACATAAAAAATTCAAAGATCCCAACACAAAACACCAAAAATAATACAAGACAGACAATAACCCAAACACCTAGTACCACATGAAGCATGCAAAATTCAAAGACACAACCCAAAACACCAAAAATAATACAAGATTTACAATACCCAACCCCATTTGGACAACATGAAACATAAAAAATTCAAAGATCCCAACACAAAACACCAAAAATAATACAAGACAGACAATAACCCAAACACCTAGTACCACATGAAGCATGCAAAATTCAAAGACACAACACAAAACACAAAAAATAATACAAGATTTACAATACCCAACCCCATTTGGACAACATGAAACATAAAAAATTCAAAGATCCCAACACAAAACACCAAAAATAATACAAGACAGACAATAACCCAAACACCTAGTACCACATGAAGCATGCAAAATTCAAAGACACAACACAAAACACAAAAAATAATACAAGATTTACAATACCCAACCCCATTTGGACAACATGAAACATAAAAAATTCAAAGATCCCAACACAAAACACCAAAAATAATACAAGACAGACAATAACCCAAACACCTAGTACCACATGAAGCATGCAAAATTCAAAGACACAACACAAAACACAAAAATAATACAAGATATATAATACCCAACCCCATTAGGACAACATGAACCATAAAAATTCAAAGTCACAACACAAAACACCAAAAATAATACAAGACAGACAATAACCCCAACACATTAGTACCACATGAAGCATACAATATTCAAAGACACAACACAAAACACCAAAAATAATACAAGACAGACAATAAACCATACACCTTAGGACACCATGAAACATAAAAATTCAAAAACACAAAAAATTGAAAAGTATAGAGTTAAAGATCTATAAGGAGACTATTTGGTTACCAACTCTCCATGATTTAGCTGGGGGGAGGGTCACCTGAACCCTCTCAAAGACCATCGGTAGCCCCCGGACCAATGCTTGAAGACATTTTCACTAGGTGACTGAAATCAGGGCATAAATGGTATTGCAGTTGTAAATATGTATATAGAAATTGACCACTAGGGGGGATATCCTTGACTTACCCCAGAATTACATTCAAGGACCACTGGTGGTCCCCAGACCAATGATTGAAAAACATTTCCCTAGATGACTGAGATCACATCAGGGCATAAATGGTATTGCAGTTGTAAATATATTTATAGAAATTGACCACTAGGGGGATATCCTTGACTTACACAATAATTACATTCAAGGACCACTGGTGGTCCCCAGACCAATGATTGAAAAACATTTCCCTAGATGACTGAGATCACATCAGGGCATAAATGGTATTGCAGTGTAAATATTTATATAGATATTGAACACTAGGGGGGTATCATTGATTTTTCACAAGAATTACATTCAAAGGACCATTGGTGGTCCCCAGACCATTGATTGAAAAACATTGCCCTTGATGACTGAGATCACATCAGGGCATAAATGGTATTGCAGTGTAAATATTTATATATAGAGATTGACCACTAGGTGGAATCACACACCAACTGTCAATGTATGTAAGGAATTTAAATACTAACTTGATTAATTTATGCATACAATTCACTTCAAAGAGTGGAGCCCCCCCCCCCCCCTCTGTGTTTATCTAATTTGCATGTCTGGCACCTGGCATTCCACAAAGGGGGGGGCCCCATCCCCCCCACCCCACCCCCGCGCTTTCATTTAATTTGCATGTCGCACCTGGCACCTGGTTAGAGCCCATCCCCCCCCCTTGTTTATCTAATTTGCATGTCTGGCACCTGGTTAGAACCCATCCCCCCACCAAACTTCAAACGATTTCAAAACAGTGACCCCCCTTCCCTAAATAAATATTGCCTGAGGTTAGCGACCACCCCCCCACCTTAACCCCAGTGACAAAATTTACATGTTAGGGACATGGCACATGGAGAAGCAGGGAGAGGGAGAGATGAGATCAGCTTTTTAAAACACACATCATGCATTTTATAAATAACCTATTATTAGTTTTTATTATTATTTAATTATAAACTATTATATGCTAATTATATTTATGGATATTTATATTTATGGATATTTATGATTTATGATTATGCTAATTATATCTATGGAATTCCTGGAATGTTTAATTACTAATTTGCATAATTAATTATGCAAATTATGCATTAATTGCTCACTAGCGCCACCAGTGGCCAAAAAAGGTACCGAACAGACACCATATCATACTACTATGGTGCACTCTGGGATTGCATGTGGCTAATGCATAGGATTAGTCGAGCTTTAAGGGATGGACCAGAGAGTGGGGGGGGGAAGGACAATTGTTACACCTTCCTCTTCTTTTCCACCTTCTCGTCATTACAGTCCTCCTTCTCTTCTTCTTCACAGTAGTGGTGAGTGAGTTGATGGAGATGCTTCTGGAGGTCGTGGGGTCGCGGCCGTTCTTTGCGGTCGTCCACTTGCTCCAGAAGGACCTGCTGTTGCCGACCAGCTCCCTTCACCACCGTTCGTCTGTGGGTGCGACCTTTACGCATCTGGGCCCTGCAGGACAGGCAAGGCATGGGCAGGTGTGTGAGATGGATGGGGGGAAACAGACTCAGAGGTCATCATCTTTAAAAAACAATCAAATGCAAATGAAGACGTGTCATTCAAGTAAGCAGGAAACATGTTAGCAGGAAAGAGAGAGAAAGCAACAGTCTCTCAAGAAGACAACAATTCCACAATCTTCTAATGCTACGTCTGTAACTACGTCTCCTGAAAGTCATGGACAGAAGCTGACATCTGTTCTTCATTTCTGTTCATGAAACCATATTTTCAAATACTGTATCTTTAAAAAAAAAAAAAAATTGTGTGCTTAGACTAATTTGAATTAGAGTACAGGACAAATGTACGCGTCAATCCGCTGTTTCTTCACGTTTTCAGCGCATAGTGCAGACTCTATGGTAGAAGCATTTGAAACAGTTACTGTAGTCATGAAGCAACACCTTTCTTGAGTCCAGCAGTCAAAAATGTGTTAGTCTTCATGTTTTGCAGGGATCTGAGGATTGTGTTAGAGAAGACTTGTACAGTAATGATAAACTACACATGCGCACGCACACGCACACATGCATACATGCACATTTTCAGTTTCACACACACAAACCTCCTGATAACAGTTCCATCCGCTTTGACAATCTCCCTCTCTACCACTTGAGGGAGCTGTGCTCTTTTAAAGCCACCTATGTAAGCCAGTGCCTGAATGAGTGAAAAGGGAAAGAGAGTCTCTGAGACTGTAGGGCTGTATTTTGCGTGTCTTAAGTACCAGGTCTTATTCCCTAACTTGAGTAAACTAAAGACCTGGAGGCGTGGTCAATGCTCTTTGGCCACTCAGAATAACCAAATGGCATTGATCACGCCTCCAGGTCTTTAGTTTACTCAAGTTAGGGAATAAGACCTGGTACTTAAGACACGCAAAATACAGCCCTGTACAATGTATCTGGAATGAATAACCAAATCGAAGGAAATGAGAAGGGGAGCTTGGATCTGTCAGTTCTGTACATTATATCAGAACTGCTGTAATATTATACAACATAATGACCCTGAGGAACTTTTCATGAGTCTTAATCCTAATTTATAACTATAATTGTAGATCAGTATTTTTTATTTTACATGATGTAAAACGTGATGAGACACCCTTGAGTGATGAGGTATGCACAATTAAGCTTCAGAAGCAGACATTATAACAGCAGTAGTCTCTCATTCCATATGCATCATATTATTTTTATATGTAAGAAATTGAAAAAATACATTTACATAAAAATTGGTCCATGTCCCACTTTTTGGGAAACAGTAGGCCTACAGTGCACTATACAAATGGACCATGGACAAAGTCAAGACAGCAGGTAAGAATATCTGTTCTTTTTTAGTCTTATCTGTAAGTCTAGGTTTAGGAGGTACTAGGTAGTGGATAACAAATCAGCTGGTTTGTAAACACACCTGTTTGAAATCGCCCCGCGCTGAGGGGAGGTCAGAGGTCAACGAGGAGTCACCATGGTGTGTCACTGTCCTTTCACCCTCCACCACCGTCGTCCTTTCCACCCGACTAACAGACTCCTCCCGCCTTGTCGCTGACAAACCCTCGCGTTCAGACAAAGTTACCTTGAATAAAAGGTTGATATTATTTATTATTCAGTGTTATTATTTGTTTCTTTTAGCTTGGTTTGACAAGACAGTCTTGTTTGATGGCTGTGTTCTGCCACCCCCCCCCCCCCCCAAACAAGATTGTCTTGTCAAACCATGTGACTTCCATTGGAAATGAATTGGATTGATCGGACAAGGACAAGACAACATATACAGACACAAGATCAGGTGTCTGATATGTGTGAGTGCAGCCTGTACACAGCCTGTACTGCAGCCCTGCACGCAGACACCATGTGCACGCGCACACACACATACGCACGCACGCGCACGCACGCACGCCACACACACACAAACACACACACACACACACACACACACACACACACACACACACACACCTACACTTACCTCTCTGTGATCTCCCTCACTCTTCAGCACAGTTCTCTTCACCACCTTGGAGTAGCCATCTCCCTCTGAGATGCTGACGGAACCCTGTGGTTCTCCTTCCATTGAAACCTCCTCATGCTCTACACCGTCCGCTGTCACACACTTACGGATTATCTTACGGGTCACCTGAAGAACATCAAGGGATCAATGTGCATTCCTCCATCTATTTACACATAATGTCCATGAAAACATTTGAGAAAACTAATGCCATACAGTCAGATAAATGTAAAACAAGATTTAATTGAAATAGATGTATTGTCTCCGCCAGGAACCTCTGCCCCACATTTTTGTTATAGCACCATCAGGAGGCAATTATTTGAAAGAAAATAATAATAAATAAAATAAATAATATATACACCACACAACAGCTCTAAGGTATTAATGACATAGTAAAATGTTGAAAATGAGTGGAATGCCCCTTTAATGAAAGACTGATATCCTAATATATCACATAACATTCAGTGTGCTGCTGATATCCTAATCTATCACATAACATTCAGTGTGCTGCTGATATCCTAATCTATCACATAACATTCAGTGTGCTGCTGATATCCTAATCTATCACATAACATTCAGTGTGCTGCTGATATCCTAATCTATCACATAACATTCAGTGTGCTGCTGATATCCTAATATATATAATCTATCACATAACATTCAGTGTGCTGCTGATATCCTAATCTATCACATAACATTCAGTGTGCTGCTGATATCCTAATATATATAATCTATCACATAACATTCAGTGTGCTGCTGATATCCTAATCTATCACATAACATTCAGTGTGCTGCTGATATCCTAATATATATAATCTATCACATAACATTCAGTGTGCTGCTGATATCCTAATCTATCACATAACATTCAGTGTGCTGCTGATATCCTAGCCTAGCCCTTTAATGAAAGACTGATATATAATCTATCACATAACATTCAGTGTGCTGCTGATATCCTAATATATATAATCTATCACATAACATTCAGTGTGCTGCTGATATCCTAGCCACAATTGTAATCTGCAATGAAAAATAATTATTCTGACTATTATTTTGATTATATTTAATGGTACCCTTGAGCTTGTGTACTTGCACAAGGTCATCATTGGCAAGATGATTGGCAAGAAAATACATCAACAAGTATTTTGATACAAATACTGGGTCATAATACAAATACAAAATACTGATCTGAGAAAGGTATTTAAGATACAAATACATGTATTTTGAAAATACACAATTACATTCGATAAAAACAATTCATAGATTGATTGCCAAATATTAAATGAATTACCCTTTTAACCACCATGTGTCCATTTTCATCCATGTACTGCTCTTCCATCACTGAGTGAGGGGGCAGGTCAGGTATTTCATCAACCTATAGGAGACACAAGGCACAGGACCTTGTCAGCAATGGTTGGAACATGACGGTGTTGCATGACTCACTTGGGGACATGCCAGCAACAAAAATAAATAGGATGCAAACAAATTGTGTTATTTACACGCGACAGGGAAATATTTGGTATTCAAACAAATCAGCACAACGTACAACCTGTTAAAAAACCTGTTCATGTGTTTTAGTTATTGCATATACCAAACCGGAGTAGCAGATCTAATGAAAATGACCGCTACAAGGGTCATTCATATTTCATACAATTGGCCAACACTGTTTGTTAGACACAAAATAGGTATATATAGATAGAATTTAGACTTTTAAATATTTACACCCTACATGCTCACACATGATCACACTTCAGTCCATGCTCCGATGGATACCTGAATGAAAACTCTCCTTCGCACTACTCTGGTGGTCCAAAATTCCTCATCTGAACTGTCACCTGAAACTGTTCCAAGCTGTGCTGTGATCTCCTGACCAGTTAAGACAAATATATTGTGGTTGGTTTAAATACAATGGCAGCAGAGCAAGCAATAGCTGTAAATTGTAATGGAAGGTAACACACTGGAGAAAAAAAACATTTGATTTGCAGTGCCATTTTAGAATGCATTCCATGCATGTGTGTGGTTAGATAATGAATTGGAATGTTTTAAAATGTTATTCTCAAGAGTGAAATCCGCAGCAAAAGCAAATCTGATATATGTTTAAGCAAATGTCAGCTGTGATGAACAAAACCATCTATAAAGAAAAACAAAGCTGGTGAAGTATTTGTCTCTGCATTTGTTAGCGTTGCGTGAATCAACAAACGGCATGCTAAGGATTAGGATCGGTCAATTCTTCAATCAAAATGAAAAAGAGGGTTAAACTGAGTTTCATCCACGAGGCCACAGTTATTATAAAGCAGGGAGTTGGGTTAGCAGCTCTGGGTGGGAAACCTTGAAAGGGCACGACGTGTGTCGTGTGCCAAATCTCATCTTACCCTTGCCAGAGCATTATCATCACATGCTGCCCCTCCACAGGCAGGAAGTTCTTGCGAAGCCTCATAAAAGGTGGAATCTTCTTTGTGTGCTTCAGGGGACTCTGCTAACTTGTCATAGGACTCATTTCTATCATCAGAGGGCTCGCATACATCCTCATAGTCATCACTTTCCGAGGACAAGGCAAAGTGTACTCCTTTGCCTTGTCTGCAGGCAGTGTAAAGTTGGTCTTTTGATTTGGTATACGTCTTTCCTGGTCCTCCATGACTGGTGTTCTTTCTCTTAGGTTCATCAGACTCGGTCTCTGAGAAATGTGACCCAACCTGCTCACAGTCAAAAAATGGCTCTTGGTCAGAGTCTTCAAAGCTTGCAATACCAGCAACACTGTGCAAAGCGTTTGGTTTGGAGCTATTGACGTTTGAGTTACTAGAGGACTCGGCATACTCAGGCGGGACGCTGAACTCCTCATCAAAGGCTGATGCCACATCTGCTTCGGGTCCAGATAAAGTGGTCTGAAATGCAGGATGCTCATTGCTTACAGGGGTTAAAGAATCCCTTGATTGTTGTGAGTTGGTCCTCTGTCTAAATTCAACAGAGGGCGAGTTATAGTTTTCTGGACAGGAGTATGGCATCAATTCCTCAAACTGGAATTGTCTTGGACAGGTGACTGTCTCGGGAGTTTGTGGAGTCAAATCAGAGACAGAATGAGAGGAGAGATCATCAGTCTGAATGGTTTCAAGGGTAGTTGTCTCTATGATATATGGACTTTTATCTTGGGTACATTGTGTTTCTTTTAGCTCATAGCGGTTTGTTCCAGTACATGAAGTGTCCGAAACCATCTCAGTTTTAATCAAAAGGGGCATTTCCTTGGCCATGTGATCAATACTGGAATTTTCTTCAGTAGCATCAAATAGATCTTCCTCGGGTAGGTGAGGTTGGTGTTTCTTTAGAGACAACTCAGGAAGAGTCACTGAAGTGGCTATATCAGAAGAATCTTCATCACGTGTATTAGGGTGAACCACTTCACACAGAAAACTGGATTCTATTGATGGCCCCATAAGGTGCACAGGAGATTCTTGAATCTCAATTGACCCTGTGGGCGAGTTGGCATTAGTTGTAACGGTATCTGATGTTTCAACTCTGTGTGAGTGAATGGAAGTAACTGGGTCCAAGCTGTCAAACTGAGCAGGTGTGTATATAACTATGCACTGCTCTGATGATGCTTTAATCAGATCAGGAGTGATTCTGAATACTTCTGGTTCAGTTTGATCCACAGTGGTGATATATGCAGGCGCTGAGGCTGGTGCATGTATTTGTGTTTGTATAACGGAGGACACATTGGCTCTGAAGGTATTACTAGCTTCACCAAGGCACTGGTCTTCTGGCGAGAGGTCATCAAGCTCAATATAAGGTTCATCCAAATCAGGACTTTCATCACTTGATTCTGACGGAGGTTCAAGTATCTCTGGTTTGAAATTCAGTTTCATCTCTTCTAGATCTGATAACAGCCGATCGAGCTGAGGGGATCCGGACCCTGTTGGTGTTCCAGGAGTCGGCTCCAAAGACACGACAGCTGAATCCTCTTGATGGTCTTTGGATGTATGTCTCAGTAGGTCTGGTACCACTAGGCTCGTGTCATCTAAGGTGGATTCTAGACTTGATAGGCTTTCTTCTCTTTCCGGTGGTGAGCTCATTTCATCAGTAGGGGTAATTTCAACGTGGGTTTGACTGCAGTCAAATCCAGTTTGATCGTCAAATTCTGAAGATGATTGCTTTTCAGGTAAAAGCGTATTAATTGGATTGTGTGCCGATGATGGAAACTCAGTTGAATAGGCCTGATTCTGTTCTAAATCGACAATTGAAGTTTCAGAAAGATTTCTTGTGGAAGATCCAGAGGACACCTACAAGAAATGATAAAATGGAATGAGGTATAGAAAAATAAATGTGAATAAATGGATATGTCATGGGTAATGTTTTCTTCAGGGGGTTTGAAAGAATCATACATTGCATGCACTTTTTCTATGATTATGATTTACTCAATTTGGAAATAGACTTCCAACTTGCACATTTAAAGGTTCTGTGAGTGATTTTATTTTTGTTAAAGTAATTGGTAAATAGCTCTACATTGCCATAGTAATCACCACCATAGAGTATTTGTTCAGTAGCAGGGGTCTCCCCATCTCTACAGCAGAAAAAGTGAAGGAAGTTTGTTTGAAAGAAGTGATGAAATACACAAATGCGTTTGTATGAAATGGTATCCCACCTGATATTTTATTGTGTTTACTAATGGGAGAGATGGGGAGACCCATGATACTGAACAAACATTATACTATAGCTATGATTGTCAGAATATAGAGCTTTAACTTTTTAACAAAACAGAAACAACAACAAAAAAACACTTACATCATGCACCTTTAACAGCCTTGTGCAGATATAATGTATTATTAATACACTTGCATCAAAATGCATCATAAAATTATGGAAATGTTTGTGATTTGGAAGTGAGAATACTATTGGAGGCATTAGATTTAGTGTCTGTGATATCAAAATGATTGTTTACATCATCATATTTAATGTAAATATATGATGCACACCATGAAAGTGTATTTGAGTTGGATGGTATTCCTGGTACAAATGGGCTAAAAACACTAAAGCAATACATTAATAGGGCACTGATAAAAAGGTCAGACTTATATGACAAATCATTGTGTCACATCATGGTAGGAGCATTCATGGTTGTTGATCCATTCATTTCCATTAGTTGTAGTTGCTGTTGCTCTAATGCAAACATGCCACAGCAGAAAACTGAAGCCCCTAGATCAGACACATTAGTGGAAGCTTCAGCACAGCGTCCTAAGCAAGTTTCACACACTATGCACTGTCATCTCCATTCATTTTGAAAGCCTCATTGCATTCTCTGCCGAACACAAGCTTGTGCTGTCTTACCGACAACCAGGACCTTTCACTTCCCCTCTCATGGTCTTTCTTGTCATGATCTTGGGTCTGTTTATTGTCGTTTTGATTGATGCTCAGTCCACTAATCATGTTCTCTTCTTTTCATTGAGTTTCCTTCCTTCAAGTATTTTATGGAAATGCATCTCCAGCCAGACAGCATGAATTGCAGTTTAATTCTGATGGCATGAGACTCAACACTATACAAATTTGCCTAATGCTGGCAATCTGAGGAGGAAGCCTTACATATAACCTGGAGAAAAAACGTATGAGGAGGGTCCTCTGTACTGTTTATCAACTGTTTCACATTAAACCGTGGTATATGAGATTTTGTTTCTGTGTATGTTTCCTCATTGTCTGCTGATCTAATGTTGTTAAATGTTTTCCATTGGCTTTGGAACATAGCTTTACAGAAGCCTACCTTACTATGGAGGATTTCCTTTAGAAAATGGATCATAATGGTCCCATGTAATTGTTGTTAAGAACACAGAATACTAGCCAACATTTTAAGACAAAGGTTGTCCTATTTTAGACACTGTATGATGATAATGATTCCAACACAATTTCTATAGATGGCTTTCAACATTTCCAGGACATACATGGTGGTTTTAACTCCGGATAAGATAAACAGTATAGTCAACAAAGGACTGATTAGTGTGGTTGCCGATAGGCAAAAAGAATATTCTTATTGGTCTTTTTTTACCCTCATCTTATTGGACAATAATTACAACCCCCCCACTCTATAATTCCACAGGATACACATTTTTTGACCCTCATCTTATTGGACAATATACGGTGACATCACAATGATATACATCAACCACAATCGCAATTCGATTCGTCGTTACAAATATTCAGCTTGAGGGCTGAAATGCTGAATTCATGTGGTTTATTGTTCTTAAATTAAAAATAAAGGCTCAACCTCTGAATATGTTGGAGGATATAGAGTTACGGTATGAATGTACAGTGAATGGCACTATAGCTGCTTCTGCTTGTCAGTTAATTGTAGTAAAAGCAGTGCTTTACAGGAGATGACTTATCTACTTACAAAAGTAAATGATAATTAAATTACTTTCTATTTTGGGAGATTGGGGGAAAAAAAAATAATAATAAAAAAAGAGAGAGAAAGAAAAATAATGATGCAGGGAAGACGTTTATTTCGGTTACAGGGGTGTGTACTTCAATGACATGTTGTTGAATGAAAACACAATGGATTCAGTGGACTCTGTTGTTATCAAAGCAGTTCCATAAATCTGTCATGTACTCGTCATGTACTCTATAGGATAAGTGTAGTCATGGGTTTCCAGAAGTTGGCACATGCCAGAAACAACATGTGTATGGTAAGCGATATACACCACTCTGTCCCGAATTCAACTTAGGGTCTAAGATTCTAGCCATGATACATTACAACATCGGGATTTAACACATTTTATCTAAAGGGTGGGATGGGGTGCACACAGGGGTGTAGTTACGATTGTTCTGTAAGAAAGTTGGGCCGCCAAAGTCATGTCTATGAGTCAAGTCTCTGAATGGACTATTCAATTTAGGCTCAGAAGCTCTCAAAGGTGGTCATTCATCTTTTTTCAGAAAGATGGGCTTCTGCGTATGTCCAATGTATAAACTAATACTTCGGTTGGACGACAAAGATACATTTGCAGTTTCATTTTCAACAGAACAATACTGACAATGTCAAACAGAATACAAGGAACATAGCCCTCAAATATATTTTTTAAAGCTTGGAAAAAGTTGAATGAAGTAATACAGAGAATCACAATATTCAATCCCATCAAGATTCGGCAGTTGTTTTTTTGTATTTATAAGCTGCTTCTGCTGCTGTTTTCCAACAATTATGAAGTCATTTGCCGCACTTTTCTGAGATGTATTGAAGCAGGACTTTTAGAGACTGAATATTGTGATTTGTATTGCAAATCTGGTGAGTCTGTGTGGATAGTGGGGGCTACACTCATGCAACAGATTCTGGTGGTAGTGGTCTTGTGTCAGTGACTAGTCACTTCCACAAGGCCACTGGTAAATATATCATATGTCTCCTTCATCTGGAAGAGAAGCAATCTCAACCATTTCCCATTCAGCAGAATCTGGGGTCTTAAATATGGGTCCTGTCGCAGGTGTTTCAGATGGTGACATAGGCGTGTCAGTTGGACATTCTGTTGCTGAATAATAACTGACTGTAGAGTCATCTGACATTTTGTCATCTGATAAGGTTTGTATATCGCTAAAGCTTTGCTGTTCCTCAGTGCCAACTGATTGATGTGCATCGCAAAGTACCCCAGGCTGATCTTCCTCTGTACATTCAGAGAAGGTTATCTCATCAAGACTTGACTCAGAATAATCTGATTGAGTCAATAGTTCTTTCTCTGATTCTCCTAGTGATTCGACGTGTTCTGCTTCTGGTGTGTTTAGTGCAGACAACCAGCAGTCAAGGAAGGACTGAGTATAATCATCCTCTGAGGACAAAAGATCAGTTAATGGGGAGACTTGAAATATCTCAATATCTCCTTCTCCTGGTGACTCTGACTGTTTCAAATGACTGGTACTTTGTACCACGTGTGCCTGCCCTTTGGAATCTTTTTCATGGTCATATTCTGAGCTAAACGATCCCGGTGAATCTGGTCTGTGTTCTGCAAATAACTCTTCGAGACTATATGTGGTGTATTCAAGATCTGAGCTTTCTGAAGCAGAGGAGAATGGGCTGGCTCCAGAGAACTGGAAGTAATCATTACAAATCTGATTTCCATATTGGGGAATTGGGGAGTCGGGAGAAAGTCGTCTATACTCGTTTAACAATGCAACGGAGTCCGGTGAAGAAGGTCTAGATTCTGAAAACAATACTTCTGGGAATATAAAATCATCAACAGAAGATACTGATTCGGGTGACAATGGTCTATTCTTCAACAACAATTTGTTGAAGGGCTTGTGAAATTCACTGCCAATTACAATGGAATCAGGGGACTCTGCTCTGTCATCATCAAACATAAAATAAGGGCCTGGATCTGAGAACTCCCAGTCTGAAATTATTGATTCGGGTGACATTGATCGATCTTCTGAGAATTCCAGACGACAATATTGTGAATTGAACTGTAGAATTGGTGAGTCTGAGGATAGTGGCCTATATGATGCAACAGATTCTGGTGAAGGTGGCCTCATATCAGTGATCGTGTGGTGAACAGATAAAAGATTTCTGTCACCTGAGCCTGTGAGTGATTCAGGAGAGAGTGGCCTATGTTGTGGAAATTCCCATTCGGTGGAATATAGGGTTGGAACTATAAATCCAGTCTCAATTATTTCAGATGGTGATGTATGAGTGCTAGAATGGCATTCTCGTACTGTATATTCAGTGATTGTAGGACATGGTAGAGAAGAAACTAATACCGTTTTGTCATCTAATATGCTTTCAAAATAGCCTAATTCATCTGGGTGCGGTTGTGGTGTATCACAAAGTACCTCTTCCTGATTCTCCACTGTACATTCAGAGGACATGGACATGGCTTTGTCTGCTAGTGGGTTCCCTGTAGAGAAAGGTGATTCGTCGATGAGACTTAGCTCAGATTGCACTGATTCAGGGGTCATTGGTTGGACTGTCTCTGATTCTCCTAGTGAGGTAACTGGTGGTCTTAATTCGGACAACCAGTAGTCGAGGAAATACTGAGTGTATTCATTTTCTGATAAGTCAATTTCAGTTGATGAAGTAGTGGCTTGAAATACACTTTCAACGTCTTCTGAAACATCACTGAGGCTTTGTACCACAGCCGCATAAGATTGAAGCATTGGATCTGATGACGATAGGCTGCTAATGTGACTCTCTCCTTTGGTGTCCTTTTCATATGCATATTCTGAGCTAAATGATTTTGGTGTATCTGGTCTGTTTTCTGCAAATAACTCCTTAAGACAATATGCAGTGTATTCAAGTTCTGAGCTTTCTGATGCCGACGAGGAAGACCTGGGTCCTGAGAACTGTAAGTAATAATCACAAAATCCCTGTTCATATTGACAAATTGGAGAGTCCGGGGAAAGTGGTCTATACTTGTTTAAGAAAGCGACTGATTCGGGTGAGGATGGTCTAAATTCTGAAAAGAAGACATCTGGGAATAAAAGATCATCAAGAGAAGATATTGATTCTGGTGACAATGGCCTGTACTCATCAAATTCACTATCAAACAGAATGGAATCAGGAGATGCTGGTCTATTTTCATCAAACAATTGATCAAGGCTTGAGTCAGAACCCTCCCAGTCTGAAATGATCGATTCAGGTGATTCTATTGCCTCAAAGTCAACAAGTGACTCTGGGGACTCTGGTCTTTTGTCAGAAAGCAGGTCCTGTAGGCAATATTCAGAATAATCAAGGTCTGAAATCGCTGACATAGGGGACAAAGGTCTGCTGCTAGGGTAATGCAAATAATAATCACAGTGATGGTGCCTGAGCTGAGCAAGAGTCGGGAGAGGACGCCAGGAGCTGTATGCCTCAACTGATGCCACAGACCCTGGGGAGGATGGTCTAAATTCTAATAACCAGTCCTGCAACTGTGAAAAGTCAAAATCTGAAGACATTGACTCTGGGGAAAGGGGCCTCTCATGAGACAGCTGTTGCATGTCTGCTAAAATGGATTCTGGAGAATCTGGTCTAGCTCGTTCAAACAGGCTTTCAAGACATAGATCGGCCTCTTCCCAATCTGATGTGTCTGACACTGGTGAAGGCGACCTATTTGCTAGATATCCAAAATCATAAACATAAACCGCCCATTTGAACTCAGGTATGGGTGAGTCAGGAGAGAGGGACCTAAATTCATCCAGAGATGGTGCGGAGTCAGTGGACTGAGGTCTTAATTCAGTCATCCAATAGTCGAGGAAAGACTGATTGTAATCATCGTGGGATGACCATGATTCAGGGGAAAGAGGTCTGATTTCATGGGCATCCTGTTTAACGCTAGGATCTGACTCCTTCAATTGGGCTCTACCTTTGACATCTGCATAGCTTAGATGTTCCACTGCTGACACTATTCTCAGTGCAGCTAGTGAATCGTTAATTTGCTGAGTTTTCTCGTGTGATGTGAATGAGTCTGGTGAGTCTGGCCTGCTTTCATCAAACAAGTCCTCCAAACAATAACCAGAGTACTCAATATCTGACACCATAGACCGAGGTGACTCAGGTCTACCTCCAGTATACTGTAAGTAGTAATTACAATGTTGATCGCTGACTTGGCCAACTGTCGGGTGGTCAAACAAGTGACACTCGTCAAGTGATGCCACAGACCCTGGGGAAGATGGTCTAAAGTCTGCCAACCAGTCCTGCAACTGTGAAAACTCAAAATCTGAAGACATTGATTCTGGGGAAAGGGGCCTCTCACGAGATAGCTGTTCCATGTCTGCTAAAATGGATTCTGGAGAATCTGGTCTAGCTCGTTCAAACAGGCTTTCAAGACATAGATCGGCCTCTTCCCAATCTGATGTGTCTGACACTGGTGAAGGCGACCTATTTGCTAGATATCCAAAATTATAAACATAAACCGCCCATTTGAACTCAGGTATGGGTGAGTCGGGAGAGAGGGACCTAAATTCATCCAGAGATGGTGCGGAGTCAGTGGACTGAGGTCTTAATTCAGTCATCCAATAGTCGAGGAAAGACTGGTTGTAATCATCATGGGATGACCATGATTCAGGGGAAAGAGGTCTGATTTCATGGGCATCCAGTTTAACGGTAGGATCTGACTCCTTCAATTGGGCTCTACCTTTGACATCTGCATAGCTTATATGTTTCACTGCTGACAGTATTCTCAGTGCAGCTAGTGAATCGTTCATTTGCTGAGATTTCTCATGTGATGTGAATGAGTCTGGTGAGTCTGGCCTGCTTTCATCAAACAAGTCCTCCAAACAATAACCAGAGTACTCAATATCTGACACCATAGACCGAGGTGACTCAGGTCTACCTCCAGTATACTGTAAGTAGTAATTACAATGTTGATCGCTGACTTGGCCAACTGTCGGGTGGTCAAACAAGTGACACTCGTCAAGTGATGCCACAGACCCTGGGGAAGATGGTCTAAAGTCTGCCAACCAGTCCTGCAACTGTGAAAACTCAAAATCTGAAGACATTGATTCTGGGGAAAGGGGCCTCTCACGAGAAAGCTGTTCCATGTCTGCTAAAATGGATTCTGGAGAATCTGGTCTAGCTCGTTCAAACAGGCTTTCAAGACATAGATCGGCCTCTTCCCAATCTGATGTGTCTGACACTGGTGAAGGCGACCTATTTGCTAGATATCCAAAATTATAAACATAAACCGCCCATTTGAACTCAGGGATGGGTGAGTCGGGAGAGAGGGACCTAAATTCATCCAGAGATGGTGCGGAGTCAGTGGACTGAGGTCTTAATTCAGTCATCCAATAGTCGAGGAAAGACTGGTTGTAATCATCGTGGGATGACCATGATTCAGGGGAAAGAGGTCTGATTTCATGGGCATCCAGTTTAACGCTAGGATCTGACTTCTTCAATTGGGCTCTACCTTTGACATCTGCATAGCTTAGATGTTGCACTGCTGACACTATTCTCAGTGCAGCTAGTGAATCGTTAATTTGCTGAGTTTTCTCATGTGATGTGAATGAGTCTGGTGAGTCTGGCCTGCTTTCATCAAACAAGTCCTCCAAACAATAACCAGAGTACTCAATATCTGACACCATAGACCGAGGTGACTCAGGTCTACCTCCAGTATACTGTAAGTAGTAATTACAATGTTGATCGCTGACTTGGCCAACTGTCGGGTGGTCAAACAAGTGACACTCGTCAAGTGATGCCACAGACCCTGGGGAAGATGGTCTAAAGTCTGCCAACCAGTCCTGCAACTGTGAAAACTCAAAATCTGAAGACATTGATTCTGGGGAAAGGGGCCTCTCACGAGAAAGCTGTTCCATGTCTGCTAAAATGGATTCTGGAGAATCTGGTCTAGCTCGTTCAAACAGGCTTTCAAGACATAGATCGGCCTCTTCCCAATCTGATGTGTCTGACACTGGTGAAGGCGACCTATTTGCTAGATATCCAAAATTATAAACATAAACCAACCATTTGAACTCAGGTATGGGTGAGTCGGGAGAGAGGGACCTAAATTCATCCAGAGATGGTGCGGAGTCAGTGGACTGAGGTCTTAATTCAGTCATCCAATAGTCGAGGAAAGACTGATTGTAATCATCGTGGGATGACCATGATTCAGGGGAAAGAGGTCTGATTTCATGGGCACCCAGTTTAACGCTAGGATCCGACTCCTTCAATTGGGCTCTACCTTTGACATCTGCATAGCTTAGATGTTTCACTGCTGACACTATTCTCAGTGCAGCTAGTGAATCGTTAATTTGCTGAGTTTTCTCGTGTGATGTGAATGAGTCTGGTGAGTCTGGCCTGCTTTCATCAAACAAGTCCTCCAAACAATAACCAGAGTACTCAATATCTGACACCATAGACCGAGGTGACTCAGGTCTACCTCCAGTATACTGTAAGTAGTAATTACAATGTTGATCGCTGACTTGGCCAACTGTCGGGTGGTCAAACAAGTGACACTCGTCAAGTGATGCCACAGACCCTGGGGAAGATGGTCTAAAGTCTGCCAACCAGTCCTGCAACTGTGAAAACTCAAAATCTGAAGACATTGATTCTGGGGAAAGGGGCCTCTCACGAGATAGCTGTTCCATGTCTGCTAAAATGGATTCTGGAGAATCTGGTCTAGCTCGTTCAAACAGGCCTTCAAGACATAGGTCGGCATCTTCCCAATCTGATGTGTCTGACAGTGGTGAAGGCGACCTATTTGCTAGATATACAAAATCAGAAGCAAAAGCCTGCCATTTGAATTGAGGTATGGGAGAGTCAGGAGAGAGGGGCCTATATTCATCCAGAGATGGTGCGGAGTCAGTGGACTGAGGTCTTAATTCAGTCATCCAATAGTCGAGGAAAGACTGATTGTAACCATCGTGGGATGACCATGATTCAGGGGAAAGAGGTCTGATTTCATGTGCTTGCTTTTGAACACTAGGATCTTCCTCTTTCAATTGGGCTGTACATTTCACAACATCTGCATAGCTTAGATGTTTCACTGCTGACAGTATTCTCAGTGCAGCTAGTGAATCGTTAATTTGCTGAGTTTTCTCGTGTGATGTGAATGAGTCTGGTGAGTCTGGCCTGCTTTCATCAAACAAGTCCTCCAAACAATAACCAGAGTACTCAATATCTGACACCATAGACCAAGGAGACTCAGGTCTACCTCCAGTATACTGTAAGTAGTAATTACAATGTTGATCGCTGACTTGGCCAACTGTCGGGTGGTCAAACAAGTGACACTCGTCAAGTGATGCCACAGACCCTGGGGAAGATGGTCTAAAGTCTGCCAACCAGTCCTGCAACTGTGAAAACTCAAAATCTGAAGACATTGATTCTGGGGAAAGGGGCCTCTCACGAGATAGCTGTTCCATGTCTGCTAAAATGGATTCTGGAGAATCTGGTCTAGCTCGTTCAAACAGGCCTTCAAGACATAGGTCGGCATCTTCCCAATCTGATGTGTCTGACACTGGTGAAGGTGACCTATTTGCTAGATATACAAAATCAGAAGCAAAAGCCTGCCATTTGAATTGAGGTATGGGAGAGTCAGGAGAGAGGGGCCTATATTCATCCAGAGATGGTGCGGAGTCAGTGGACTGAGGTCTTAATTCAGTCATCCAATAGTCGAGGAAAGACTGATTGTAATCATCGTGGGATGACCATGATTCAGGGGAAAGAGGTCTGATTTCATGTGCTTCCTTTTGAACAGTAGGATCTTCCTCTTTCAATTGGGCTGTACATTTCACAACATCTGCATAGCTTAGATGTTTCACTGCTGACAGTATTCTCAGTGCAGCTAGTGAATCGTTAATTTGCTGAGTTTTCTCATATGATGTGAATGAGTCTGGTGAGTCTGGCCTGCTTTCATCAAACAAGTCCTCCAAACAATAACCAGAGTACTCAATATCTGACACCATAGACCGAGGTGACTCAGGTCTACCTCCAGTATACTGTAAGTAGTAATTACAATGTTGATCGCTGACTTGGCCAACTGTCGGGTGGTCAAACAAGTGACACTCGTCAAGTGATGCCACAGACCCTGGGGAAGATGGTCTAAAGTCTGCCAACCAGTCCTGCAACTGTGAAAACTCAAAATCTGAAGACATTGATTCTGGGGAAAGGGGCCTCTCACGAGATAGCTGTTCCATGTCTGCTAAAATGGATTCTGGAGAATCTGGTCTAGCTCGTTCAAACAGGCTTTCAAGACATAGGTCGGCATCTTCCCAATCTGATGTGTCTGACACTGGTGAAGGCGACTTATTTGCTAAATATCCAAAATCAGAAGCAAAAGCCTGCCATTTGAATTGAGGTATGGGAGAGTCAGGAGAGAGGGGCCTATATTCATCCAGAGATGGTGCGGAGTCAATGGACTGAGGTCTTAATTCAGTCATCCAATAGTCGAGGAAAGACTGATTGTAATCATCGTGGGATGACCATGATTCAGGGGAAAGAGGTCTGATTTCATGTGCTTGCTTTTGAACACTAGGATCTTCCTCTTTCAATTGGGCTGTACATTTCACAACATCTGCATAGCTTAGATGTTTCACTGCTGACAGTATTCTCAGTGCAGCTAGTGAATCGTTAATTTGCTGAGTTTTCTCATATGATGTGAATGAGTCTGGTGAGTCTGGCCTGCTTTCATCAAACAAGTCCTCCAAACAATAACCAGAGTACTCAATATCTGACACCATAGACCGAGGTGACTCAGGTCTACCTCCAGTATACTGTAAGTAGTAATTACAATGTTGATCGCTGACTTGGCCAACTGTCGGGTGGTCAAACAAGTGACACTCGTCAAGTGATGCCACAGACCCTGGGGAAGATGGTCTAAAGTCTGCCAACCAGTCCTGCAACTGTGAAAACTCAAAATCTGAAGACATTGATTCTGGGGAAAGGGGCCTCTCACGAGATAGCTGTTCCATGTCTGCTAAAATGGATTCTGGAGAATCTGGTCTAGCTCGTTCAAACAGGCCTTCAAGACATAGGTCGGCATCTTCCCAATCTGATGTGTCTGACACTGGTGAAGGCGACCTATTTGCTAGATATACAAAATCAGAAGCAAAAGCCTGCCATTTGAATTGAGGTATGGGAGAGTCAGGAGAGAGGGGCCTATATTCATTCAGAGATGGTGCGGAGTCAGTGGACTGAGGTCTTAATTCAGTCATCCAATAGTCGAGGAAAGACTGATTGTAATCATCGTGGGATGACCATGATTCAGGGGAAAGAGGTCTGATTTCATGTGCTTGCTTTTGAACACTAGGATCTTCCTCTTTCAATTGGGCTGTACATTTCACAACATCTGCATAGCTTAGATGTTTCACTGCTGACAGTATTCTCAGTGCAGCTAGTGAATCGTTAATTTGCTGAGTTTTCTCATATGATGTGAATGAGTCTGGTGAGTCTGGCCTGCTTTCATCAAACAAGTCCTCCAAACAATAACCAGAGTACTCAATATCTGACACCATAGACCGAGGTGACTCAGGTCTACCTCCAGTATACTGTAAGTAGTAATTACAATGTTGATCGCTGACTTGGCCAACTGTCGGGTGGTCAAACAAGTGACACTCGTCAAGTGATGCCACAGACCCTGGGGAAGATGGTCTAAAGTCTGCCAACCAGTCCTGCAACTGTGAAAACTCAAAATCTGAAGACATTGATTCTGGGGAAAGGGGCCTCTCACGAGATAGCTGTTCCATGTCTGCTAAAATGGATTCTGGAGAATCTGGTCTAGCTCGTTCAAACAGGCTTTCAAGACATAGGTCGGCATCTTCCCAATCTGATGTGTCTGACACTGGTGAAGGCGACTTATTTGCTAAATATCCAAAATCAGAAGCAAAAGCCTGCCATTTGAATTGAGGTATGGGAGAGTCAGGAGAGAGGGGCCTATATTCATCCAGAGATGGTGCGGAGTCAGTGGACTGAGGTCTTAATTCAGTCATCCAATAGTCGAGGAAAGACTGATTGTAATCATCGTGGGATGACCATGATTCAGGGGAAAGAGGTCTGATTTCATGTGCTTGCTTTTGAACACTAGGATCTTCCTCTTTCAATTGGGCTGTACATTTCACAACATCTGCATAGCTTAGATGTTTCACTGCTGACAGTATTCTCAGTGCAGCTAGTGAATCGTTAATTTGCTGAGTTTTCTCATATGATGTGAATGAGTCTGGTGAGTCTGGCCTGCTTTCATCAAACAAGTCCTCCAAACAATAACCAGAGTACTCAATATCTGACACCATAGACCGAGGTGACTCAGGTCTACCTCCAGTATACTGTAAGTAGTAATTACAATGTTGATCGCTGACTTGGCCAACTGTCGGGTGGTCAAACAAGTGACACTCGTCAAGTGATGCCACAGACCCTGGGGAAGATGGTCTAAAGTCTGCCAACCAGTCCTGCAACTGTGAAAACTCAAAATCTGAAGACATTGATTCTGGGGAAAGGGGCCTCTCACGAGATAGCTGTTCCATGTCTGCTAAAATGGATTCTGGAGAATCTGGTCTAGCTCGTTCAAACAGGCTTTCAAGACATAGGTCGGCATCTTCCCAATCTGATGTGTCTGACACTGGTGAAGGCGACTTATTTGCTAAATATCCAAAATCAGAAGCAAAAGCCTGCCATTTGAATTGAGGTATGGGAGAGTCAGGAGAGAGGGGCCTATATTCATCCAGAGATGGTGCGGAGTCAGTGGACTGAGGTCTTAATTCAGTCATCCAATAGTCGAGGAAAGACTGATTGTAATCATCGTGGGATGACCATGATTCAGGGGAAAGAGGTCTGATTTCATGTGCTTGCTTTTGAACACTAGGATCTTCCTCTTTCAATTGGGCTGTAAATTTCACAACATCTGCATAGCTTAGATGTTTCACTGCTGACAGTATTCTCAGTGCAGCTAGTGAATCGTTAATTTGCTGAGTTTTCTCATATGATGTGAATGAGTCTGGTGAGTCTGGCCTGCTTTCATCAAACAAGTCCTCCAAACAATAACCAGAGTACTCAATATCTGACACCATAGACCGAGGTGACTCAGGTCTACCTCCAGTATACTGTAAGTAGTAATTACAATGTTGATCGCTGACTTGGCCAACTGTCGGGTGGTCAAACAAGTGACACTCGTCAAGTGATGCCACAGACCCTGGGGAAGATGGTCTAAAGTCTGCCAACCAGTCCTGCAACTGTGAAAACTCAAAATCTGAAGACATTGATTCTGGGGAAAGGGGCCTCTCACAAGATAGCTGTTCCATGTCTGCTAAAATGGATTCTGGAGAATCTGGTCTAGCTCGTTCAAACAGGCCTTCAAGACATAGGTCGGCATCTTCCCAATCTGATGTGTCTGACAGTGGTGAAGGCGACCTATTTGCTAGATATACAAAATCAGAAGCAAAAGCCTGCCATTTGAATTGAGGTATGGGAGAGTCAGGAGAGAGGGGCCTATATTCATCCAGAGATGGTGCGGAGTCAGTGGACTGAGGTCTTAATTCAGTCATCCAATAGTCGAGGAAAGACTGATTGTAATCATCGTGGGATGACCATGATTCAGGGGAAAGAGGTCTGATTTCATGTGCTTGCTTTTGAACACTAGGATCCTCCTCTTTCAATTGGGCTGTACATTTCACAACATCTGCATAGCTTAGATGTTTCACTGCTGACAGTATTCTCAGTGCAGCTAGTGAATCGTTAATTTGCTGAGTTTTCTCATATGATGTGAATGAGTCTGGTGAGTCTGGCCTGCTTTCATCAAACAAGTCCTCCAAACAATAACCAGAGTACTCAATATCTGACACCATAGACCGAGGTGACTCAGGTCTACCTCCAGTATACTGTAAGTAGTAATTACAATGTTGATCGCTGACTTGGCCAACTGTCGGGTGGTCAAACAAGTGACACTCGTCAAGTGATGCCACAGACCCTGGGGAAGATGGTCTAAAGTCTGCCAACCAGTCCTGCAACTGTGAAAACTCAAAATCTGAAGACATTGATTCTGGGGAAAGGGGCCTCTCACGAGATAGCTGTTCCATGTCTGCTAAAATGGATTCTGGAGAATCTGGTCTAGCTCGTTCAAACAGGCCTTCAAGACATAGGTCGGCATCTTCCCAATCTGATGTGTCTGACACTGGTGAAGGCGACCTATTTGCTAGATATACAAAATCAGAAGCAAAAGCCTGCCATTTGAATTGAGGTATGGGAGAGTCAGGAGAGAGGGGCCTATATTCATCCAGAGATGGTGCGGAGTCAGTGGACTGAGGTCTTAATTCAGTCATCCAATAGTCGAGGAAAGACTGATTGTAATCATCGTAGGATGACCATGATTCAGGGGAAAGAGGTCTGATTTCATGTGCTTGCTTTTGAACACTAGGATCTTCCTCTTTCAATTGGGCTGTACATTTCACAACATCTGCATAGCTTAGATGTTTCACTGCTGACAGTATTCTCAGTGCAGCTAGTGAATCGTTAATTTGCTGAGTTTTCTCATATGATGTGAATGAGTCTGGTGAGTCTGGCCTGCTTTCATCAAACAAGTCCTCCAAACAATAACCAGAGTACTCAATATCTGACACCATAGACCGAGGTGACTCAGGTCTACCTCCAGTATACTGTAAGTAGTAATTACAATGTTGATCGCTGACTTGGCCAACTGTCGGGTGGTCAAACAAGTGACACTCGTCAAGTGATGCCACAGACCCTGGGGAAGATGGTCTAAAGTCTGCCAACCAGTCCTGCAACTGTGAAAACTCAAAATCTGAAGACATTGATTCTGGGGAAAGGGGCCTCTCACGAGATAGCTGTTCCATGTCTGCTAAAATGGATTCTGGAGAATCTGGTCTAGCTCGTTCAAACAGGCTTTCAAGACATAGATCGGCCTCTTCCCAATCTGATGTATCTGACACTGGTGAAGGCGACCTATTTGCTAGATATCCAAAATTATAAACATAAACCTCCCATTTGAACTCAGGTATGGGTGAGTCAGGAGAGAGGGACCTAAATTCATCCAGAGATGGTGCGGAGTCAGTGGACTGAGGTCTTAATTCAGTCATCCAATAGTCGAGGAAAGACTGATTGTAATCATCGTGGGATGACCATGATTCAGGGGAAAGAGGTCTGATTTCATGTGCTTGCTTTTGAACACTAGGATCTTCCTCTTTCAATTGGGCTGTACATTTCACAACATCTGCATAGCTTAGATGTTCCACTGCTGACACTATTCTCAGTGTAGCTAGTGAATCGTTAATTTGCTGAGTTTTCTCATATGATGTGAATGAGTCTGGTGAGTCTGGCCTGCTTTCATCAAACAAGTCCTCCAAACAATAACCAGAGTAATCAATATCTGACACCATAGACCGAGGTGACTCAGGTCTACCTCCAGTATACTGTAAGTAGTAATTACAATGTTGATCGCTGACTTGGCCAACTGTCGGGTGGTCAAACAAGTGACACTCGTCAAGTGATGCCACAGACCCTGGGGAAGATGGTCTAAAGTCTGCCAACCAGTCCTGCAACTGTGAAAACTCAAAATCTGAAGACATTGATTCTGGGGAAAGGGGCCTCTCACGAGATAGCTGTTCCATGTCTGCTAAAATGGATTCTGGAGAATCTGGTCTAGCTCGTTCAAACAGGCTTTCAAGACATAGATCGGCCTCTTCCCAATCTGATGTATCTGACACTGGTGAAGGCGACCTATTTGCTAGATATCCAAAATTATAAACATAAACCTCCCATTTGAACTCAGGTATGGGTGAGTCAGGAGAGAGGGACCTAAATTCATCCAGAGATGGTGCGGAGTCAGTGGACTGAGGTCTTAATTCAGTCATCCAATAGTCGAGGAAAGACTGATTGTAATCATCGTGGGATGACCATGATTCAGGGGAAAGAGGTCTGATTTCATGGGCATCCTGTTTAACGCTAGGATCTGACTCCTTCAATTGGGCTCTACCTTTGACATCTGCATAGCTTAGATGTTCCACTGCTGACACTATTCTCAGTGCAGCTAGTGAATCGTTAATTTGCTGAGTTTTCTCGTGTGATGTGAATGAGTCTGGTGAGTCTGGCCTGCTTTCATCAAACAAGTCCTCCAAACAATAACCAGAGTACTCAATATCTGACACCATAGACCGAGGTGACTCAGGTCTACCTCCAGTATACTGTAAGTAGTAATTACAATGTTGATCGCTGACTTGGCCAACTGTCGGGTGGTCAAACAAGTGACACTCGTCAAGTGATGCCACAGACCCTGGGGAAGATGGTCTAAAGTCTGCCAACCAGTCCTGCAACTGTGAAAACTCAAAATCTGAAGACATTGATTCTGGGGAAAGGGGCCTCTCACGAGATAGCTGTTCCATGTCTGCTAAAATGGATTCTGGAGAATCTGGTCTAGCTCGTTCAAACAGGCTTTCAAGACATAGTTCGGCATCTTCCCAATCTGATGTGTCTGACACTGGTGAAGGCGACCTATTTGCTAGATATACAAAATCAGAAGCAAAAGCCTGCCATTTGAATTGAGGTATGGGAGAGTCAGGAGAGAGGGGCCTATATTCATCCAGAGATGGTGCGGAGTCAGTGGACTGAGGTCTTAATTCAGTCATCCAATAGTCGAGGAAAGACTGATCGTAATCATCGTGGGATGACCATGATTCAGGGGAAAGAGGTCTGATTTCATGTGCTTGCTTTTGAACACTAGGATCTTCCTCTTTCAATTGGGCTGTACATTTCACAACATCTGCATAGCTTAGATGTTTCACTGCTGACAGTATTCTCAGTGTAGCTAGTGAATCGTTAATTTGCTGAGTTTTCTCATATGATGTGAATGAGTCTGGTGAGTCTGGCCTGCTTTCATCAAACAAGTCCTCCAAACAATAACCAGAGTACTCAATATCTGACACCATAGACCGAGGTGACTCAGGTCTACCTCCAGTATACTGTAAGTAGTAATTACAATGTTGATCGCTGACTTGGCCAACTGTCGGGTGGTCAAACAAGTGACACTCGTCAAGTGATGCCACAGACCCTGGGGAAGATGGTCTAAAGTCTGCCAACCAGTCCTGCAACTGTGAAAACTCAAAATCTGAAGACATTGATTCTGGGGAAAGGGGCCTCTCACGAGATAGCTGTTCCATGTCTGCTAAAATGGATTCTGGAGAATCTGGTCTAGCTCGTTCAAACAGGCTTTCAAGACATAGGTCGGCATCTTCCCAATCTGATGTGTCTGACACTGGTGAAGGCGACCTATTTGCTAGATATACAAAATCAGAAGCAAAAGCCTGCCATTTGAATTGAGGTATGGGAGAGTCAGGAGAGAGGGGCCTATATTCATCCAGAGATGGTGCGGAGTCAGTGGACTGAGGTCTTAATTCAGTCATCCAATAGTCGAGGAAAGACTGATTGTAATCATCGTGGGATGACCATGATTCAGGGGAAAGAGGTCTGATTTCATGTGCTTGCTTTTGAACACTAGGATCTTCCTCTTTCAATTGGGCTGTACATTTCACAACATCTGCATAGCTTAGACGTTTCACTGCTGACAGTATTCTCAGTGCAGCTAGTGAATCGTTAATTTGCTGAGTTTTCTCATGTGATGTGAATGAGTCTGGTGAGTCTGGCCTGCTTTCATCAAACAAGTCCTCCAAACAATAACCAGAGTACTCAATATCTGACACCATAGACCGAGGTGACTCAGGTCTACCTCCAGTATACTGTAAGTAGTAATTACAATGTTGATCGCTGACTTGGCCAACTGTCGGGTGGTCAAACAAGTGACACTCGTCAAGTGATGCCACAGACCCTGGGGAAGATGGTCTAAAGTCTGCCAACCAGTCCTGCAACTGTGAAAACTCAAAATCTGAAGACATTGATTCTGGGGAAAGGGGCCTCTCACGAGATAACTGTTCCATGTCTGCTAAAATGGATTCTGGAGAATCTGGTCTAGCTCGTTCAAACAGGCCTTCAAGACATAGGTCGGCATCTTCCCAATCTGATGTGTCTGACACTGGTGAAGGCGACCTATTTGCTAAATATCCAAAATCAGAAGCAAAAGCCTGCCATTTGAATTGCGGTATGGGAGAGTCAGGAGAGAGGGGCCTATATTCATCCAGAGATGGTGCGGAGTCAGTGGACTGAGGTCTTAATTCAGTCATCCAATAGTCGAGGAAAGACTGATTGTAATCATCGTGGGATGACCATGATTCAGGGGAAAGAGGTCTGATTTCATGTGCTTGCTTTTGAACACTAGGATCTTCCTCTTTCAATTGGGCTGTACATTTCACAACATCTGCATAGCTTAGATGTTTCACTGCTGACAGTATTCTCAGTGCAGCTAGTGAATCGTTAATTTGCTGAGTTTTCTCATATGATGTGAATGAGTCTGGTGAGTCTGGCCTGCTTTCATCAAACAAGTCCTCCAAACAATAACCAGAGTACTCAATATCTGACACCATAGACCGAGGTGACTCAGGTCTACCTCCAGTATACTGTAAGTAGTAATTACAATGTTGATCGCTGACTTGGCCAACTGTCGGGTGGTCAAACAAGTGACACTCGTCAAGTGATGCCACAGACCCTGGGGAAGATGGTCTAAAGTCTGCCAACCAGTCCTGCAACTGTGAAAACTCAAAATCTGAAGACATTGATTCTGGGGAAAGGGGCCTCTCACGAGATAGCTGTTCCATGTCTGCTAAAATGGATTCTGGAGAATCTGGTCTAGCTCGTTCAAACAGGCTTTCAAGACATAGGTCGGCATCTTCCCAATCTGATGTGTCTGACACTGGTGAAGGCGACTTATTTGCTAAATATCCAAAATCAGAAGCAAAAGCCTGCCATTTGAATTGAGGTATGGGAGAGTCAGGAGAGAGGGGCCTATATTCATCCAGAGATGGTGCGGAGTCAATGGACTGAGGTCTTAATTCAGTCATCCAATAGTCGAGGAAAGACTGATTGTAATCATCGTGGGATGACCATGATTCAGGGGAAAGAGGTCTGATTTCATGTGCTTGCTTTTGAACACTAGGATCTTCCTCTTTCAATTGGGCTGTACATTTCACAACATCTGCATAGCTTAGATGTTTCACTGCTGACAGTATTCTCAGTGTAGCTAGTGAATCGTTAATTTGCTGAGTTTTCTCATATGATGTGAATGAGTCTGGTGAGTCTGGCCTGCTTTCATCAAACAAGTCCTCCAAACAATAACCAGAGTAATCAATATCTGACACCATAGACCGAGGTGACTCAGGTCTACCTCCAGTATACTGTAAGTAGTAATTACAATGTTGATCGCTGACTTGGCCAACTGTCGGGTGGTCAAACAAGTGACACTCGTCAAGTGATGCCACAGACCCTGGGGAAGATGGTCTAAAGTCTGCCAACCAGTCCTGCAACTGTGAAAACTCAAAATCTGAAGACATTGATTCTGGGGAAAGGGGCCTCTCACGAGATAGCTGTTCCATGTCTGCTAAAATGGATTCTGGAGAATCTGGTCTAGCTCGTTCAAACAGGCTTTCAAGACATAGATCGGCCTCTTCCCAATCTGATGTATCTGACACTGGTGAAGGCGACCTATTTGCTAGATATCCAAAATTATAAACATAAACCTCCCATTTGAACTCAGGTATGGGTGAGTCAGGAGAGAGGGACCTAAATTCATCCAGAGATGGTGCGGAGTCAGTGGACTGAGGTCTTAATTCAGTCATCCAATAGTCGAGGAAAGACTGATTGTAATCATCGTGGGATGACCATGATTCAGGGGAAAGAGGTCTGATTTCATGGGCATCCTGTTTAACGCTAGGATCTGACTCCTTCAATTGGGCTCTACCTTTGACATCTGCATAGCTTAGATGTTCCACTGCTGACACTATTCTCAGTGCAGCTAGTGAATCGTTAATTTGCTGAGTTTTCTCGTGTGATGTGAATGAGTCTGGTGAGTCTGGCCTGCTTTCATCAAACAAGTCCTCCAAACAATAACCAGAGTACTCAATATCTGACACCATAGACCGAGGTGACTCAGGTCTACCTCCAGTATACTGTAAGTAGTAATTACAATGTTGATCGCTGACTTGGCCAACTGTCGGGTGGTCAAACAAGTGACACTCGTCAAGTGATGCCACAGACCCTGGGGAAGATGGTCTAAAGTCTGCCAACCAGTCCTGCAACTGTGAAAACTCAAAATCTGAAGACATTGATTCTGGGGAAAGGGGCCTCTCACGAGATAGCTGTTCCATGTCTGCTAAAATGGATTCTGGAGAATCTGGTCTAGCTCGTTCAAACAGGCTTTCAAGACATAGTTCGGCATCTTCCCAATCTGATGTGTCTGACACTGGTGAAGGCGACCTATTTGCTAGATATACAAAATCAGAAGCAAAAGCCTGCCATTTGAATTGAGGTATGGGAGAGTCAGGAGAGAGGGGCCTATATTCATCCAGAGATGGTGCGGAGTCAGTGGACTGAGGTCTTAATTCAGTCATCCAATAGTCGAGGAAAGACTGATCGTAATCATCGTGGGATGACCATGATTCAGGGGAAAGAGGTCTGATTTCATGTGCTTGCTTTTGAACACTAGGATCTTCCTCTTTCAATTGGGCTGTACATTTCACAACATCTGCATAGCTTAGATGTTTCACTGCTGACAGTATTCTCAGTGTAGCTAGTGAATCGTTAATTTGCTGAGTTTTCTCATATGATGTGAATGAGTCTGGTGAGTCTGGCCTGCTTTCATCAAACAAGTCCTCCAAACAATAACCAGAGTACTCAATATCTGACACCATAGACCGAGGTGACTCAGGTCTACCTCCAGTATACTGTAAGTAGTAATTACAATGTTGATCGCTGACTTGGCCAACTGTCGGGTGGTCAAACAAGTGACACTCGTCAAGTGATGCCACAGACCCTGGGGAAGATGGTCTAAAGTCTGCCAACCAGTCCTGCAACTGTGAAAACTCAAAATCTGAAGACATTGATTCTGGGGAAAGGGGCCTCTCACGAGATAGCTGTTCCATGTCTGCTAAAATGGATTCTGGAGAATCTGGTCTAGCTCGTTCAAACAGGCTTTCAAGACATAGGTCGGCATCTTCCCAATCTGATGTGTCTGACACTGGTGAAGGCGACCTATTTGCTAGATATACAAAATCAGAAGCAAAAGCCTGCCATTTGAATTGAGGTATGGGAGAGTCAGGAGAGAGGGGCCTATATTCATCCAGAGATGGTGCGGAGTCAGTGGACTGAGGTCTTAATTCAGTCATCCAATAGTCGAGGAAAGACTGATTGTAATCATCGTGGGATGACCATGATTCAGGGGAAAGAGGTCTGATTTCATGTGCTTGCTTTTGAACACTAGGATCTTCCTCTTTCAATTGGGCTGTACATTTCACAACATCTGCATAGCTTAGACGTTTCACTGCTGACAGTATTCTCAGTGCAGCTAGTGAATCGTTAATTTGCTGAGTTTTCTCATGTGATGTGAATGAGTCTGGTGAGTCTGGCCTGCTTTCATCAAACAAGTCCTCCAAACAATAACCAGAGTACTCAATATCTGACACCATAGACCGAGGTGACTCAGGTCTACCTCCAGTATACTGTAAGTAGTAATTACAATGTTGATCGCTGACTTGGCCAACTGTCGGGTGGTCAAACAAGTGACACTCGTCAAGTGATGCCACAGACCCTGGGGAAGATGGTCTAAAGTCTGCCAACCAGTCCTGCAACTGTGAAAACTCAAAATCTGAAGACATTGATTCTGGGGAAAGGGGCCTCTCACGAGATAACTGTTCCATGTCTGCTAAAATGGATTCTGGAGAATCTGGTCTAGCTCGTTCAAACAGGCCTTCAAGACATAGGTCGGCATCTTCCCAATCTGATGTGTCTGACACTGGTGAAGGCGACCTATTTGCTAAATATCCAAAATCAGAAGCAAAAGCCTGCCATTTGAATTGCGGTATGGGAGAGTCAGGAGAGAGGGGCCTATATTCATCCAGAGATGGTGCGGAGTCAGTGGACTGAGGTCTTAATTCAGTCATCCAATAGTCGAGGAAAGACTGATTGTAATCATCGTGGGATGACCATGATTCAGGGGAAAGAGGTCTGATTTCATGTGCTTGCTTTTGAACACTAGGATCTTCCTCTTTCAATTGGGCTGTACATTTCACAACATCTGCATAGCTTAGATGTTTCACTGCTGACAGTATTCTCAGTGCAGCTAGTGAATCGTTAATTTGCTGAGTTTTCTCATATGATGTGAATGAGTCTGGTGAGTCTGGCCTGCTTTCATCAAACAAGTCCTCCAAACAATAACCAGAGTACTCAATATCTGACACCATAGACCGAGGTGACTCAGGTCTACCTCCAGTATACTGTAAGTAGTAATTACAATGTTGATCGCTGACTTGGCCAACTGTCGGGTGGTCAAACAAGTGACACTCGTCAAGTGATGCCACAGACCCTGGGGAAGATGGTCTAAAGTCTGCCAACCAGTCCTGCAACTGTGAAAACTCAAAATCTGAAGACATTGATTCTGGGGAAAGGGGCCTCTCACGAGATCGCTGTTCCATGTCTGCTAAAATGGATTCTGGAGAATCTGGTCTAGCTCGTTCAAACAGGCCTTCAAGACATAGGTCGGCATCTTCCCAATCTGATGTGTCTGACAGTGGTGAAGGCGACCTATTTGCTAGATATACAAAATCAGAAGCAAAAGCCTGCCATTTGAATTGAGGTATGGGAGAGTCAGGAGAGAGGGGCCTATATTCATCCAGAGATGGTGCGGAGTCAGTGGACTGAGGTCTTAATTCAGTCATCCAATAGTCGAGGAAAGACTGATTGTAATCATCGTGGGATGACCATGATTCAGGGGAAAGAGGTCTGATTTCATGTGCTTGCTTTTGAACACTAGGATCTTCCTCTTTCAATTGGGCTGTACATTTCACAACATCTGCATAGCTTAGATGTTTCACTGCTGACAGTATTCTCAGTGCAGCTAGTGAATCGTTAATTTGCTGAGTTTTCTCATATGATGTGAATGAGTCTGGTGAGTCTGGCCTGCTTTCATCAAACAAGTCCTCCAAACAATAACCAGAGTACTCAATATCTGACACCATAGACCGAGGTGACTCAGGTCTACCTCCAGTATACTGTAAGTAGTAATTACAATGTTGATCGCTGACTTGGCCAACTGTCGGGTGGTCAAACAAGTGACACTCGTCAAGTGATGCCACAGACCCTGGGGAAGATGGTCTAAAGTCTGCCAACCAGTCCTGCAACTGTGAAAACTCAAAATCTGAAGACATTGATTCTGGGGAAAGGGGCCTCTCACGAGATAGCTGTTCCATGTCTGCTAAAATGGATTCTGGAGAATCTGGTCTAGCTCGTTCAAACAGGCTTTCAAGACATAGATCGGCCTCTTCCCAATCTGATGTATCTGACACTGGTGAAGGCGACCTATTTGCTAGATATCCAAAATTATAAACATAAACCTCCCATTTGAACTCAGGTATGGGTGAGTCAGGAGAGAGGGACCTAAATTCATCCAGAGATGGTGCGGAGTCAGTGGACTGAGGTCTTAATTCAGTCATCCAATAGTCGAGGAAAGACTGATTGTAATCATCGTGGGATGACCATGATTCAGGGGAAAGAGGTCTGATTTCATGGGCATCCTGTTTAACGCTAGGATCTGACTCCTTCAATTGGGCTCTACCTTTGACATCTGCATAGCTTAGATGTTCCACTGCTGACACTATTCTCAGTGCAGCTAGTGAATCGTTAATTTGCTGACTTTTCTCGTGTGATGTGAATGAGTCTGGTGAGTCTGGCCTGCTTTCATCAAACAAGTCCTCCAAACAATAACCAGAGTACTCAATATCTGACACCATAGACCGAGGTGACTCAGGTCTACCTCCAGTATACTGTAAGTAGTAATTACAATGTTGATCGCTGACTTGGCCAACTGTCGGGTGGTCAAACAAGTGACACTCGTCAAGTGATGCCACAGACCCTGGGGAAGATGGTCTAAAGTCTGCCAACCAGTCCTGCAACTGTGAAAACTCAAAATCTGAAGACATTGATTCTGGGGAAAGGGGCCTCTCACGAGATAGCTGTTCCATGTCTGCTAAAATGGATTCTGGAGAATCTGGTCTAGCTCGTTCAAACAGGCTTTCAAGACATAGATCGGCCTCTTCCCAATCTGATGTATCTGACACTGGTGAAGGCGACCTATTTGCTAGATATCCAAAATTATAAACATAAACCTCCCATTTGAACTCAGGTATGGGTGAGTCAGGAGAGAGGGACCTAAATTCATCCAGAGATGGTGCGGAGTCAGTGGACTGAGGTCTTAATTCAGTCATCCAATAGTCGAGGAAAGACTGATTGTAATCATCGTGGGATGACCATGATTCAGGGGAAAGAGGTCTGATTTCATGGGCATCCTGTTTAACGCTAGGATCTGACTCCTTCAATTGGGCTCTACCTTTGACATCTGCATAGCTTAGATGTTCCACTGCTGACACTATTCTCAGTGCAGCTAGTGAATCGTTAATTTGCTGAGTTTTCTCGTGTGATGTGAATGAGTCTGGTGAGTCTGGCCTGCTTTCATCAAACAAGTCCTCCAAACAATAACCAGAGTACTCAATATCTGACACCATAGACCGAGGTGACTCAGGTCTACCTCCAGTATACTGTAAGTAGTAATTACAATGTTGATCGCTGACTTGGCCAACTGTCGGGTGGTCAAACAAGTGACACTCGTCAAGTGATGCCACAGACCCTGGGGAAGATGGTCTAAAGTCTGCCAACCAGTCCTGCAACTGTGAAAACTCAAAATCTGAAGACATTGATTCTGGGGAAAGGGGCCTCTCACGAGATAGCTGTTCCATGTCTGCTAAAATGGATTCTGGAGAATCTGGTCTAGCTCGTTCAAACAGGCTTTCAAGACATAGATCGGCCTCTTCCCAATCTGATGTATCTGACACTGGTGAAGGCGACCTATTTGCTAGATATCCAAAATTATAAACATAAACCTCCCATTTGAACTCAGGTATGGGTGAGTCAGGAGAGAGGGACCTAAATTCATCCAGAGATGGTGCGGAGTCAGTGGACTGAGGTCTTAATTCAGTCATCCAATAGTCGAGGAAAGACTGATTGTAATCATCGTGGGATGACCATGATTCAGGGGAAAGAGGTCTGATTTCATGGGCATCCTGTTTAACGCTAGGATCTGACTCCTTCAATTGGGCTCTACCTTTGACATCTGCATAGCTTAGATGTTCCACTGCTGACACTATTCTCAGTGCAGCTAGTGAATCGTTAATTTGCTGAGTTTTCTCGTGTGATGTGAATGAGTCTGGTGAGTCTGGCCTGCTTTCATCAAACAAGTCCTCCAAACAATAACCAGAGTACTCAATATCTGACACCATAGACCGAGGTGACTCAGGTCTACCTCCAGTATACTGTAAGTAGTAATTACAATGTTGATCGCTGACTTGGCCAACTGTCGGGTGGTCAAACAAGTGACACTCGTCAAGTGATGCCACAGACCCTGGGGAAGATGGTCTAAAGTCTGCCAACCAGTCCTGCAACTGTGAAAACTCAAAATCTGAAGACATTGATTCTGGGGAAAGGGGCCTCTCACGAGATAGCTGTTCCATGTCTGCTAAAATGGATTCTGGAGAATCTGGTCTAGCTCGTTCAAACAGGCTTTCAAGACATAGGTCGGCATCTTCCCAATCTGATGTGTCTGACACTGGTGAAGGCGACCTATTTGCTAGATATACAAAATCAGAAGCAAAAGCCTGCCATTTGAATTGAGGTATGGGAGAGTCAGGAGAGAGGGGCCTATATTCATCCAGAGATGGTGCGGAGTCAGTGGACTGAGGTCTTAATTCAGTCATCCAATAGTCAAGGAAAGACTGATTGTAATCATCGTGGGATGACCATGATTCAGGGGAAAGAGGTCTGATTTCATGTGCTTGCTTTTGAACACTAGGATCTTCCTCTTTCAATTGGGCTGTACATTTCACAACATCTGCATAGCTTAGATGTTCCACTGCTGACACTATTCTCAGTGCAGCTAGTGAATCGTTAATTTGCTGAGTTTTCTCGTGTGATGTGAATGAGTCTGGTGAGTCTGGCCTGCTTTCATCAAACAAGTCCTCCAAACAATAACCAGAGTACTCAATATCTGACACCATAGACCGAGGTGACTCAGGTCTACCTCCAGTATACTGTAAGTAGTAATTACAATGTTGATCGCTGACTTGGCCAACTGTCGGGTGGTCAAACAAGTGACACTCGTCAAGTGATGCCACAGACCCTGGGGAAGATGGTCTAAAGTCTGCCAACCAGTCCTGCAACTGTGAAAACTCAAAATCTGAAGACATTGATTCTGGGGAAAGGGGCCTCTCACGAGATAGCTGTTCCATGTCTGCTAAAATGGATTCTGGAGAATCTGGTCTAGCTCGTTCAAACAGGCCTTCAAGACATAGGTCGGCATCTTCCCAATCTGATGTGTCTGACACTGGTGAAGGCGACCTATTTGCTAGATATACAAAATCAGAAGCAAAAGCCTGCCATTTGAATTGAGGTATGGGAGAGTCAGGAGAGAGGGGCCTATATTCATCCAGAGATGGTGCGGAGTCAGTGGACTGAGGTCTTAATTCAGTCATCCAATAGTCGAGGAAAGACTGATTGTAATCATCGTGGGATGACCATGATTCAGGGGAAAGAGGTCTGATTTCATGTGCTTGCTTTTGAACACTAGGATCTTCCTCTTTCAATTGGGCTGTACATTTCACAACATCTGCATAGCTTAGATGTTTCACTGCTGACAGTATTCTCAGTGCAGCTAGTGAATCGTTAATTTGCTGAGTTTTCTCATGTGATGTGAATGAGTCTGGTGAGTCTGGCCTGCTTTCATCAAACAAGTCCTCCAAACAATAACCAGAGTACTCAATATCTGACACCATAGACCGAGGTGACTCAGGTCTACCTCCAGTATACTGTAAGTAGTAATTACAATGTTGATCGCTGACTTGGCCAACTGTCGGGTGGTCAAACAAGTGACACTCGTCAAGTGATGCCACAGACCCTGGGGAAGATGGTCTAAAGTCTGCCAACCAGTCCTGCAACTGTGAAAACTCAAAATCTGAAGACATTGATTCTGGGGAAAGGGGCCTCTCACGAGATAGCTGTTCCATGTCTGCTAAAATGGATTCTGGAGAATCTGGTCTAGCTCGTTCAAACAGGCCTTCAAGACATAGGTCGGCATCTTCCCAATCTGATGTGTCTGACACTGGTGAAGGCGACCTATTTGCTAAATATCCAAAATCAGAAGCAAAAGCCTGCCATTTGAATTGCGGTATGGGAGAGTCAGGAGAGAGGGGCCTATATTCATCCAGAGATGGTGCGGAGTCAGTGGACTGAGGTCTTAATTCAGTCATCCAATAGTTGAGGAAAGACTGATTGTAATCATCGTGGGATGACCATGATTCAGAGGAAAGAGGTCTGATTTCATTTGCTTGCTTTTGAACACTAGGATCTTCCTCTTTCAATTGGGCTGTACATTTCACAACATCTGCATAGCTTAGATGTTTCACTGCTGACAGTATTCTCAGTGCAGCTAGTGAATCGTTAATTTGCTGAGTTTTCTCATGTGATGTGAATGAGTCTGGTGAGTCTGGCCTGCTTTCATCAAACAAGTCCTCCAAACAATAACCAGAGTACTCAATATCTGACACCATAGACCGAGGTGACTCAGGTCTACCTCCAGTATACTGTAAGTAGTAATTACAATGTTGATCGCTGACTTGGCCAACTGTCGGGTGGTCAAACAAGTGACACTCGTCAAGTGATGCCACAGACCCTGGGGAAGATGGTCTAAAGTCTGCCAACCAGTCCTGCAACTCTGAAAACTCAAAATCTGAAGACATTGATTCTGGCGAAAGGGGCCTCTCACGAGATAGCTGTTCCATGTCTGCTAAAATGGATTCTGGAGAATCTGGTCTAGCTCGTTCAAACAGGCTTTCAAGACATAGGTCGGCATCTTCCCAATCTGATGTGTCTGACACTGGTGAAGGTGACCTATTTGCTAGATATACAAAATCAGAAGCAAAAGCCTGCCATTTGAATTGAGGTATGGGAGAGTCAGGAGAGAGGGGCCTATATTCATCCAGAGATGGTGCGGAGTCAGTGGACTGAGGTCTTAATTCAGTCATCCAATAGTCGAGGAAAGACTGATTGTAATCATCGTGGGATGACCATGATTCAGAGGAAAGAGGTCTGATTTCATGTGCTTGCTTTTGAACACTAGGATCTTCCTCTTTCAATTGGGCTGTACATTTCACAACATCTGCATAGCTTAGATGTTTCACTGCTGACAGTATTCTCAGTGCAGCTAGTGAATCGTTAATTTGCTGAGTTTTCTCATGTGATGTGAATGAGTCTGGTGAGTCTGGCCTGCTTTCATCAAACAAGTCCTCCAAACAATAACCAGAGTACTCAATATCTGACACCATAGACCGAGGTGACTCAGGTCTACCTCCAGTATACTGTAAGTAGTAATTACAATGTTGATCGCTGACTTGGCCAACTGTCGGGTGGTCAAACAAGTGACACTCGTCAAGTGATGCCACAGACCCTGGGGAAGATGGTCTAAAGTCTGCCAACCAGTCCTGCAACTGTGAAAACTCAAAATCTGAAGACATTGATTCTGGCGAAAGGGGCCTCTCACGAGATAGCTGTTCCATGTCTGCTAAAATGGATTCTGGAGAATCTGGTCTAGCTCGTTCAAACATGCTTTCAAGACATAGGTCGGCATCTTCCCAATCTGATGTGTCTGACACTGGTGAAGGTGACCTATTTGCTAGATATACACAATCAGAAGCAAAAGCCTGCCATTTGAATTGAGGTATGGGAGAGTCAGGAGAGAGGGGCCTATATTCATCCAGAGATGGTGCGGAGTCAGTGGACTGAGGTCTTAATTCAGTCATCCAATAGTCGAGGAAAGACTGATTGTAATCATCGTGGGATGACCATGATTCAGAGGAAAGAGGTCGGATTTCATGTGCTTGCTTTTGAACACTAGGATCTTCCTCTTTCAATTGGGCTGTACATTTCACAACATCTGCATAGCTTAGATGTTTCACTGCTGACAGTATTCTCAGTGCAGCTAGTGAATCGTTAATTTGCTGAGTTTTCTCATGTGATGTGAATGAGTCTGGTGAGTCTGGCCTGCTTTCATCAAACAAGTCCTCCAAACAATAACCAGAGTACTCAATATCTGACACCATAGACCGAGGTGACTCAGGTCTACCTCCAGTATACTGTAAGTAGTAATTACAATGTTGATCGCTGACTTGGCCAACTGTCGGGTGGTCAAACAAGTGACACTCGTCAAGTGATGCCACAGACCCTGGGGAAGATGGTCTAAAGTCTGCCAACCAGTCCTGCAACTGTGAAAACTCAAAATCTGAAGACATTGATTCTGGAGAAAGGGGCCTCTCACGAGATAGCTGTTCCATGTCTGCTAAAATGGATTCTGGAGAATCTGGTCTAGCTCGTTCAAACAGGCTTTCAAGACATAGGTCGGCATCTTCCCAATCTGATGTGTCTGACACTGGTGAAGGCGACCTATTTGCTAGATATACAAAATCAGAAGCAAAAGCCTGCCATTTGAATTGAGGTATGGGAGAGTCAGGAGAGAGGGGCCTATATTCATCCAGAGATGGTGCGGAGTCAGTGGACTGAGGTCTTAATTCAGTCATCCAATAGTCGAGGAAAGACTGATTGTAATCATCGTGGGATGACCATGATTCAGGGGAAAGAGGTCTGATTTCATGGGCATCCTGTTTAACGCTAGGATCTGACTCCTTCAATTGGGCTCTACCTTTGACATCTGCATAGCTTAGATGTTCCACTGCTGACACTATTCTCAGTGCAGCTAGTGAATCGTTAATTTGCTGAGTTTTCTCGTGTGATGTGAATGAGTCTGGTGAGTCTGGCCTGCTTTCATCAAACAAGTCCTCCAAACAATAACCAGAGTACTCAATATCTGACACCATAGACCGAGGTGACTCAGGTCTACCTCCAGTATACTGTAAGTAGTAATTACAATGTTGATCGCTGACTTGGCCAACTGTCGGGTGGTCAAACAAGTGACACTCGTCAAGTGATGCCACAGACCCTGGGGAAGATGGTCTAAAGTCTGCCAACCAGTCCTGCAACTGTGAAAACTCAAAATCTGAAGACATTGATTCTGGGGAAAGGGGCCTCTCACGAGATAGCTGTTCCATGTCTGCTAAAATGGATTCTGGAGAATCTGGTCTAGCTCGTTCAAACAGGCTTTCAAGACATAGATCGGCCTCTTCCCAATCTGATGTATCTGACACTGGTGAAGGCGACCTATTTGCTAGATATCCAAAATTATAAACATAAACCTCCCATTTGAACTCAGGTATGGGTGAGTCAGGAGAGAGGGACCTAAATTCATCCAGAGATGGTGCGGAGTCAGTGGACTGAGGTCTTAATTCAGTCATCCAATAGTCGAGGAAAGACTGATTGTAATCATCGTGGGATGACCATGATTCAGGGGAAAGAGGTCTGATTTCATGGGCATCCTGTTTAACGCTAGGATCTGACTCCTTCAATTGGGCTCTACCTTTGACATCTGCATAGCTTAGATGTTCCACTGCTGACACTATTCTCAGTGCAGCTAGTGAATCGTTAATTTGCTGAGTTTTCTCGTGTGATGTGAATGAGTCTGGTGAGTCTGGCCTGCTTTCATCAAACAAGTCCTCCAAACAATAACCAGAGTACTCAATATCTGACACCATAGACCGAGGTGACTCAGGTCTACCTCCAGTATACTGTAAGTAGTAATTACAATGTTGATCGCTGACTTGGCCAACTGTCGGGTGGTCAAACAAGTGACACTCGTCAAGTGATGCCACAGACCCTGGGGAAGATGGTCTAAAGTCTGCCAACCAGTCCTGCAACTGTGAAAACTCAAAATCTGAAGACATTGATTCTGGGGAAAGGGGCCTCTCACGAGATAGCTGTTCCATGTCTGCTAAAATGGATTCTGGAGAATCTGGTCTAGCTCGTTCAAACAGGCCTTCAAGACATAGGTCGGCATCTTCCCAATCTGATGTGTCTGACACTGGTGAAGGCGACCTATTTGCTAGATATACAAAATCAGAAGCAAAAGCCTGCCATTTGAATTGAGGTATGGGAGAGTCAGGAGAGAGGGGCCTATATTCATCCAGAGATGGTGCGGAGTCAGTGGACTGAGGTCTTAATTCAGTCATCCAATAGTCGAGGAAAGACTGATTGTAATCATCGTGGGATGACCATGATTCAGGGGAAAGAGGTCTGATTTCATGTGCTTGCTTTTGAACACTAGGATCTTCCTCTTTCAATTGGGCTGTACATTTCACAACATCTGCATAGCTTAGATGTTTCACTGCTGACAGTATTCTCAGTGCAGCTAGTGAATCGTTAATTTGCTGAGTTTTCTCATATGATGTGAATGAGTCTGGTGAGTCTGGCCTGCTTTCATCAAACAAGTCCTCCAAACAATAACCAGAGTACTCAATATCTGACACCATAGACCGAGGTGACTCAGGTCTACCTCCAGTATACTGTAAGTAGTAATTACAATGTTGATCGCTGACTTGGCCAACTGTCGGGTGGTCAAACAAGTGACACTCGTCAAGTGATGCCACAGACCCTGGGGAAGATGGTCTAAAGTCTGCCAACCAGTCCTGCAACTGTGAAAACTCAAAATCTGAAGACATTGATTCTGGGGAAAGGGGCCTCTCACGAGATAGCTGTTCCATGTCTGCTAAAATGGATTCTGGAGAATCTGGTCTAGCTCGTTCAAACAGGCCTTCAAGACATAGGTCGGCATCTTCCCAAGCTGATGTGTCTGACACTGGTGAAGGCGACCTATTTGCTAGATATACAAAATCAGAAGCAAAAGCCTGCCATTTGAATTGAGGTATGGGAGAGTCAGGAGAGAGGGGCCTATATTCATCCAGAGATGGTGCGGAGTCAGTGGACTGAGGTCTTAATTCAGTCATCCAATAGTCGAGGAAAGACTGATTGTAATCATCGTGGGATGACCATGATTCAGGGGAAAGAGGTCTGATTTCATGTGCTTGCTTTTGAACACTAGGATCTTCCTCTTTCAATTGGGCTGTACATTTCACAACATCTGCATAGCTTAGATGTTTCACTGCTGACAGTATTCTCAGTGCAGCTAGTGAATCGTTAATTTGCTGAGTTTTCTCATATGATGTGAATGAGTCTGGTGAGTCTGGCCTGCTTTCATCAAACAAGTCCTCCAAACAATAACCAGAGTACTCAATATCTGACACCATAGACCGAGGTGACTCAGGTCTACCTCCAGTATACTGTAAGTAGTAATTACAATGTTGATCGCTGACTTGGCCAACTGTCGGGTGGTCAAACAAGTGACACTCGTCAAGTGATGCCACAGACCCTGGGGAAGATGGTCTAAAGTCTGCCAACCAGTCCTGCAACTGTGAAAACTCAAAATCTGAAGACATTGATTCTGGGGAAAGGGGCCTCTCACGAGATAGCTGTTCCATGTCTGCTAAAATGGATTCTGGAGAATCTGGTCTAGCTCGTTCAAACAGGCTTTCAAGACATAGATCGGCCTCTTCCCAATCTGATGTATCTGACACTGGTGAAGGCGACCTATTTGCTAGATATCCAAAATTATAAACATAAACCTCCCATTTGAACTCAGGTATGGGTGAGTCAGGAGAGAGGGACCTAAATTCATCCAGAGATGGTGCGGAGTCAGTGGACTGAGGTCTTAATTCAGTCATCCAATAGTCGAGGAAAGACTGATTGTAATCATCGTGGGATGACCATGATTCAGGGGAAAGAGGTCTGATTTCATGGGCATCCTGTTTAACGCTAGGATCTGACTCCTTCAATTGGGCTCTACCTTTGACATCTGCATAGCTTAGATGTTCCACTGTTGACACTATTCTCAGTGCAGCTAGTGAATCGTTAATTTGCTGAGTTTTCTCGTGTGATGTGAATGAGTCTGGTGAGTCTGGCCTGCTTTCATCAAACAAGTCCTCCAAACAATAACCAGAGTACTCAATATCTGACACCATAGACCGAGGTGACTCAGGTCTACCTCCAGTATACTGTAAGTAGTAATTACAATGTTGATCGCTGACTTGGCCAACTGTCGGGTGGTCAAACAAGTGACACTCGTCAAGTGATGCCAGAGACCCTGGGGAAGATGGTCTAAAGTCTGCCAACCAGTCCTGCAACTGTGAAAACTCAAAATCTGAAGACATTGATTCTGGGGAAAGGGGCCTCTCACGAGATAGCTGTTCCATGTCTGCTAAAATGGATTCTGGAGAATCTGGTCTAGCTCGTTCAAACAGGCCTTCAAGACATAGGTCGGCATCTTCCCAATCTGATGTGTCTGACACTGGTGAAGGCGACCTATTTGCTAGATATACAAAATCAGAAGCAAAAGCCTGCCATTTGAATTGAGGTATGGGAGAGTCAGGAGAGAGGGGCCTATATTCATCCAGAGATGGTGCGGAGTCAGTGGACTGAGGTCTTAATTCAGTCATCCAATAGTCGAGGAAAGACTGATTGTAATCATCGTGGGATGACCATGATTCAGGGGAAAGAGGTCTGATTTCATGTGCTTGCTTTTGAACACTAGGATCTTCCTCTTTCAATTGGGCTGTACATTTCACAACATCTGCATAGCTTAGATGTTTCACTGCTGACAGTATTCTCAGTGCAGCTAGTGAATCGTTAATTTGCTGAGTTTTCTCATATGATGTGAATGAGTCTGGTGAGTCTGGCCTGCTTTCATCAAACAAGTCCTCCAAACAATAACCAGAGTACTCAATATCTGACACCATAGACCGAGGTGACTCAGGTCTACCTCCAGTATACTGTAAGTAGTAATTACAATGTTGATCGCTGACTTGGCCAACTGTCGGGTGGTCAAACAAGTGACACTCATCAAGTGATGCCACAGACCCTGGGGAAGATGGTCTAAAGTCTGCCAACCAGTCCTGCAACTGTGAAAACTCAAAATCTGAAGACATTGATTCTGGGGAAAGGGGCCTCTCACGAGATAGCTGTTCCATGTCTGCTAAAATGGATTCTGGAGAATCTGGTCTAGCTCGTTCAAACAGGCTTTCAAGACATAGATCGGCCTCTTCCCAATCTGATGTATCTGACACTGGTGAAGGCGACCTATTTGCTAGATATACAAAATTATAAACATAAACCTCCCATTTGAACTCAGGTATGGGTGAGTCAGGAGAGAGGGACCTATATTCATCCAGAGATGGTGCGGAGTCAGTGGACTGAGGTCTTAATTCAGTCATCCAATAGTCGAGGAAAGACTGATTGTAATCATCGTGGGATGACCATGATTCAGGGGAAAGAGGTCTGATTTCATGGGCATCCTGTTTAACGCTAGGATCTGACTCCTTCAATTGGGCTCTACCTTTGACATCTGCATAGCTTAGATGTTCCACTGCTGACACTATTCTCAGTGCAGCTAGTGAATCGTTAATTTGCTGAGTTTTCTCGTGTGATGTGAATGAGTCTGGTGAGTCTGGCCTGCTTTCATCAAACAAGTCCTCCAAACAATAACCAGAGTACTCAATATCTGACACCATAGACCGAGGTGACTCAGGTCTACCTCCAGTATACTGTAAGTAGTAATTACAATGTTGATCGCTGACTTGGCCAACTGTCGGGTGGTCAAACAAGTGACACTCGTCAAGTGATGCCACAGACCCTGGGGAAGATGGTCTAAAGTCTGCCAACCAGTCCTGCAACTGTGAAAACTCAAAATCTGAAGACATTGATTCTGGGGAAAGGGGCCTCTCACGAGATAGCTGTTCCATGTCTGCTAAAATGGATTCTGGAGAATCTGGTCTAGCTCGTTCAAACAGGCCTTCAAGACATAGGTCGGCATCTTCCCAATCTGATGTGTCTGACACTGGTGAAGGCGACCTATTTGCTAGATATACAAAATCAGAAGCAAAAGCCTGCCATTTGAATTGAGGTATGGGAGAGTCAGGAGAGAGGGGCCTATATTCATCCAGAGATGGTGCGGAGTCAGTGGACTGAGGTCTTAATTCAGTCATCCAATAGTCGAGGAAAGACTGATTGTAATCATCGTGGGATGACCATGATTCAGGGGAAAGAGGTCTGATTTCATGTGCTTGCTTTTGAACACTAGGATCTTCCTCTTTCAATTGGGCTGTACATTTCACAACATCTGCATAGCTTAGATGTTTCACTGCTGACAGTATTCTCAGTGCAGCTAGTGAATCGTTAATTTGCTGAGTTTTCTCATATGATGTGAATGAGTCTGGTGAGTCTGGCCTGCTTTCATCAAACAAGTCCTCCAAACAATAACCAGAGTACTCAATATCTGACACCATAGACCGAGGTGACTCAGGTCTACCTCCAGTATACTGTAAGTAGTAATTACAATGTTGATCGCTGACTTGGCCAACTGTCGGGTGGTCAAACAAGTGACACTCGTCAAGTGATGCCACAGACCCTGGGGAAGATGGTCTAAAGTCTGCCAACCAGTCCTGCAACTGTGAAAACTCGAAATCTGAAGACATTGATTCTGGGGAAAGGGGCCTCTCACGAGATAGCTGTTCCATGTCTGCTAAAATGGATTCTGGAGAATCTGGTCTAGCTCGTTCAAACAGGCTTTCAAGACATAGATCGGCCTCTTCCCAATCTGATGTATCTGACACTGGTGAAGGCGACCTATTTGCTAGATATCCAAAATTATAAACATAAACCTCCCATTTGAACTCAGGTATGGGTGAGTCAGGAGAGAGGGACCTAAATTCATCCAGAGATGGTGCGGAGTCAGTGGACTGAGGTCTTAATTCAGTCATCCAATAGTCGAGGAAAGACTGATTGTAATCATCGTGGGATGACCATGATTCAGGGGAAAGAGGTCTGATTTCATGGGCATCCTGTTTAACGCTAGGATCTGACTCTTTCAATTGGGCTCTACCTTTGACATCTGCATAGCTTAGATGTTCCACTGCTGACACTATTCTCAGTGCAGCTAGTGAATCGTTAATTTGCTGAGTTTTCTCGTGTGATGTGAATGAGTCTGGTGAGTCTGGCCTGCTTTCATCAAACAAGTCCTCCAAACAATAACCAGAGTACTCAATATCTGACACCATAGACCGAGGTGACTCAGGTCTACCTCCAGTATACTGTAAGTAGTAATTACAATGTTGATCGCTGACTTGGCCAACTGTCGGGTGGTCAAACAAGTGACACTCGTCAAGTGATGCCACAGACCCTGGGGAAGATGGTCTAAAGTCTGCCAACCAGTCCTGCAACTGTGAAAACTCAAAATCTGAAGACATTGATTCTGTGGAAAGGGGCCTCTCACGAGATAGCTGTTCCATGTCTGCTAAAATGGATTCTGGAGAATCTGGTCTAGCTCGTTCAAACAGGCCTTCAAGACATAGGTCGGCATCTTCCCAATCTGATGTGTCTGACACTGGTGAAGGCGACCTATTTGCTAGATATACAAAATCAGAAGCAAAAGCCTGCCATTTGAATTGAGGTATGGGAGAGTCAGGAGAGAGGGGCCTATATTCATCCAGAGATGGTGCGGAGTCAGTGGACTGAGGTCTTAATTCAGTCATCCAATAGTCGAGGAAAGACTGATTGTAATCATCGTGGGATGACCATGATTCAGGGGAAAGAGGTCTGATTTCATGTGCTTGCTTTTGAACACTAGGATCTTCCTCTTTCAATTGGGCTGTACATTTCACAACATCTGCATAGCTTAGATGTTTCACTGCTGACAGTATTCTCAGTGCAGCTAGTGAATCGTTAATTTGCTGAGTTTTCTCATATGATGTGAATGAGTCTGGTGAGTCTGGCCTGCTTTCATCAAACAAGTCCTCCAAACAATAACCAGAGTACTCAATATCTGACACCATAGACCGAGGTGACTCAGGTCTACCTCCAGTATACTGTAAGTAGTAATTACAATGTTGATCGCTGACTTGGCCAACTGTCGGGTGGTCAAACAAGTGACACTCGTCAAGTGATGCCACAGACCCTGGGGAAGATGGTCTAAAGTCTGCCAACCAGTCCTGCAACTGTGAAAACTCAAAATCTGAAGACATTGATTCTGGGGAAAGGGGCCTCTCACGAGATAGCTGTTCCATGTCTGCTAAAATGGATTCTGGAGAATCTGGTCTAGCTCGTTCAAACAGGCTTTCAAGACATAGATCGGCCTCTTCCCAATCTGATGTATCTGACACTGGTGAAGGCGACCTATTTGCTAGATATCCAAAATTATAAACATAAACCTCCCATTTGAACTCAGGTATGGGTGAGTCAGGAGAGAGGGACCTAAATTCATCCAGAGATGGTGCGGAGTCAGTGGACTGAGGTCTTAATTCAGTCATCCAATAGTCGAGGAAAGACTGATTGTAATCATCGTGGGATGACCATGATTCAGGGGAAAGAGGTCTGATTTCATGGGCATCCTGTTTAACGCTAGGATCTGACTCCTTCAATTGGGCTCTACCTTTGACATCTGCATAGCTTAGATGTTCCACTGCTGACACTATTCTCAGTGCAGCTAGTGAATCGTTAATTTGCTGAGTTTTCTCGTGTGATGTGAATGAGTCTGGTGAGTCTGGCCTGCTTTCATCAAACAAGTCCTCCAAACAATAACCAGAGTACTCAATATCTGACACCATAGACCGAGGTGACTCAGGTCTACCTCCAGTATACTGTAAGTAGTAATTACAATGTTGATCGCTGACTTGGCCAACTGTTGGGTGGTCAGACAAGTAGAACTCTTCAAGTGATGACACAGACCCTGGGGAAAATGGCCTAAGTCCTGCCAACCAGTCCTGCAGGTGTGAATGATCCAAATCTGAAGATATTGATTCTGGGGACAAGGGCCTGTTACTAAACCTCTGCTTAAACTCACATAATTTTGGATAATCTGGTCCAGCATGTGATTGAACAGACTCCATTCTGAAGTCAGTCTTCCATTGGACCAGAGAAGACTCATGTTCTGTACTGTTGAATTCAGCATCAAGGTTTAATGTCAACGTCTTCGGAGAGATTGAATCCATGAACCTTAAATCATATTTGGGTCTGTGAACAAAGTTAAACACCACTGGTTCGGATGATGGTGTCACATCTTTAACTTGACCAGAGTCTGAGTAGGGATCATTAGCATTTGAGTAATCATCTGATGACTGAGTATCTTGTGGTGTAGGCCTGGTCTGTATAGCAACTCTGTGCTCATCTGAAATCATTGAGAGTGGTGATGATTGACTACTTCTAGAGTAATGCAAATAGTAATAAGAGTATTGCTTTTTAAGTTTGCCACAAATTGATGGCGAAAGACTGTATCCGTCAGCTGATGCTATGGATTCTCGTGATAATACAGGTGTATTTTGTCTATTCTCATCAGTCGTTGTTTTTGACTTTGGATATTCTGATTCAGGTGGCAGTTTGACTTCAAGTTGCCTTTCCTTTTCACCTGATATTTCCGAGTGTTGAATATGATTAAATGGCATAGAATCTGCATAAGCTAGAGATTTCGGAGATGGCAGAATCATGGGTCGTAGTTTTTCATCATACGATTCAAGAAAATATCCAGAGTTTTCGATTCTTGACAGTGGAGACACTGGTCTACTTTCAGAATATTTAATAAAATAATCACAATGTAGATTAATGAATTCCGATATTGCCAATTCAGGAGAGAGATGTCCCTCAGTTGATATCACAGATTCTGGTGACGATTGTCTAATATCTACCAACCAGTCCTGGAGATATGATGAAACAATATCTGTAGACAATGCTTCTGGTGACACAATTCTTTGACTTTCGTCTTTCCATAAACTCTCTTTACTCTTTAAATCTCCTTCACTAACTGATTTTAAAGTCTCCAAAGATACCTCACCTGGCTTTCCTCCTGAGTATAGTAAATAATAATCACAATACTGGCTCCTTAGTTGTGCTCTGTCTGCTTCAGAAAGTAACAGTTCATAGAATGAAAAACTGCATTGAGATGCCTCCGATTCTGGAGAGGAAGATCTGATGTCCCTCTCTGACATCTCTGTTTCAAAGGCATCTGGCTTGTTCCAAGACAATCGTTCCTTACAGCTATCTATCTCAGTGTAGTCAACATCCAAATGCAAAGGTAAAGAATATGCACTTGAATTTGAATGTAGATAGTAGTCTCCTGAAATGAACTGAGAACCTGGACTACTATTCGTGTTTAGCTCAGTCTCACAGCCAGGGAATCCTGTTCTATATGATGGTATCTGTAGCACAACAGAGCCTGGTGAATCAGCTCTATTCTCATAATACAGCTCGTGTAGACTTAATTCAGCATATTCTACATCCGACATCGTTGAATCTGGAGAATTTGATCTATCTGACCAAATAGAAGACTGATCCGCGAGCAAGAGACATGTAAATTGGGGGACAGGAGAGTCAGGAGACAGGGTTCTGTATTCATCAAGTGATGTGAGAGAAGCAGGTGAATCTACTCTTTCCTCTTGAGTTAATCCTTCCAGACAAATATCTGAATATTCCCAGTCGGAAGTTTCTAACTCTGTTGAAGCTGACCTATTTCCTGAGAAAAGTAAATAATAATCACAACACAGTTTGTTGTATTGGGGAAACGGTGAGTCAGGAGAAAGAGACTTATGCTCCTCAACAGACGCAACCGATTCTGGAGAAACTGGCCTTGTGTAGGTGGACAAATCATCTAGATAAGCACGATTTCCATCATCTGAACATATTGATTCAGGGGACAGCGGGTACTTTGTAACAGAGGACAACTGTACAAAATCCCACCCCATCTCAGTGTCACTGTCTGAACTGACAAATTCCATGGAATTAGCGAATGAATCATTTGAATCATTATATTCCGTTTCCGAGAACACAGATTCAGGGGAATCTGGTCTTTCTTGTGGAAACAAATCCTCTTGACATAAATCACTGTAGTCCGGGTGAAAATAGACTGACTCAGCAGAATAAGAGCTATGTGTAGACACAGAATATTCTGGTAATAATGGCCCATACTGTGGAATGGGGGAGTCTGGGGAAAGACGTGTATATCGGTCAATAGATATGTCTGAGTCTGGTGAACATGCTCTACTGTCAGGGAACAGGTCTTCAAGCCAAAACTCATCACAATCTATATCTGAAGTCACAGGTGAGGATGATCTATACTCCCCCTGTATCATTGGACACTCTGGTAGAGGTGGACTATACTCGGGCACTGGGGAATCAGGAGACAGTGACCTGTACTCATTCATAGATTCATAGGACTCAGGTGAACCAGGACGCAATTCATCAGAGAACTCTGTAAGATAATATGAATCTAGCGCACTGTCTGAGTCTTCCCAACGACATGCTGGCTTTTCATACTCGTACATAGCTTTTACATAAGATGCTTTATATTCGAGAAAATGTAATTCAACCTCTGGTGATCGACTCCCATCTGAGAAATACATCTCATCATCTAACGAATCATCACAGTCTAATGAATCAGCATAGTCTGGAGATAAAATCCTCCTTTCCCCCAAAGGAGAGTCAGGTGACATTGCCCTATAATCACTAATTGACATCACAGATTCAGGGGATAACATCATAATCTCTTCTTTCTCAGAAAACGGTATAAATCGGTCATACTCATTTCCAGATGCTATTTCTTTTCCAGGTGCTTGTGATGTGAGTTGGGTGATGGGCATAGCAATGTTGGAAGTAATGGCCGTTTGCTTGTAGGATGTTTTTGCCCTGACTATTACACTATCACCATCTGGACTAGCAGAAGAGAAACTAACGTTCCTCTCAGTTGAGACAATTTCCATCGGACTAGATCCACTAGATGTCATAGTTTGTTTCATCATGCTGCACTTAGCTGTGTTAGTAGGCTCAGTGGAGTGTACTTTGTGTAATTTTGAAACCTCTCCAGGTTCGTCAATGAAGGACATGCTCTCGGGATCATCTTCCTGATCACCTGAGGATTTAAGACTTGCCTTGTCATGACCATAAAGCATTCTATAAAAGTGGGCTCTGATCTCATCTATATGTTCCTGAGAGACCCTGCCTTTTTGATCCTCATATCTGTCTTCTTCAGTCATAGGGCACTGCTCAGAAAACGTAGCCTTGCTTGTGCTAGGGGGAATTTCTCTGCCAGTGGCTTTATCTGACTTGGGCTTGGCTTTAGGAGTAAAGTTAAACAATGCAGTGGAGACATAAGAACCAACTTGTGGTGTATCACTAAAAAGACCCCAAAACTCATTGAAGTCTGCCTCAGCTTGGTCTGATTCAGACTGGCTTAAACCAATGTCTTTAGGTGCAGATATCCTTATAGGTGATTGCCATTTCTCATCTTCATCACCTCTCACCAACTGTGGGCTCTGGCAGGAGTCATCTTGGACTTTGCACTCCGCATCAGCTTGCATTGGCCTGGTGACACCCCCTAGGGGTGTAACTGCAACACGTTGATTGTCTTTCCCTCTGTACTGGGGGACATCTACCTTAGATCCTAGCCTCCACAGGGCTGCATCTTTTGAGCAAGGAGACACACTTACTTGCTCATTGATGCCATCATTAGTTGTAGATTCTCGTGCAATGGCATCCTCTGATGTCCAGGGGTTAGTGTTCAATTCACTGAAAGATAAAATAGGCTGGGTCATAAAATATGATTCGGCAGAAATGCTAAAGAGACAGACGGCAGACAGACGGCAGACAGACAGACAAGACAGACAGACAGCGCTCCACCACTAGCTCAGTTGTGAAAGTTTTTTTAGGTGATATTTTAGCTTATTTTATTGTGTTTTAGGTTTTTATATACATAAAATGTATAAATAACGGTAATGGGTCGCACACACCAAGACTGCATTTCAGTAATTTATTCTTGCATTTTGGACAGGAGACCAAAATGCAGTGTCCACTGACACTGATGAAGGCTGGATAGCCGAAACGTTTATCTCCTGTCCAAAATGCAAGAATAAATTACTGAAATGACCCATTACTATTATTTATGTGATATGATTTGAACAGGTAACGCACCTTAAGTCAGAGCGCGGTGGTCACATGAAGAGTTATCTAGGTTTTTATATACACCTTAATTCGTTTTTATTTTTTTTCTTTTGTCATGCCATTGTTTTTAAACCCTGGTACAAACAAAATGTATTTTTGTTATTACGTTAACTTGTTGTGGCAACAATCTGACAACTCGAGTATCCAGAGTAATTTTGAATAAACGTACTGTGGGATCTCTAGTTCCTCCAGCAGGTCACCGTGCATGCTGTCTGAGTGGGTGTGTCCAGCAGCCTCCGCCCAGGAAGGCATGTCCAAGAGAGAAGCCACCGACAGGTCCTCTTCCGAGACAGCAGGGGGCGGTCTGCGGTCTGACTCCACCTCCATCAGTCGCACCATTCTAGGGCTTTCTACTTCCTCTTGCACTGAAGATAGTGCTACCGACACTGCGATAAGGAAACCTTTTTATACATGTGTGCATTGTGCACACGTCCACACATTTATATTTTGGGCATTACTTGTTGCTGTCGGGCAGAGACCTTTTTTTGTAAATGAATGCCCTAGCTACTTTTGGAAATCTACAATCTCTGAAAACACTTTGCGATGCGAGGCATTGTAAGCTTGTAGATCGTCTTTTACACAATTTAATAATAAAAAAGGAGCGGTTTCCACCTGACAGCACCAATATACAAAGTGTAAGGCAAGTGCCATGATGACACCATTCAACCAACAATGTGCAGGTGGTCGAGTAAATAGAAGAATTAGAATTAGAATGTTAAGAAGACAAGTATGTGCTACAGAGTAACTAGGATAGCAGATACAGTATACATCAACTCTCATCTAAACAGCTGACTAGATGACTGTTTGGCGATTACAGTGTTATAGTGTGACAGCTATTTGTTTTATCATTTAGATTTTTCTTTTTATTAACTTAGATTGTGCCTTTGATTGATTGTTTGTTTTGTTTTTAAGTGTCAGTACCTTCACTGTGATCCAATGTCTTCTCTATCTCCGCATAGGTTCTCGATGTTTGCTCTTGAACAGACTTGTTCATTTGTGTTTCAATGAGATGGACGATGTCCATACGGTTGATCTTGGTCAGCCTCTTGATCAGACCGTCCTCTGTGGCCACAATAGCATTACATTAAAACATAAGCAATACATACAATGAAATCATGTTAAAAAATGAGTTTTCACCATTACTATCTATCACCATACCATAGCTATTTTAGCTAAGTGGAATATATAAAACATTGAAGACTGATTAAAGTAAATGTAAATTAAATTGAGCACAAAACGTTAATGGAATGATGAATGGGTTTGTCAGTTAGGCCCAAACCACACCAATGATTCGCCATGCAACTACTTGCAAGTACCTGCGACAGAATGGTGCTTAACTGGGCATATTATACGGCTTGGTTGAATGCTTGATTCTGATTGGTTAATCACAGAATTCAGTGTGTTATTTCCTGATAATGACTGCACCGCTCTATAACAGACCGAGGTCTAATCAAACGCTCGGAGCACCTGGCTGCAGCAGCTGCACTGCTTGGATTTTATGCTGTACCCAACATGACATGAAAAATAAAATGCATTTCAGGTCAAATTGCCCCAGATTCTCTGAGCTGTATTGGTTGCCCTTATTTAAAGTGGTACCCTCCTGGTGGTCATGGCCAGTGTGGTATGATGTTGGACTGTACCGTTTTCAACCCTTAAAGGGTGGAACTAATGTGAAATATGCACTGGAAACAAGGAGACCTAGCTGTGCCTTTGCAACGAACACAGGGAAATGGCTAGAATCATGAAGTGGCCCAATACATCATTTACTAACTAAAAAAAGTGATTTTAGTGTTCAGTGGCTCTGTGAGAACGATGTACCTGTGGCATGCTTTCCTTCCTGTTCAGTCCAACGTTGCAGAAGGGCGTGGCTCTGCTCCTGGAGGGAGTTCGGATTCTCTGTCCTCACCAGCTGGATCTCATCCTCATTGAAGTCCAGCTCCCGTGCTAGCTCTAGCAATTAAATAAAATCACACCCGTGTGAAGTGAGGGGCGTACATCAACATACATCATCATGGCATAAAATAGACACTCTATATCTTTATTTGCCATTTTTTACTATATTAAAACATTTTAAAATAGTTAATATAGCTGATCTACAAGCTCACAACATGTCAATGGAGATTGGCTAGTTGAAAATGTTTTAAAATAGTAAAAAATGGCAAATAGGTTTAGATAGTGTGTGTTCACACTATCACCCCTAAATGTAACATAATGTTTCTGTCTGATTCTACACATAATATTCTACACATAATATTCTACACATATTATATTCAGAAAATGTGTATGTGTTAGATTGTGTTTCACATAATGTAAATTCAGCTCTCCCTATAGCTGTACTGAAATGACATATCCCATTTTCAACAATATACAGTATAAAAATCACACCCGTGTGAAGTGAGGGGCGCTCTTAACATCATACATCAGCATACATCATCGCATTCCGGCCAATCACATCCTATGTCCAGTTTTTAATGTCACACTATGATGTCAAATCAATATCAATGGCATTTAATGTTTGTGTTAGGACAAAGTTTGTGTTTACACGCACACTAAAACCTGGACATGTGAGGGGATAGTGCCCCTCAAAAATGATATCATTTCAATAATGAGGATGACATTGGCAATTCATTAGATAACACAAAATAGAATAACAAAAACTAAAATACATATGCCATGGCGGCTTACCAGTCCAGCTGAACCCAAGAAGGTCTGCAATGATGGCTAGTGTCTCCTCTTTCCTGTCAGCATCATCCTGCCAATCCACTAGAAATGCCACCGGAGGCAAACATGACACCAATTGTCATCATAGCTCATGATCCAAGGTACAAAGACAACACTGACAACACAGCATTCAGCATTACAGGCCCCAGTCATCTTGAGTATACTTTGTCTACATGTACAGGTAACACCTAAGCCAGTGTTGTGCAAAAGTAGTAAAAATAGATGATCTACAAGCTTAGAACAACCGTAACACGCTGTGAGCTTCTAGATGCGCTATTTTTGCAATCATTCAAAGTTTTCCACACTATTTGAATATTTTCACCTATGACATGCCCAAAATAGGAATGCCAATTTGAAAGTGGTGGAAATAGATTTGTAAACTGTGGCCTCTATGTTATAGGCTGTAATATGTGAAATCAAATGGAATGGATACTGACACAATGGTGTGATTTTTCTTTTGTCATGCTCATGAGGTTATGTGTTGGTGGTTTTCCTATTTCATCACAAACTGTGCACATCTTATAGGTTAACCACAGCATAAGCAATGAAAGCGCCATAGTAAAGCTGCATTAGTAATTAAGTTATTAATAAGTGGATAATATACGAAAACTGTGCTTCACAATGCCTACTCAAGCTACTGAAGAGCTACTGTAATAACAAAGCCAGCCAATCTTGAGATTGTGTGTACATATACATACTGTACATACATATGGAAACAAAACAACAAGAGAGACAAAATACACCACAATGTAACAAAAGATAACATGAGAAACAGAAACATGTGACACAATGAAAGACAGAAACACATGACACAATGACACAGCTCACGATAAAACAACACAACATGAAATGATTTAAGGTGGAAATTGAGAAAGAGAAAGAACAAAAAAGATTGTTTAAAGGGAGCATAGAAAGAGCAAAGGGAGGCGAAACCCATTAACATCTGGGAATACCTTGCGTATGCTCTGGAGTTTGGTCATCGCTGATTCTCTGCATCTGAGTTTCGACTGTGTCATCCCAGATGGGCCTGGACTCAAATACGTCCTCTGTGACAGAGGATGGTCGCACACGTGGCAAACGTCTGACCTCAGGATCTGAACAAGCCTGATTGTCATATTTGAAGATAACAGAATCTGGACTCCCGTGATCAGCACTGTTGATATCCTCAGCATCCAATGACGACCTGTTAGATGGCTCCTCAGTCAAGGAGAGCTGATCTCTGCTAGTTTTAGAAGTGGAGGAGGATGAGTGAGGAGTAGATCTTTGCTTAGTAAAGACAGGGAGTCTGGAAGGAGGACATTTGGATTTCACAACGAGATGGTCACTGTTCGAATGACCTCTGTTGTCTGTACTACAGCCTTTTTCTGGCTCACCATCAGACTGAGCCCTGGGCTTTGAGTAGGTAGAATCATCCAGTTTAAGTCTCTGACTCTGGCTCCCTTCAGGTATCAGTGTGACAGTTTTAGAACCACCATTATCAATATATATATTGGCTTCTTCTGATATGACAGGAGGCGGTGCTGCAACGTCACCGGAACGTCCTACGTTACTATGAGTTGAAGCAGGCATTTCGATAACCGAGCACTGGTCCTCTTCATCTTCCTCGTCCTCTGGAGAGGATTCAGACGAATCCTGTCTCTGTTCTGAGTACACAGAGCGGGTAACAGTTGACGTGGCTGATTGAAGGTCAGCTATGGTAGAGTCTAGGTAGCCCAGTCCAAGATCTTTTGGGCTTTCAGCTTCACTATGAGCATTCATTAGGCTCACCAAAGACGTTGGGGAGCCCAACTGAACCTCTGTGGAGCTTCCAAGATCAGACTGAAGGAGTGAGTGTTCACTTTCAGCCATATCAGTTGTGGTTTTAATGAGAGTTCTAGGTTTAGGAACTGGAACCTGTTCATGGGAACCATCAGTGACAGATGAAAGTTGGATCTCTTGGAGGGGGATCTCTGTTCCAGAAATACTGTAATCTAGCATAATGTGATCTGTTTGATCTTCTCCAGCTTCCTCTGCAACAACCTCGTCGACTGGGTGTTCCCCTATGTGAAAGAAAGCATATCCATCTTCTTCAAAACTTCTTCTAGTCATGTCAATGGCACCTCCTCTGGTCATTTCAAATAGTTTTCCCTCCTGAAACTGAAATGGGCTGGGTGTCACCTCTTCGGATGGAGTTCGACCAGGTGTCGTGTCAGGTGTTCGTTTGTCATCTACAAGACCCATAATCCTCTGTTCCTCTGCCTCAACTCGTGCATTGAAAGCTACATCGTCGTCATCATCCTCACCCTCTTGGGTTGCACACCAGGGCACTAACTCTCCAACAGCAACATCTTTCTCCAAGCAATGTATCTGTAGCATTGCATCCTCACTACCAGCAGCTACTATGTCTGCATCAAGTTCATCAGTGCATGCTTCTAGTTTGGATGCCTCCTCCGTCTCTATTGATTTTGAACGAAGAAAGTGAGGCTCACTGATAGAAGTTGAGCGATCAGGCTCACTATGCTCATCTTCTGTTAAAGCTTTCTCAGACTCCATATCTTCAGAAATGTCCATTTCTATTTTTGTTGAGGCTTTCTTAGACTCTTCACATTCTATATCAAACCTCTCCACCTCTCTGAGACTGGGAGTTAAAAATGGTGAACTTTCACCTGATCGACTGAAACAACCTATGTCTGTACTTGAATTAATATTGGTACCCTCAACATTTTCATGAGTAACGTCTGTCACATATTGTTCTGAGACCTCCTCTACAACATTGTGGGATGAAGGTTGTTTAACTAGGCTACCATCTATCACTAAGGCATCATCTTTTTCATCTCCAATTTCTGATATTGTAGAGACCTCAGAGGATTTGTTGTTTATTTTGGCATCATGTTCCATTTCATCAAACATTTTTATTTTAGCAGCCATTATAAACATCTCCTTGTCTGGGGTAAATTGCCTTTTGGCAGCATTGTCCTCTTCTTCTTCATCATCATCTGTATTATCTTTGCCTGTTGAAAGACCAGCTGAATCAGACATTTTGAGGACACTACTCACTTCGCCATCCATACAACTTGTTGATGAGAGAAAAGCTAAGTGTTCCTTCCTCCCACTTTCCCCTTGGTGTGTGTGTTGAATATTGTCCTGCTCATCGTCATCTGTGTAAATATCTTCATCATAAGCAAAACAAGACTTAAACTGGGAGGCATAATCCTCATGCACAGCTGTCTTTCCTGACAAATGGAACCGTTTGTCCTTTTCTTGAGTAGGACTTCCGTCTAAAGAGTCTGGACTTGGGGAGTCTCTGGTGGGGCTTGGCTCAATAGAGTCAGGGCTTGTCTTTGTGGATCTGTCCTCTGTGATAGGGCTTGTCTCCAGCGAGTCTCTTTGAGAAGACTGTCTCCCTAGCCCATCAGAAATCACATTGTGCCGGGTCTGTAGGTCCACAGGTCTTTGTGGTGCAGAATTACTGGATGCTAAGTGCTCCATTTCAGGTGTTTTCTGGGCAGGTTCAAAGACATTTTGGTCAACGGTTACTGCTGTGCCATCAGGTGGTGAAACTGCAGAGGAAAAACTTTTACAATCAACCCCACCTGACTGACCTTCTGGAGCCTCAACTCCATGGGATACGTCTTTCTGGGAGCCAGTCTCCACGTCTGCAATGATGCTATCTTTCTTGCTGTTCCTTGTCAGGACAACTTGTTCACAACTCTCATGAACAACATCCTCTATTGGATGGCTTTGGGACTCCACAGGCCTCTCATGTAGATATTGATTCAAGTCACTACTGAGTATTGAGAGCATGCCTGACATTTCTTTCTCCATTGCAGGTTGTTGGTGCGAAATCTTTCTTTCAATCTGGACCTCTTCAAACAGCTTCTCCTCTACGAAAGAAGGGGTTGATTCTTTGGCTTGTACCTCCTCTAACGGTTTTTCGTCTTTCTCTACATCAGTCCTATCCGCCATATCAATAGTGTCTCCTATTGGTGTTTTGTCATCTGCCGTTTGAATCTTTTGCTTTTCATAGGTGGACGATAGCACCTCATTAGAATTGTCCTCTTTATGAAGAACAACTTCTTCCCACTTCTCCTCGACAACATCTTTCGCTGAAGGCCTTCTGATCAGAGGCCTCACCTCTAAGTACTGGTCCAAGTCACTGCTTAGCATTGATAGCATGCCTGAACTATCCTTCACTGTCGTAGATGATTGATATGAGACTTTTCTCTCTATCCGAACCTCTTCAAATGGCGACTCCACAGAGGGGGTCATTTCATTGGCCTCTCCAACTTCACTTGTTGCTATGTCATTGCCTGTAGTCTCATGTTCTCTCATCACAAAATCTGTCTTGCGTGTTGTATTCTCTACTGTGGACAATATATGTTCATCCATCCTTTTCTTGCTGTCCTTTGTCAGAATGACTTGTTCAAATTTGTCCTGGACAACGTCATTCTCAGGAGGCCTTCCGACAACAGGCCTCTCCTCTAAGTACTGGTCTAAATCACTGCTCAGCAATGACAGCAAACCCGAACAGTCCTTCACTGTTGTAGCTGATTGATATGAGCCTTTTCTCTCTATCCAGACCTCTTCAATTGGCAACTCAACAGAGGTTGGGGTCATTTCTTTGGCCTCTACAACTTCAATCTTTGTTATGGCATTGCCTTCAGTCTTCGTTTCTGTCTTGTGTATTGTATCATCTACTGTGGACAATTTATGTTCATCAGTGGAGATGGTGAGAATTTCTTTCTGGCTGTTCTTTGAAAGAATGACTTGTTCAAACTTTTCCTGGACAGCATCCTCCTGTGGTTGCCGAACAGCAACTGGCCTCCCATCTAGGTACTTGTCCAAATCACTATTCAGGAGTAACAAGATGCCTGACATATCTTTTACTGCCGGTGATGCCAGGTAATCTTTTTTTTTCTCTATGCGTACTTCTTGGAGCCGGGGCTCTAAGTTCATTTCAGTGTTTTCCATCTTGGCCTGTATGAGTTTAGTGTCAGTTTGAGAAGGACTTAATTCTTGTGCATTGTCAATTGTTGCATATCCTAAAGTCACCTCATTAACTCTCATTTCCTCTGAATCTGTGGTATAAACATCTACTCCCACAGTGGATGTTAACTCAGGGCTCATTTGAGGGATCATTGCCATCCCTTCATGTTTATCACTCTCTCCTGAGCTGTAATGTCTAATGTCTATGCTGGCATCTGAGAACACAGCCATACCTTCAAGCTTGAGACTCTCAGGGCTTTGGTCCTTGTCTGACATCAGATTTTCAGTCGGAGAGACAAAGTCCTTACTATCGTTTTTCATACATGGGCTGAGGATAGAGACTGGACTCACATCAGAGTCAGAGTCCAACTGATAGTTCACATCCCCTGGCTTTGACGTCTGTTTGAACAACTGATACTCTGGACTTTCTTCAAGCTCAGCCTTTATGTCAGCACTGAAGTCTTCAGAGGGTCTGCGATCAGGGCTGATTTGCATGTCTTCAGACAGCCTCCTACAAGTCTTACTGGATGGTTCCTCTAACTGCACTGTGATGAAGCCCTTCCCTGACAACTCTTTCTCCACTTTATCTATACCTTGAATAGTATTTGATTCCTCAGAGCTCTTTATCAAGTCTATTGCTTTCTCTTCTAGCCTTATGTTGTCAAGTGTCTTAACATCACTCTGTGGGAAAGAAATTGTAGGAGTTTGAGTTTGTAGTGGTGGACATTCTGTGTTGTCACTTTCAGCTGATTCAGCTGATTCTGGTTTCACGAGTGAGCCAGACAAACCAGCCATGGCTTTATGTTCAAAAAGACCTTCTTTATTTTTTGAAGGGTCCTGCCCCGTCTGGAATGCTTTCATTAGTTCTCTGACAGACATAGTCTCCTCCAATCTCTCTGTCTGAGACCGGGGGGATTTAGGAGACTTAGGAATTTCAGGAAGTTCTGGCATATCTGACTCCATCTTTCTTGTGGCACTGAAAGATTTGGTTTGAATGACTGATGACTGAGGAAAAGACTGGCTTTGCTCCTCTTCAACTTTTTTCTGTATAGCTCTGACCCTATCCTTTATAGATCCAATAGATGTCTCAACCACACGAGGAGATTCTGGTGGCTCCTGGACCGGGGGAGGTGCAAGGCTAGTCTCTCCCAGAATAACATCCCCATCCAGGGACTCCTCAGAGCTCATCCTATCCAACTCTCCCTCAGACATGCTGCATCCAGAGCGTTCCCTATCTCTAAGTTTTTTCCTAATTGGTTTCTTGATATCTGGTGGACGCCTTTTGCCATCACGCTTTAGAACAACCTGCTCAAATCTCTCCTGGATATTGTCCTCTTGAGAATCACTTTTCATTACAGGTCTTTCTTCTAAGTAATCGTCCATGTCCATACTGAGGTGTGTGACCATGCCTGACATGTCTCTGACCTCATATGTAGGAAATGAACGGCTCCTCCTCTCAATATAAACCTCTTCTAATACAGGTTCCTTAGTCATAGAGGGATTCTCCATTTCAGAGAGTAATACCCCGTCCTCTCTGCTAACAGTACCTCCTTCCCGTAGAATTTCTCCAACTTTAAGCAGCTCCTCTTTAAACTGTACTACTATCTCAAAAGGCTCCCCTGTTACATTGTCTGCAATCATTCTCACTCCAGCAGCCCCCGTTTCATCGGCTGAGGTGGAGAATTCCATTGGTTCTGTTGTCAAAATGGCAGTCACTTTGATGAGGTCATGCTTCATGTCTGACACATCAGAGAGGAGGTCAGGGCTTGCCAGTGTTGCAGGATCAAGAGGTTGATTGGTCTGCAGGGAAAACGTCTCCGTTGATTCCGTTTCATCATCTTCCATTTAAAAAACAATGTTCACAACCAAAGAGGGTAAAGAACATAAGGGAGAAATGAAGTAGGGGAAGAGAAGACATCGGAAAACTGTGGTCAGGGCAGTGACATTAAAATTCATCTTCAGTTCAGAGAGTAAGGAGAAGACTGACAGGATACGGGACAAAGGAGCCTTGAGAAGGAAAGGATTTGGACAAATCCAAAGAGATTGGGAAGGGACAGGAGCAGCGATGGCAGAAGCGAAGCAAACAGAAGAGGCAGAGGAGGAACAAAATTATAGAATATGAAGAAGACATAACTTGGGTGTTCATGTTTGACAAGTAGAACACAGGAAAGTAGGCTACAAAAAGAATCCATGGGAACAACGGAGAGATCTGAATATGGATCCAATGGACAGAGGCATAACAAACAAAATATCTCAAGATTGTTGTTGACATGAAGAGTCATGTCTACTTACAAATTAAAACGTCAAAGCAGAGAAATCATAGTAAAGCTATATTAGTAGGGTTAGAGGAATAACTATGAATAAATATCGACTGAATGAATAAATGTATTATATGGGTATACTGCAAACGTTTGAACCTTTACCGATTGATTAATCACAACCTTATCATTAGAATTTGATTTGTTATGACAAAGCATTCCACATTTTTGTATCAAAATGAACATCTTTTACACAGTTGTAGCAACTTAATATAAAAGATGGACACATTTGTGTCTCATTGTCACCACTATGTCACCACAATATCGCATAATATGGTATATCAGGTATAAAATTATGATTACATAGTGCTACTGATATGTCTTTTGTGACCTCAATGACCCATTCACAAGAGACAAAATGGTTGTGTGAATATGGTCTGTAGCTGTATGAGGCTCATACAAAGATGACGTCAGTCAGGGACATCTGAAGACAATAACTATGTAATGAATACATAGTTCATAGTAAAACATGTATGAATGCAAATAACTGAACTGTATTCAGTGGAAGTCAAATATGTTATTCTACTCAAAGTATATGTTAATGGAGATAAGAATGACTGAAATCATACAGAAAGAATTATGAAAATATAATCAAAACCAACAAATGTCAAATGCAAACAACGTGACATTGTTTGTATATGGGTGAAGTTATTTCCATGCAGAGCAAAGGAAGTTGGCATGCTATTGTTAAAAGGGTTTCAGGAAGTGACTCTTGAACAAATGGAAAGGTCAATGGAATATTCTTATCATTGGTTGAGTCCACAAAATTTGTATTTTCACGAAAGATTATTTCAAATCACTTTAAAATTGATTACAAATATAGTCCACCCCCCCCTCCCCCCACAGTATTCCTTTGATCTTTACATTTCAAGTCAATACAAAGGTGTAGAATTACTGCAGAAAGATTAAAGTGCAACATGGATGGGGCTTAAAGAGAGGGGAATGCAATGCATATCAGCCTTAGCATAGCGGCCAGATACCAATAGGTAACTGTACACACTGTTAGTAGAGAGGGTTATTATACTTTATTATACATTGGCACATATTACAGGACTGGATTTATCATTATGTTGTTTCAGGATACTATAGTTAATTGTGGTTCCCTTAATTGTGGTTCCCTGCGGTTTTGCATCTGGCTTCACCCCTTCATACAGTATGTAGACACTAGACATGTTGCATGGGCCCATGAGCAACACTAACCATGTCATACGTGGAAAACATTTATGGACATAATTGTTCTAATTTAATACCTGAAAATATGACACCTTAAGAGACAAGAGGTTTTTGTAAGACACACAACTACAATACATGAAACTAATAGAAATCTCAACTTACATTTTTTGTCACTCTTCTCACTCTGTAAGAAAGGATGCCCCCAAAAAAATCATAGTTAGATATGACTCCTATTTTATTTATAGTTTTTTTTTTCTTGGGACAACAGTATCATGTAAACTACTTACCTCATCATCTACATCTTGGTCTGAATCAGACTCCTGAGGAAGTGAATACAACAGAGAAATTACAAACACTTACTCCTATTATTAGTAAGTATACCCAGTGAATGAAACTGAGATTGACCTTAGAGTATGTTGGGAGGGTGATATTGAGGTTGCAGATTGCATTGTGGTTAAGACTACGGTAAGTCCGTGGTTCCTTGGTGAATGACAGACGACCACATGGCTCCTGGGCTGTGTCTCGAATCTGTCAGTAAAGTCAGGTCCACAGCCCATTAATTACATGAATGCTGAAATGCGTGTCTCAAACAGAGAAATTCCAGAGATGTACATGCATAACCTTACCTTGATGAACAGGGCAAGACGGTTTTCTTTGAAGGCGAAGAAGCTGAACACATGGTGCTGTCCACTTTTGGTAAGAGGCACCAGATTTCCGAAGCAGTCTGCGTATATTGGCTTTCCCTCTAGCACCTGACACAGAATATAACCAAAATTATAGGAAATAGGAAATCATAAAATCATAAATATGTTTTGTCAATTCATATGCTGGCCATTTTCTTATTAAAATGCAGTATGTTAAATCACTAGCACTGTATAGCACTGTTATGAAATGTGGTTATGTGGTATTCAAGTTGGCATTCTAACTGGGCTCCCCCAGAGTTAGTGTCCTTGAGCAAGACTCTGAAGCCCTAATTGCTCCCGATGTGCAGGTTGCTGCTTTCATGGTTTCCTCCGGCATCAGTGTATGAATGTGTGTGTGAATGGGTGAATGTAATGGACAATCTCTGTAAAGCGCCTTGGATAAAGGCACTATATACAGTAAATGCACCATTTACCATTTAGAAACCTTTACAAACATATTGGTGAAGAAATGTATTGGTAAGGAATTTATCCCCAGATTGTATTAATATCCCCTGACTATCTGCATAGTTCCTCCTTTACTTTACCTCCACTGTTGTTTTTTTTTTAAATGTTTTTTTGTTTAATTTGAATGGACAGACTGTCAGCCTACAGACAGTAGGCTGACAGGAAATGGGGAGAGAGATGGGGGGTGACATGCTGTAAAGGCCGTCGGGATCGGGATTCGAACCCGTGGCACACTGCCAGACTGGGTTACCAGCCACTTTTAGCTCCACTGTTCTGACACACTCCTCTGCCCTCATTAGGCTCCTCACCTCTACGTCTCTGCTTCGGGCCACCTCGGTAAAGTTCTCTTGCTGTTCCAGTGTCTTGTCCATCTTGTCGTCGGTCATGCAGAAGCAGCGCAGGCGGGCCTCGATGGGGTCCAGTGTCTTGGCAAATATAACAAACTTGGCCATGTAGGGAACACATATGAGCTCCCTGTACAGCTGGGTGGAGAAATTGACTGACTCCTGGATCTGCCGGCAATCTATCAGCCAGAACCTATGGGTTAGAATGAACAATCTATCAGCCAGAACCTATGGGTTAGAATGAACAATCTATCAGCCAGAACCTATGGGTTAGAATGAACAAGATTGGAACTTTCGAACAATCACTGTATCAGCCAGAACCTATGGATTAGAATGAACACAAATGGAACTTTCAATCACACACTTTTGTGTGGCAGATAAATGCTAATTGCATAGCAACTACTGTAGGTAAAAATACGAGTAAATAATACAGTCATGGACAAACCCTCAGGGAATGAGATAAGCATAGTAACATACACCGAGTGCTAGAGCACCAGTACTTAAGTACATTTCTACTTTTAACTCAAGTACAAATTTGACAGAGCAACCACGGCTGACATCATGTGAAAACTGAGGAGACTATACCTTGCTGATACGTTTGTGGTGAAGGATACGCATTGGTTAATAAAGGTGAGGGGTGTGGAGCCAGTAATGTCCTCCCATTGGGCTGGAGTGGTTCCACCTGAAACACAGAGAAAATAAATGCCTGTCAACAAAAAGCAACACATTTTAATTGCTTTAAAAAACAAATTGGACCTGGAAGTTTCCATGTATGCTCCAAATCTGGGAGTTTGAGGTCCTTACACTGGCTATAATACCCTCTCTTTTGTCAAGTCCCGCCCATGGTTGTGCCCCTCTTTCATGGTTGGACAAAAATCCTTTCTCTCCATCCACTACCATTGAAATAATGTGTTTTTCAGTTGCTTTGTATTGATATTCTGTGCGTTCAATTCTTATTTTAAACTTGGTGTCAGTAAAAAGGAACATCACAGGTAGAGCATGGTGACAGGGCATATCATGTTTGTTTTTAGTTTTTTCCAAATTCAACATAAACAAGGCAGAAAGAGCCTGCTGGTTAGTCAGTCAGGGACCAATCAGAAGTCTGACAAAGGGTTCTCTTCCTGTTCATTCAGTTCATCATGGGTATAATGTCATAACAATGTCAGGAGAAACTACCTTTTAAATAACAGAATTCATGTTTATGCTCTGTCAGGTGGTGGCAAAGGCTTGTCATGAACAAAAGATGCTGTATTATAGTATGTACAGTATGCACTGTAGTTAACAACATGGACCGGTAATTTCCCTCAACTTACCAGTAATACTGCACAGCAATCTCAAGGTGGTGTTCTCCCCACTAAACTCATTGGGTGCGCCATCATTGGGGCTCTTGGGAACCGGTATCGTCATTGTGATTGGCTTGTGGAACTTCCTCCTTCTTGGTTCTAGCGTCACGATTGGGCTGAATGTGGCCTTGTTACCCAGAATCTTCCTCACTAGCTCAATGTTGATTGGCTGTGCCTATGAGGAAGAACAAGAAACAGACTCATTATAGTTACCCCTACTTTATTGTGTCGTTTAGTGCATTGGGTATAAATAGGCAGTCCAAGGCAGTCCAAATCAGTTTTCACACTTTAACGTCTTATACATTTATATTTCCCCCCAAATATATATAGGCCTATACATATTTTTTGTCTTTTCTTTTTTTTTTTTTTTTTTACATTTTATCACATATATTGTATGGGTGTCCCTACTAGAATTTTCAGATGGGGGTCAAAGTTCTTTATTATTAGTGTCCCCCGGGGGGCAATTAGATTTGAGGCCAAATAGCAAAAACTCATAATTTGGGGGTCATTCTACCTGTAGTCCAACTCTGATCTTCTTGGTGAGGGCTCCCTCAGGGAAGACGGCCTGGACCTGGGGCACCAGGGTGCTGCTCAGCACCCCACCTTCCGGCCCAATCAAATGGCTGTCCTGCTTGATCCTCGACACTACCGCAAAGTACTGTGGGAAATCCCGCGTGATGATGCGACATATTCTCTTCTTCTCCAACTCCTCTGGGGAATCCAACTCTGAAAGGGAAGATGAGAGTTGAGAAGATACACCTTAGTAGTGTTGATTTTGACAGACATTTGATTTTGTTTTTGTCATAGTCTTTTGAGTATGTTAGTCTAGTTTTAATCTTATTCGACTATTTAAAATAGTTGATTTTGTCTACTAAAATGTATTTTGGCTGGCCTTGATGCCTGATTTTACACTTGGTTGTATACATGCTGAAAATAGCTGAGTGCACCCAAACATAAAATTACTGGTCTTTTAGTTCTACTACAACGAAATTGTCAATATATTTAGTTTTAGTCATCATAGCTTAGCTTAGCATTTTCTGAAAAATGTGGTTAGGCCTCAGGTGTAAATGAGTTAAAAAACAACAAACAACGACCAAAACGTTGCCCGATAAAATGCTGTAAGTGAAGACAGTGTGCAGGATTCTGATTATAATTACAAAACACACATTAACCACTTCAGCTCTACTGCCCAGCTCATAATCACCCTCATCCATGCCGTTGAGTATCTGGTTGAGCTCCTCCTCTGTGAAGTCACAGTGGTGCTCCCTCCAGCTCTCCCCAGTCTCACTCCTCAGGATCACTAGCTCTCTCTCTGTCCCCCGCAGAGCAGCGAAGTGGGGGATCTCCACTATCACAGGCCTGAGAAGAAATAATATATATGGGTGTCTGAGATGAAGCCATGCAATGTCAGCAGCAGCAGCAGCATGGCAACTGGGGCTGACTTACTGTAATGTGAGACAGGTTGGGAAGAAATAACAATTTGATTCTATTCAAAGAGAACGATAACAATCTTGTTTAAAAAAAAAAGAAAAATGCGTGCAGTGAAACAAGGGAATAATTATTGAAAGAAATTATACAAAACACACAAAACAATAAAATAATCCATTCCAGAAAGGTATCTGCGAACTCATAAGGGATAGACAAAGGCAAGCGAGAGTAACATAACATACATTATTTGCGTTCAATGAACCCTTGAATAGGGCAGAGTGGTGTGGAAGGGGATATGACTAGGTAGGGCTGGGCAATTCATCAAAAATATATCAAAACCGATATTTAGAACCAATAATCGACTTAATGCTGCTCATGTACGTAGGTTAATCAATGAATCAAGAAAGAAAAAATCAACAGGAACATCTTTATAGATTATACGTCACCGTACAATGATGGTGTGCAAATACAGTGAAAATAGCTGATCTACAAGCTCACATCGTATCACGATGCAACGTGTTGTGAGCTTGTAGATCTGCTATTGTAATTATTTATTCATTTCCATAAACGTGTCGCAATGGGCTAAATGTATACATGCCATTTTGGAAAGAACTTCCCTACTTCCTTCACACAGGTGTTACAGATGATACTAATGAAGGGTCCGTTCCAATCTGGTCAAACAGAGTCAGGGTGCTGCTATTTTGTGGCTCACTGGAAACACTCTACTACACCAGTGGGTCTCAACGTGTTCTTGAGTGGGTTCCAAATGGCCCTGTACGGGTGTGTAACTCTGAGAGTGTACATTTGTACACTCTCAGAGTTATGGGGGTCCTTGAAATGAAAAGGTTTGAGAACCACTGCACACTAAATGGAACAGTGCCTTAATTAGTATCATCGGCCCGGAAGTAGGAAGAGTTATTCTGTGTGCATAAAGCCCATTGGGGACGTTATGGCCCAGCCTTATATGACTAGGGTGCTAGAGGGGTGGTGTTGCGTCCATAATCCATTGCCCTACCCGAGGAACTTGGTCCCTGGAGGACCCAGCTGCAGGATGCGACTGACTAGGCTCTCACCCTCGTTCAGAGGGGGCGGGGCCGTGGGAAGGTGGAGCTTACTGATCCGTACGCAGCACAAACAGGGGAGCGGAGAAGAGAGCATGAACACACACGCACGCACACACGCGCACGCACGCACGCACGCACTCAATCATCATTCGCCTCATCATTCTACACACTGGCCACAGGGACAGTGAGTCATGCACGCAGTGGTGGTAATTAACAATGTACTGTACAGTTACTCATGTACAATACTTTATTGTACAATACTTTATTGTACATGTCCATTTTCTGCTATCTTATATTTCTACTCTACTACATAAATTGAATCTTGACCATCAGGTCCAATGTATTCATAAAAATCATGCATATCCCCGCTTTAACTACACATTAATGCGCCGATTATTATAAAGGCCCATTTTGCAAAGCCTAATTTACTTTTGCTTATAATAATAATAATATTATATTTAGATTCTAAAGGGATTTTCAAACGGGAAACGATATACCGCGCCTATAGTTCATTTCCAATGAGACCTGCGATTTTTTCCGAGGGGCAACATCGCAAGCGTATTTACGTGAGCGCGGTCCCGTGAATTTGTTGCGCGCGTGCTCGTATCGTGCACACGCCCGCGACTCACCAGACCTGGATTCTGTTTAGCATTTTTTTACGCTTGCGTTGTTGCGCCCCTCTTGAGCAGACCTGTAGCAGACCTGTCCTTGATCCATGGGAAAACGTCTGCGTTAATCACTGCCCGTTTGAAAGGAAATACTTGTGTATTCAACTTATGTAAAATGTTGAACTTTTTATTCTAGGTATTTCTTCTTTTAGTTGAATAAAATATCTGAGTACTTCCTCCACCACCGCACGCAGACTCAGAATGCACCGCATTCACAGTCACACATGCTTACCCCAGGAACTGGGCACCGGTAGGCCCCACTTCTATGATGCGTCCCGCCAGCCCCTCTCCTTCCACCATGGGGGGCATGGACGCCAGGCGGTGTCTCTTCACCAGCCTGCATGTCACCCGCGTGGGCGCCGAACACTTCCTGGGTGGCACGATGATGCGCAGGCCGTTGTGACGGCAGCCGCGCATGGCTCCGCCCCTGGCATCAACCATGAAGCTGACCAGGAAGCTGTGCAAGAAAGTTCGAACGTGGCGTCAAAAACTCTACGGACATTAGGAAAATAAATATTACGGATGTACTGTAAAATCCTTTACTCCGACAGTGTACAAATGGTAACCAAATGGAGGGTCACAGGTGTATGGGTCCATTTAGTTTAGATTTGTACGCTCTCAGAGTAGGCCTACCAATGCGTTATATTTGTACCCTCTCAGAGTTACAAATGGATAGATTAACAGTGAGGATTTTATCGTGTACTCAAACATGTAATATGCAGCTGACACGGAGGAACTTCATGCAGGCAAAGCAACTGAAACGGAGAAAGCACTGCTCCGTGACATCGACATGTGGCGATAGAACAACCACAATGTATCACCAGTGGCAAGAAAAGCATTCGGTTAGGGTTAGACAGGCGAGTGAGGAGAGCTTTGAACATGCTCTCCCGGGTGGATGTTTCGCATCATCAAAGAGGAAATTACGGCAGACCCAACTACTGGATGATGTCGTACAAGTGAGTGTCAGTATCAACTGAATGGCATCTCCAACAAACAAATTGACCCAAACGGACCCTTACAATTTCCTTTGGATCAATGTTTACATTCTCAGAGTTAAATTGACACTGTTGATTTCACTGTGTGGACATGACACATGCAGATGAAGTTATGGCTATAGCGTAAATATTTATCAAAGACAAAGTAAATCATGCACTGCATTCAGGTCAACATATAAACAACCTTGTCAGAATGTGTCAAACGAAAAGATGTGGATTGAGGGTTGAAGGGAAGAGGAGATAAACAGAGAGAGACAGAGAGAGAGAGACAGACAGAGACCCAGAGAAAGACAGAGTGAGAATGAGAAAGTGAGAATGAGAGAGAAGCCAATATGATGAACATCACCTGCTGTTGTCATGGTCTAGGCACGGTGAGGAGCTAGAAGCAAAACACAACAAACACGATCACAAACACGGCGACAAAGAGCGAGAGGAAAGAGAAAGAACAGGAGCGAGAGAGAGAGAATAAGATAAAACAAGAAGGAAGGAGTGAAATACAGTGACGGGAAAAACCTGACCAGATAGAACACGGAGCACGGGATTAAGAGGATGGAACAAAAAGGTTCATTAGAAATTGTGGGAGGAATATGGACAAAACAAAGGTGGAGAATCCTACACCAATCATAACTGAAAGGAGTGCAGCATGATCACAAATCACATAAACCTTAAAACATATGCATGATAACTCTAGGAAATAACGTTGGTGCCTGTGTTTCAGTGTGTGTGTGTGTGTGTGTGTGTGTGTGTGTGTGTGTGTGTGTGAGTGAGTGAGTGAGTGAGTGAGTGAGTGAGTGAGTGAGTGAGTGAGTGAGTGAGTGAGTGAGTGAGTGAGTGAGTGAGTGAGCCAAATTCCAATACCCCAAATCTCGGCCAATCATACTTGGCCACTCCAGCATGGTGGTGTTACGGTGAAATTGATGATCCAATGAAATATGTGACAATTTTGTAGACATCACATAACGTCAGTGTCCGAAAGTAAATCATTGCAGTTTGTTTATTAGCAGAGTTCAACTTAGCGGTATTTAGGACACATATGTAAAGACCTCCATGTAAGTGACGTGAAGTCCAGAAGATGGTCACATATTTCGGCAGGTCACCAATTTCACTGTAACTCTGCCATGCTGGAGTGACCGAGTGTGAGTGAGAGAGGGGCCGAGATTTGGGGTGTTAGAATTTGGCTATTGGGTGCGTGTGTGCGTAAACGCGTATACTAACCCAGAGTGCAGCAGGCTGGAAGACAGCAACACATTATCTAGGTGCTCCGCGCCCCAGCTCAGACGATAGGACTCTTCCTTCATAGATAAAGCTGACACCTACAGAGTGCCAAAGACAGTGATCGATGCAAACATTCATTACAACAATAACAGTGCTAACAGTGCATTGAAAATTGCAAGATCACAGCTCGTCGCACCTGATATTTTCGGTGCACGACATGACGTATAGATCAGGCATAGGTATGATGATCGGTTCTCACCTGGTGGCTGGTAATCATGTCTTCTATCAGAATCCCCTCTCTCTGGTGGAAGCTTCCAAGAGGAGTCTGGTTGGGCCTATTTGGACATTGATATGAAAGTAGTCAGTTCTGGGTGTGTTTGCGGGTAATGTACAGTAGGCTATGTAGCCTCTGTACGCTGTGGAAGCAATGTATCTCCTTCACACAAACACAAATTGAGTGATTTGCCAGCTGGATGGAAAAGTAATCTTTTCGGAATGTGTGTGAGTGAGTCTGACCTGTCCAGATTGTGGCTCATGTAGCTGAAGCCGTCCAGGTAATGTCCAGGTAACGAGTCATCTCCCAGCTCTCTGAGGTCCTCCGCTCTCAGATATTCCCCTCCATCTCCGGTCATGGTGTCTTCACCTGGAGGCAGGAACCAAATGAGAAATGATCAGTGAATCAGAGACCCAGTCCACAATCATGAATCCTGTGATGTCCGCCGCACTCCTCATGCAGTTAGTTTACAGTACACCATCACATGAGTCTCTGCACAGAGAGTCCCCCCCCCCTTCTAAAACATGAGGTATTATGATTTTTATAGTGTACAGAAAGTGTTACAATTGTTTTTATGTGGCCACACCCACCAGTTCATTAAGTATACCTGGTTTTCACGAGGCCAAGTCAGAGGTTGATTACAAAACGTGAGGACTCCCTGTTTTTACCATGCATCCCCTAGTGCATGACATACAGGGCTCTATACTAGGTACGCTAGTATTTAACTCTGCACCAATCGTTTCTCGATCTACATGCTCACAACGCAACAAAAAGCGATGTGTTGTGAGCTTGTATATCTGCTATTTTCACCAAATGTTCGCAATGTGGTATAGGGTTCATGTGTTAAGATATACAAGTACAATACATAAAAGTACACAGGAGGAGGAGATTTTCAAGGCAGAGGGCAGACAGGGATTTAAAGCTGCTATAGTAGTTTTAATCGCTCACTTTTTTATTTATTTATATATTTTGTCTCTGTGGCACCTCTAGTCTGCCTTCAAAGATTTTCCTAGAAGCGTTGTCATTGGTCCACTTCCTGATTGGTTAGTCATGACCAATGACAAAGCTTCTAGGAAAATCTTTGAACACAGACACCCCTAGAGGTGTCACAGAGACTACATTTTTGTCTTTCTTTTTTAGCGTTTAACACATTGCTGGCTGTCTGAATAAAATAAAAATAAAACAATTCAAAAACTCCAGGCCAAAACTACTTATAGCTACTTTAAGTACAATGCAGACAATGTTTCTATAAATGTGTAATTTCTTGGAGGATTAAAACCACTGCAGCATGCTTCAACCTTTTTTTATTTTATTATTATTATTATTATTATTATTATGCACAAGAACACAGAGGCTGACTATTGCCTCAAGTACACACTGGCAGGCAGGGAAGGACAGTGTGGTTGTCTGTCAATTATTGTCCAGTACCTTCCTCCTCCTCCAGAAACACCTCAGCGAATAGCTCTTCATCCATAAGCCTCAGTGCTACAGAACACACAGTCTTAAGAACCACAGCTACAAAACGAGATACATCACCCACCCACAATCCATGTCTTAAAATGCACAGGGGAATGGGTGCTGCTTTGGGTTTGAGGTTTTGAGCGAGAGAGTGGCTTATGATAGTTGCTTGTTCACATGTAAAAAATTAAGTGGATTCCTTCTGTGTTCAAAATAACCGCTAATTTATGCTTTGAAAATCATTACCATTTGAAAATTCGACATTTTGTCAAGCGATGTGTCACACAACACAGTACTACTTATTCGCCAAGGCATACAGTAAGTAACTCACCCTCTTCATCAGACACATCCAGCATCTCAGTCATCGTCTCTGGAACATTCAGCTTATGCTTCTCTGTAACCGTCTGGAGCAACACACACACACACACACACACACACACACACACACAACCATGGATACACAACATAAGAAAAAGAACATGACGAACAAGCTGAACAATTGTACAAGACGTGGGATCCTGTCATCCTGAGGGGGTCCGCGGAAATGTTTCGTGGAGATATGGGGGAAACTAAATCCGTCCAGGATCTATAGGGTAGATTCTGACACTGCAGAATCACCGATGATGAGCACGAAACCCGATACCAGAAAAAACCTGATAACAAGCTTATTGAGAACCCGGTAACAATAAAGCTTTGGGCTTATCAAGCTTGTTATCGAGCATAGAGGCCCATGGCATCAAGACAAGAGGCAATTAAGACATAAATTGAATCACCCAAGCTGGCACAAACATGTCGGTCTAAAAGTATATTGATACCTGCCAACCAGTGCTGCCCGGTAAACAAAAAATTATGCTTTTAAAGTGACGGTACACACATTAACCAGTTTCTTCAATATTAGTTTCCAAAGGTAAAAAGTTAAATTGCCGTGTGTTAGAAAAGTGCTGTATTCGGAGGCCCTAGTAAAAGATACTGGTTCTGTTTCAGAATGTATTGTTGTCTCGCGTCTTTCCCCATAAAATAATAGAAAATGCTCGATAGTGGGCTCGATAAGAACCCGGCTTGATAAGCCTGATCGATAAGGTGCTCGTTATCAATAAATATTTGCGAGCTCCATCCCTACCGATGAGACACATACCGTTGTTGTGGTGACGACCTCCTCGGTCACAACCTTCAGCGTGTCTACCACAGAGATGTAGCCCAGACGTCTAGCGATGGACAGAGCAGTGTTTCCATTCTGACACACACACAGAGAGAGAGGTAGACAACGACAGAGTGAGATTGCTTAAAGACCGGCTAACGATACATTTTCTTGATTTGTTGAGAAAGGCTTGATTTGTTTGGTCTCACCAGGGTAGTAACATTGGGTTTGGCTCCGTGCTGTAGTAACACATTGATTACGTGTGTGTTTCCTTGTTGTGCTGCCTGGTGAAGAGGCGTGTATCCGTTCTGTAGAATAAAGAAAATAGGTTATTAGACCATGAGACCTAAATATATATAGCACAGTTTTTTTTGGTTTTTGTTTTTGAGTGGTGCAACCACTCCGAGGAACAGCAATGTCCGTGTTCACCTATGTGTTCACCTATGTGTTCACCTATGTGTTCACCTATGTGGCCATGAGCACCAGTATATGACTATGAGTACCAGTAGGGGTGCTGTTGTGCCAGAAACAGAGAGAGAGAGAGATAGTATTAGTGCTTAGAGAGAGAGAGAGAGAGAGAGAGAGAGAGAGAGAAAGAGAGAGAGAGGAGAGGAGAGGGGGGGGGGGGGGGGGAGAGGGGAGTTGCACCACTCAGTTTGCACAGGTGTGATTTTTTACTTTAGAGCTACTTTTAAAATGACCAGCTCAATAAGACCTACCATGTCATGTGGTCTACCTGCTGCACAGCCTTTGTGATCTACTGGTAGATTGTGATTCACCTTTTTGGTCAACAGCATGTGAAGGACATTTTAAAACCTACAGTACCTTGGTTTTTGCGTTGACATTGGCACCCTGCTGCAACAGGAAGTTCACCATCTTGGCATTTCCATAATGACAGGACACAATCAAAGAGGTATATCCCAGCTGAAATGGAAAGAGAATAAATAATTGAGTTAAGTAAGAGAGGAGAACATTTGTAATCTGTCCACGGTCCACCAAGTGTCGGCCTGATATAAAATAAAATTATCTTTTTATGACTCTCCATGACCCAAACCGTTTCACGACTTATGGTGATTCTTAAAGAAACCAGTTGCATCTGTTGCTGATTCTATTCACAATTATTAGATTCTGTCAGACAGTATTTGAAAGTATAGGTCATGGCATTGTAAACTCCACTAGGCACTGCTTTTAAACGTGGCAGACAAATGGAAAAAAAAAGCAGACAACCACCATCTACTACAACACTGTCACTACACACACACACACACACACACACACACACACACACACACACACACACACACACACACAGCTGTGAAATTAAACAAAATAGATTTACGTTAGATTTAAAGGGACACTTCACCCTTTTTGCAAAAAAATATATGTTAATGATGTTTAGAAGCTTTAGAACACTTTCCTGGGGGTATTTATGTGTGTAATATGTGGTTTTAGATATTTTAGATTGTAGCAGTGAGCCTGTTGTCTCTGATGTCTTGGACACTGGGCTCACTTCCTTCCTGGACTACATGTTGTCTCAGTAAGACAGCTCTCCCCCTATCCACAAGGAGGAGCAGTGCACCAAGTAATTATGGGAATTGTAGTCCAGGAAGGTAGTGAGCCCAGTTTCCATGACATCAGAGACAACAGGCTCACTGCTACAATCTAAAATATCTAAACCCACATATTACACACATAAATACCGCCAGGAAAGTGATCTAAAGCTTCTAAACGTCATTAACATATATTTTTTTGCAAAAAGGGTGAAGTGTCCCTTTAAGTTATCCAGTCCATGGAATTCAAGGGCTTCAATGGGGGCAGCATTCTGGAAATAATTCACACTTTCCCTGCCTGCCTGAAATGCACCTTCCACATTCTTTAACATCTCTGATTATTACAGTATGTGTTTACCTTAGTTTGCTGGTCCAAGTTTGCATCATGCTTGGCCAGTACCTCTGCTGCACTGACCCTGTCTTCTTGGGCTGCGAGGTGCAGAGGAGTCAGTCCACTCTGTTTACAACCAAGCAGAGAGAAGCTCATGTTGGAGCGGGTTTATGCTGTGTGTACACACTCACACAAACTGAATACCCTAGTATGTTGATGTTAATATGTGTTATATAATGTAAATAATATTATATAATGTTATCTGAGGTCCACAGAAAACATGTAAGGACTAGCTAAAGTTTTCAAATAAATGTAGTGGAGTAAAAGTACAATATTTGCACGTATAATCATACATGCACTGTATTATGTAATGTTTGCCCGTGTATTCGTGTGTGACCTTGGTGGCTGTGTTGACATGTGCTCCTTTGCCCAGTAGCAGGCTGGCCATCTCAGCGTGTCCTTCCTGGGCGGCCAGGTGCAGCGGGCTGACCCCTTGCTTGGTCAGGACGTTGGTTTCTGCTCCGTACTGCAGCAGCGCCAAAGCCACTGCTGTCTGGTTCTTCTTGGCGGCGATGTGGAGAGGAGTGTAGCCATTCTGGACCAGGAAACAGATCGAGAGAGTGAGTCGGAGAATATTATCGATCACGATGTCTTTGTCACTTATCTAAGGTGGCATCCAAATAGATATTTTCTTGTTGAAGGAATAATAATAATAATGTGTAATAATATTATGTACTGACGTCAAGCGATGACGCTGAAATTACAGTAATAAAGGGGTAGGGTTATATACGTTTTTTACTTCTCCCTACTCCTTTCCGAACATATAAAAAAAAAAGAAGAAGAAAGAATTACAATACTTGCGGCCACTGAGGCTTGTTTTGTTGTTGTTTGTTGTTGGTTTTTTTGGGAATATTCTATTTGTGCTATATTGCACTTATTCTTATTCTTTGACTTTTTTGTATAATTTTATCATGTTCAGAATAAAGTTTTTCATTCATTCATAATAATATTAATAATATATATATATATATTTTTTGTATACTATCTTTTGTACAAAACATGAAGCTCAAAGTGCATTAGCCTACATTAAAGAGATAAAGGAATGGAAACATAGATTCAAAGGAAGCAAAATGTAAAAAAAATAATAATAATACATTATATCATGATCATGATCAATAAAAAAAAAACATTAAATGGAAAATAAAATGTAATACATTTCAGTCTAACCTTTGCAGTATTGTGAGGTGATGCCCCTTTATCCAAGAGCAGTAGTGCCACCTGCTGGTTATCATAGTGCGCTGCCACGTGCAGCGGAGTAAGGCCATTCTGTAAAACACATTATTGGTTAAAGAACAGATGTTTATGTTGCGATACAAATGTATATAATTATGTACATTATGTACATAAATAAATGAAAACAGAAAATGAAAAAAACGTTTTTTTTAAGTGATATATCATTATTAAAAAAAAAACCTCTCTCCCTCACACTTATGACAGTGTGCCAGTGATCACCTTCCCTTGTGCCAACATGTTGGCACCCGTACCTGAGGTTGCCTACCCCTGTGCTGCAGTACAGCATGCCCTTATTCTCACCTTGCCAGCGTCGTCAGGGAGAGCTCTGCGCTGAAGGAGGAGTTTTGCTACTTCCAGGCTTCCATACTTAGCAGCTACATGTAATGGAGTGAATCCTTTCTGTGAGGGGGGGGGGGGGGGGGGGGGTGGAGAAAGATGAAAGATGTCTTCACTGTTTAGTACTCATGATGATGACTGTGCGTGAGTACTTATGTAAGCCTCGCATCCGTAGGCTATGCGTGTCAGTACACTGATGACTGATTTTATTGTATGGGAGTTTCCTGCACCAGGTCAACGTATTCATATAAACACTCGGTAGGATAATATCCTTCTCTCTAAGATGAGAGAACATATTACTCCAGTTTTGGCATCACTGCACTGGCTTCCGGTTGTTTTTAGGATTGATTTTAAAATTATTTTACTTGTCTATAAAGCTCTCAATGGTCTCGCACCTTCCTACCTACTTGACTGCCTGCCTAAATATGTCCCAAACCGCCCCCCTAAGGTCTTCCACTGCTGGCCTGCTCGCGTTGCCAAAAGAAATGGCAACAAAAAAATACGGGGAAGCAGCTTTTTGCTTCTATGGGCCGTCGGCATGGAACAAGCTCCCACTGTACCTTCGTCAGGCAGCCTCTGTAGACATTTTTAAAGCTCAGCTCAAGACCCACTTCTACAACATTGCTTTTAATTGAGTTTTAATTTGCACGTTCCTACCCTGCCCTGACTGATTTGCTGCATGTGGTGTTTTTATTATTTTTTATTTGTTTTTATTTGTTTTTATTTATTTTTATTTTTATACTTATATTCAATTTTGTTCTTTGCCATTGTTTTATCATTTTAACTACTTATGTTTTATTGTATTCTATTTTTGCCCTGTGAAGCACTTTGAGCTACATTTATGTATGAAAGGTGCTATACAAATAAAGTTTATTATTATTATTATTATTCTGAGGTGCAAATCATTTGATCTAAAATAATACATTATATTTGTCATAAGTGCATAACTTAAGACACGTACGTTGACTTCTCCTCTACTATGTGCTTTCTAGAAATGTAGCCACATTACCCTATAGAGCGGCGCAGTCCCGCCCCCTCGAGAGAGACCCGGAAAAGAAATCCCCGTTAATTTTCCTCATAGACTTTTCAGAAAGTATTTATTTAAAGACGTTTACGCCGAGGACAAAGCCAACTCTCGTCATGACAAATCATGACAATAAACACTTGTTTTTCTTCTTTGAAATTATTTGTTTGGTCCAAAATATTGTGTTTGTTGTCATGATTTGTCACGACTAGAGTTGTCTTCGTACGACGCTTAAAAGGTTTTTGAAATGTCTATGGGAAAAACGCATTGGGATTAATTTCCTGGGCCTGGCGTCGTCATGACTGCGCCGCTCTATAGCCTTTCTTTCTGTATGTGTATCACACACCTTGGTGGCCAGTGAATGTGAGGCCCCAGCTTCCAGGAGCACGGCGGCAGTCTCTACTTGACCCTCCCTGGCCGAAATGTGGAGGGGAGTGTAACCGTTGGTGGTGGCAGCGTCCGGGTGAGCCATGTGCTGCAGGAGCAGCTGCACGATATCTGTTTTCCCCAGACGGGAGGCAATGTGGAGGGGTGTCTGCTCCTCCTATGGCGGGGTTGGAGGTGTAGAGACGACGGGGAGGGAATATATCGATGGAAGACAAACAGAAACAATGGGATAAAAACAAAACAGAATAAACAACGGTGAGTTGAAAGCAACTATAAATCAAACCCCCTTTGGCCTTTAGTCAGCCTGCGCCATGTTTTCCCAGTGCAATCTTATGGAAGCATGCGGACCGAGGGTTGACTGGCCACACACAGGCTGACTAAATAAGCTATTTAAGTGGTTGTCTCACCCCGCTCCAAAATCGTTACTGTGCACACAAAATTCTATCATCTGTAGCTCTCAGGAAATACCTTTACTTTTTAGATACGATACTGCGAAAAGGGTTTTCTACACTGCAGTTGGACGGGCTCTAACCATTTCACCCTATGCAGGGATATCTGACACAGAACCTCTTCTCTGAGCTAATAGCGGAGGGTGAGCTTCCAAACGGAGCTAATCAAACCACTGTGCTTTTCTATGTTTTTCTCTTACACAGTCAATGCACAAAGTGGTGCCTATTCATACCAAACAGAAGAGGACAATGCGCTGCCAGCAGCTAATATGATATCGATGTTGTGGCAGTGGACTCACCCTGGCCATGGCGTCCACCAGAGCACCATTCCTTAGCAGACAGCGAACCACCTCCATCTGACCAGCACGTGCCGCCATGTGGAGGGCCGTTTCACCTCGCTAGAACACACATGCATATCAGCAAATCACACGCTGTTAACAGTAAAACAAAAAAGAGATGATATATCATGATCCCATGAATTGTAAAGTACAACACACACAATAACAAGCAAGTAGACACTCGACAGAGTGCAGTTCTAGTTGTTGCTACTACTACTTTGGGATGTTCAGTAATGCAAATGCAATGCATGTACACACAGCACACAACCAAAACGCTGCACATACTTTGGGCATGTCATACTCATATCCTCGAACTG
>NC_137864.1:13792249-13867249 GCF_963924005.1 Protomyctophum bolini
AATATCCACTTTCAGCCATGCAGTGACAGCACTGTCAAATGCACGCCTGTGTCACACACAGAGACCAGTGCCATGTTTTTTGGTACATAATTCTGACATGCAGTTTCCAATAAGGCTCCATTCAATAAGGGAACGATCAAAACGGAAGAGCGGAAAAGATTATTGTAAGTGATGGAAAAACACAACAACAATAACAACGTGTCATCATCAGTAGTAGGGTCTGTATACCTCTGTGGTTCTATTGACCATCATCTGGTCAGGATGCATAGAGAGAGAGAGAGAGAGAGAGAGAGAGAGAGATAGACGGTAGCGTTGTTAAGGATTGTTTCACCACAAAATGGATATCGTTGCTGTCGGGAGGAAACCACCTAACTCCCTTTTTGAGGGTTTTGATTATTTTCTTTAGCATAAATCAGTGCTATTGAACGCACTTTACATCTGTGTGTTGTTTCAAAAAATATTGAACCAATGAAAAGTAGTAAAAAGCGCTTCGGGACAAAACCTCTTAACTCCATTGGACCCTCAAACAGTAAAGCTAATTCCACCACCTCTAACCCCTCTTGTGGAAGTAATTGACAATATATAAAGTCACAACACCAACTTTGATGAGGCGCTATTGCTTTGTTTTCATGGTTTTATTAATTTCCTGATTTTTTTTGTTTTTTTAATTTCCTGAAAAATTAACATTTTGGAGTTAGGTGGTTTCTTCCCGACAGCAGAGATATAAAACCGGCACACCAGAGAATGCTTCCAAGGGCAGGAACACACCAACACCACATGGACCTAGTCTCTCAAAACGCAAGTGATAAGTTGACAACAAACAATTAGCCGAGCAGCAGAGTTATCATTATCGCTGCACGTGTCAGCTAATAAACAAGATAACTAGAGAGAGAAGCATGAATAGATGCGCACTACGCAGTTAAAAAAAAGACATCAAATGGTTGGAGGAGCTCTTTTGAACTTGGCATTGTAATAAAGGCATTTTAAGTATTGGTATAGTCTGTAGGAGAAAGCTTTCGCACACCTAGAAATCAGGCGTATTCACAGGTGCGTAGGCCAGTGGACATCAATGAAAGCAATAGAATAAGTATTGGTATAATGTCATGTCTGCTTCTCACTTGGATTTAACAACGAGGGAATATTAAAAGTATTAAAAGCCCATACCATTATCAAAATAAGTCATTGTCTAGACACAGCTCCAGCAATAGAGGGTATGCGCATGCATAATGTGAGTGGCAAATCGAGTAGCAAAGTGAGTGGCAACGTGAGTTTAACGTTGTTTAATGCAATCAGATAGGATTTCTTTTACATTTCATAGTCCATATAAAATAAAATAAAAATGTACCTGAATAATTTAGTTTATGTTGGCTAAACCTTGTTGAATGGTTAATAAGTCATGGGAGTTTAAATAAAATTAGTAAATCAATATTTTCTCCAAGGACTATGTATCATGCATCAGAATCACACGTGATATTTGGATTACTTCAAGTCACACAATATTTAGCAGTAATTTCAAGTGTACCGTGAGTCAGTGGGCCGAACATGCCAGATCACCAGTATGGTCCTTAAACCAGCTAAACCCGTATAATACTTTCTTGAACGGAGTCCCACGGGGTCTATGTTCACTTCTTTCATTTTCCCCTTCTACACTTCAAATCTTTTTGCCGTGTTTTAGGCAATCTATAACCCATCAAAATAGCATTAAATAGCATGTTATGTAGACAGATGCTAGGTCCTTGTTGACATGGCATCCTATATAGAGTGTATAGTTTCAATGTACCGGTAGTAGCCTACATATTTTGGAGGATATTCTACTGCTACCGTGCTTATTGTAAATCACTCTGGATTAAGCGCTAAATGCCTAAATGGTAAGTGATCGCTTCACACTTCTCCCTGCTCTCTGTCTACACCCCTTCCCCCCTCCTCTACCTCTATCACCGCCACTGATTCCCTCCGTCGCTTCTACAGACATAAGTTAGCCTTGCCGAGCCATGAGGCCCATAGGGCAGGAGCCTACCTCCTGTTTCTGTAGCGTGAGGCAGCTTGATGTACCCCCTGGACATGACGCTAGTATGTCTTGGACATTACCCCCAATCCAACCTGTGATACTGAGTGCCAAGCAGGGAGGCACTGGGTCCCATTTTTCAGAGTCTTTGGTATGACCCGGCCCGGGGTTCGATTAATAATGAGCTGATTCTACAGACATACTTGACCAATGATCATATTCCTCCATCCATCCATCCATCCACCCTCCCTCGGGGTCTCCCTGCCTCACCTTTGACTGGACATCAGCGTTGTGGTCATTCTGCAGCAGGAGGGCAGCAGACTTGGTGTCGTCCTTGCGCGCGGCGATGTGCAGGGCTGGCAGGCGGACCTTTCCCTTGGTGTCGTGTTCCAAGAGCAAGGACACCACCGCGTTGTGACCCTGCTGGAGGGCGATGGCCAGGGGCGTGAAACCATCCTGCACAACCCATAGAATGAGGGACAGGGAGAGGGGGGGAAATGTAATAGTTAGACTTAGAATAGTTAGAACAATAGGGAGTCTGTTTCACGGGTGCAACATTTAATGGAACAAAATGCCTGTCCCAACCAGGTGATGGCAATAATACTAATCACCGTAGTCTTACCGTGCAACATGAAAACTCCTGTCGTACGGTCGTTAGCCTCATAGCCTACTGCAGGCCTGGTTGACTAGATCTAGAAGACATTTTGATGCTCTTGCTACTGAAATGATCGATTATTTATATGGAGAAATCTCGTCATTTAACATGCATCTCAATGGGTGAGAAGGACAGTTGCCCTGTCTCCTCGCTGCTGCCTATTGGACAAGGACGGGTTGGGACTTAGCGAAGGGCTAATTAAAAAAAAAAAGATTTTCAAAAAAATATATCCAAAACAGCAGATCTACAAGCGCACCAAACATCCCATTGCGAGCATATATAGACCGGCTATTTTTGTTACTTTTGTGTTACACCATTTTACCGTTGTATGACAAACGTATAAAATAAGGCATGATCAGACTAGCCGATTTAGTCTAAATCAACTAGAATTCTATCACATTGATTCATTAATATATACTTATTTTTAAATGTGCTTCTTTGTTATTTGACTAACGAATAAAGTAATCGATAGTACAATTGCTAAGAAGATAATGGATGGTTGCAGTAGGGCGTTTGTGATGCGAGACAGAAAGATACCTCTGTCGCTATGCTCTGGTTCCCTTCATTCTCCAGCAAGTAGCGCACCACATCCAAGTGGTTCTCCTGGGCTGCCATGTAGAGCGGTGTGAAGCCATTCTATAGAGGTTAGAACGCACGCACGCACGCACGCACACACGCACGCACGCACGCACGCACAGACACACACAGACACACACACACACACACACACACACACACACACACACACGCACAGACAGACAGACACACACACGGATACTCGTGTCATGGACCCACAGAATTATCTGTATTTGGCCGCGGACCCGGATCTGAAAATATGTTTTCCAGGGACTCCCCATGCAGAAACAAATATTTGAATAAAAAACCTTCGCTGTGAAAGAATATATATTCAAAGAATTACACACTTTTTTTTCAAAATGGCAGATCCAAGCTCATAGCACTGATCGGTGCCACGCTTTCAACAGCTAAAGTTTAAAATAAGGTGACACAGATGCGTCCTCAGGTGTAAATGGGTAAAGGTACTTTGAGACGGGCATCGGTTAGCGCAGACCTGTCGCCTGGATCAGCGACAGGTCTGCTCCAGGTCTGAGGGGCACGACAACGCAAGCGTAAAAGAAAAAGCTCAACACAATGCCGGTTCATAGTTGCGGGCAAGTGCACGACAATTTCACGGGACCGCGCCCACGTAAATACGCTTGTGTTGTCGCCACCTCGACTTCTCCGTGCGTACAAAAAGAAAAAAGCAGGCCCCATTGAAAATGAATTACTATGTGCGTTAATCGCTGCCCGTCTGAAAAGAGCTTCAGAAGGATTGTTTTCTCACCTGTGATTGGGAGTTAACATCCGCACCTCTCTTCACCAGTATCTTGGCTACCTCTTTTTGTCCCGCCAACGAGGCAATGTGGAGGGCAGTATTTCCTTTCTGCAATGCAGAGAGTAGCAAGCTTTAGCATCGAAACCCGCCAGTGTTTTAACGCATGTGCATGTATAATATGAAACCTTTACATAAATAGCAGTTGGTTGTTTGTGTGTCCAAGTGAATTGGGTTGTACATCATTAACCTACTCATACTCAGCTCTGTATGTTACAGGATAGCATCATTAAGCATGTACATGTACACACACACACACACACACACAAATACTGTATACTGAATACATTTACGTGTGTGTGTGTGTGTGTGTGTGTGTGTGTGTGCGCGCGTGCTTGCGTGAGCGTTTATATGCACTAATTAATATGAGTAAAGTAATGAATGATTGATGACTAGGGTCATGACTCATGAGAGGGTATTTCAGTCCCAGGTATAGCGCAGCTGACGAGCAAGGTGAGACATTCCTTGATAGTTGTTTACGATTGCTGGCTGTTAAGTCAGACACACACACTCTCTCTCTCGGTCTTCCTCACAATATTATTTTTGGCTTTTCTGCCTTTATTATATTGATAGATACATGTGAACAATGACAAGAAAGAGGGAGAGAGACGGGGGAGACATGCAGCAAAGGTCGTCATATGAACGGGACTCCAACACGAGCCTATATGTGGCATAACACCTGGACAGCTATAGGCCAGTGGGCGCCCCATTACACAATATCATAATATCAACCTGGATTCTGAGCATAGAGACTTCTCTTCTACACCCAGACAGTACATGCCTGAACAACATACATACAAAATGAACACAGCCATTACCTGTCATCTTGCATTTTCTTTAGTACAGTATAACATACAGTATTATTGATTATAACAGCATGTAAAATTGCCTGCAGCTGCTTTAAATTGTTATGTGCCTCATTTAACCCCCCCCCCCACACACACACACACACACACACACACACACACACACACACACACACACACACACACACACACACACACACACACACACACACACACACACACACACACACACACACACACACACACACACACACACACACACACACACACACACACACACACACACACACACACACACACACAGACTACTACTCTCAACTTCTAGGAAGGGTGAACTTCCAAGCAGTGATTTACACTGTTAGATACAGTGATACTGCTGAACTGTATGTCTCCATTTCCTTTGCTCATACCTCTCTCTCTCTCTCTCTCTCTCTCTGTATTTCTAAAGAGCAAAGGTTAGGCATATAGGCAAGGCCCCATTGAGACTGCAGTCAAATCCAGCCAAATCTGATTTAATTCTCAAATCCGATCTTTTGGCCCGACTGTTCACACTGTAGTGACCAGATCGGATCTGTGTGTTCAGACTGAATTTAGGCCACATTTACACTGGCAGCCAAATCCAGCCTGAATCAGATCTGTGCCACATCCGGATTGGATCTGATGTGTTTAAACAAGTCTGTGTTCAGACTGAGACGGATCTCCAGTTTCTCTTTTAGCTGCCAGTGTAAATGGGGCCTTCGTGTGTACCAACCGCTGCATGGCAGCCCAATGTTTGTGTATGTGTGTATGTGTGTGTGTGCGTGTGTGCGTGTGTGCGTGCGTGCACACATGTGTGCATATCAGCATTAGTGGAATAAAATAATCAAATATGAATGGTACCTTGGTGGCTGAGTCAACAGGTGCTCCTCTGTCCAGTAGTTCCTCCACTAACTCCACATGTCCTTCTTTAGCTGCCAAATGCAGTGCGTTCAATCCATTCTAGGGAACAGCAGAAATCATACAGAGTTCTTGAGAAAACAGAGTCAAAGTTAAGATCATATTGCACAACTGACTTCATTTCCTAAAGGCCCACACTGCCAACGACTTTTAGCTTTTTTGTTTTTTACACTAGATGGGACTAGATGATCCTCCATTCCATTCACAGTGAAGCGAGGAACAAGGAAACCACGTGGTCGCAAAAACTCCCATCCACAAAATGTTAGAGAATTTTCTAGAACATCTCTCTTCCTGAATCGTTCCACTTTTGCCACGACCACCATTGAATTTTCAAATGACTAACTATTGAACAGACAGGCGGTTTTATACGCAGTTTCTTTTGGCGAACGCACATGCAGACTACATGATCATCAGGTCTTATTGTTATATAAGGAGGTATAATCTTTTTCAAAAAAGTGTACATTTGTTAAAATGTTGTTTTTATGTGGGCACGCCTACCAGTTCATTAAGTATGCCTGGTTTGCCTGGTGGGTGGTGATCCACCTTAACTGAAGCCTAATAGTGTGATGTCACTATATTACTGTTTATTTCATTGGCCCGTTTGACTGTCAAGGGTTCAGTCTCAAGGAAGAAATCCTAAATACAAAGTTAATACACCATTGCACATAAAAACGACTCCAGGGTGTCTAATGAAGTAGACACATGAAAAACTGGAAAATACAAAAATTGTGGCATTCCATCTTTAAGATATTTATTCATGACCAGATTTAAGATATACTTTATAAGATTTTAATTTTAAATCACAGTGATACGGTAACAACAAGAGCAGTTCATAAGCTAACATATACTGTACTTTGGGCACACCATGATGCTGGAATATAAGTAACATAAATATACAGTAGCCTAATGCCACGTATACTGCATCAGTCCGCTTTGGCATATAGGCTATAACCTTATGCCATGTTAGAAAGAATATGTCAGGTCTGATTTGATGTGAGCATTGCATGCAGATTACAACCACACACGGAGATTTTGAAAACATGACCAATGACAAAAAACTCCCATATCTGCTGGGCGAAGTACAACAATGTGCAAACACAGCAGCAAGATTTGTGAGTTGCTGTGATAGGAGAAGGATATCAAATGGAACACAACCACCCTAAAGACTAATCATTGTGTATATTCCTGCACTATACCTGCATCGAGTTATCTTGGTACACAGAAGTTGATCTATTGAAGATTCTGACCTTCAAAGTACATAATTTTTGTTTTGATTGTATTGCTGTACTGTTGTTTTGTTCTTTCTGCTTTGGCAATGTAAACGTATGTTTTCTCATGCCAATAAAGCCCTTTGAATTGAAATTGAAATTGCATGCAAGGCCAGAGAGTGACCATTCATGTACAACTAGAAAGCTGACACCGGAAAAAGACAAAGTGTGCTGGCTAACAAGGTGCTGAATTCTTCATTGGGCAATGATCTCAACAACAAGCATTATGCAACTTTTTGGTGGAAGGACCAAGTCACACCATAGCCATCAACTGTACAAAAGACACACTTCTACAGTTTAAACACAGAAGATCGGTTCACCTCATCCTCTTCTTCCTCCATCCTGGGAAGAAAGGTATTCTTCTCAAACGAGCCAACTACGGGAGAGGACATTCCCTCCTCCTCCCCCACCACCACTCCACTAATCCTTTATTCCAATTCCTGTCTGTCAAGGTCTGCTTTTCCAGTGTATTCAAAATCCGTCCTTTATTCTTTCTTCATTTGTCTTGTACAGTAATCCGAGGTGGCAGCAGTTATACGGTTATAGATGGAGCACCGGCCGGTTTCTCAGCTTCCACACACCAGCCAGCCCTCTGGTTCGGTTGGTTTAGCCTCCACACCAGCCAGCCCTCTGGTTTGGTGTGTTTAACCTCCACACACAGCCAGGCCCTCTGGTTTGGTGTATTTCTCAGCCTCCACACACAGCTAGCCCTCTGGTTTGGTGTATTTCTCAGCCTCCACACACAGCTAGCCCTCTGGTTTGGTGTATTTATCAGCCTCCACACACAGGCAGCCCTCTGGTTTGGTGTATTTCTCAGCCTCCACACACAGGCAGCCCTCTGGTTCGGTGTGTTTAGCCTCCACACACAGCCAGCCCTCTGGTTTGGTGTATTTCTCAGCCTCCACACACAGCCAGCCCTTTAGTTCGGAGGTGCTGATCCTGCGAGGAGCCGCGCCTCCTGCCGCTGGACGGTTTCTTGGCACAGAGTTAAAAGGGGGACCACCACGTACACACACTCTTCGCCAATACTCACGCATGCACTCATGCACACACTCATCCACGCACGCACCCATGCACACACCCACACACACAGTTACTTGCCAAATGCCAAATAGTCATGTGTGGTGTCATGTTTCTGCACTGTCATAGAGCGCATGACGGACACATACAGTACACACAAACATGCAGGATGCTCTCATATAGCTGTTTGAAATGTCAAACCCTTAAAAGAAAAAACAAAAAAATGTCAATTCCATGGGGGTGGGGGGCACAAGAGGTTGTAAGATGGCTTTAAATATTCTAACTATAATATATAAATATATATAATATATAATATAAAGCCATCAAATCTTAATATCTCTTAGCATAGAACACTTAATTTTATAGTATGTCCCTTACGCAAGAAACCTCTGAGACTCTCAAATGGAACTTTCAATATTTTTGGAGGGATTGGGGAGTAGGTACTAGTTCTAATCAATCTAAAGCGTAATACCGTGGGGGATCTCCTTCAGAGACAGCTAAAGTTATAGAATTGAGCAAATCTGACGAACCAGCGAGAAAGATTCTCTTGATTTTCAGCCTTGTACTGTATTTTAAAAAGTTTAGAAACAATGGGAAAGTCAGTTCTTACATGTCCTACTGACACTGACACTACCTCATACTGTTGATCTTCCGTGCGTTCCGTGAAAACCTGCGTTCCTAAAGCGGAAAGCAGGTCATACTGTAACACATGACACATCTCAAATGGAAATGGCACTTGGGGATGCCCTTCTTTTCCCATCCCATGCCCAACGGCGCGCGCACTCACACTCACACTCACACTCACACACACACACACACACACACACACACACACACACACACACACACACACACACACACACACACACACACACACACACACACACACACACACACACACAAAATACAAAATGCAGTACAGCAGGATCCCCAGATTGAGAAGCATTAGGCTCCCATTTGATGTAATTTCTGGGACACCAATCTACAGTACACTGCAAAAAACAGTGTACAAATGTAACCATTTTGTAGGCTACTCTGTCAGAGTTAAAGACCCACACATCTACATTTAGTTCCTAACAGTCATTTACTGTGGCTGCAGGGAACCCCCCCAAGGCCACCTGGAGGTCCCCAGACACCACATTGCAGAATCAGTGCAGTATTTGGTCTGAGTATACTGCTACAGACAGTCAGACACTGTGATGATAAGTGAGCTAACACCAACAAACACTACACCGGAAGACCTAACAGGATATCTAATCTAACACCCGCGATAGATGTCCCTCGCCTGTCTAATGGTGGAGACGGTGTAAGAATATGATATTCTTCGACCAATAGCAGATCAGGCATCTTCCTGATGCAGCAAAGAATTACGCAGGGCTTCAATCACATTTCAGCTATTCGGTATACCACAGGAGCGGAACAATTTCCCCTATACCCCACAACTGATATACAGATACATACGTAACATAATCACACACACACACACACACACACACACACACACACACACACACACACACACACACACACACACACACACACACACACACACACACACACACACACACACACACACACACACACACACACACACACACACACACACACACACACACACACACACACACACACACACACACACACACACACACACTAATTCCTCTGAACTATAAGCAAAACAGCCTTGGTGGTGCCAGTGCGGCCAGTATCTATTACACCAGCTGTTTTCATTTCGCTAATGGACTATCTATCAGCCATGACTAAGTGATAACTGAATAAATGTAGCTCACACAGGCATGAGAAGCACACAGGCATGAGAGAGGCATGGTGCTGAGTTACAATATATGTCCTGTACAGAGATTAATCTTAACACATACATGAACTGTGATTCTTCCTATAATCCCATTGCATCATTTAATTGATTCATTGAGGTTTTTATTGACAAAAATGAACATGCATGATATATGTATTGACAGTATCTGTCAAAAAGATGAAACAACAACAACCTTAGAGCTTATATCCATTGTGGTCCTAAATGTGTGTGTGAAATGAGTGCTAAATGTGTTTGCTATGGCAAGTGCTATTGGGAAACATTAAACCTGTGACCATGCGTTTAGGACAGTCTGAAAATAAAGATGTAAGTCTTACTCAACCCACAAATACCACTACACTATGTGTGAATGTGTGCAAGCATGCCGCGCAAAATTACTGTATGCACACACAAGCATCTCAATGGTGTGAATCCAAGTGATAGACCTTTGTAAGGTAGGTCTACATCAGGACACCCACCAGCATAACCAGGTTAATAGGGGAAGACCTTCCACAATCAGATGTATTCACATTCCACCATAATGATCAGTGTTTCCACAAGATCACTTTACATACTTTTTCATATCAAGGACCCCCAAATTGACACTAATTAGCCTGTGGACCACTATTTGAAAAGATATGCCCGTAAGAGAAGATTTTTACGGCTCTAGCAGAGATTCTCAACCCGTTTAATTTCAAGGACCCTCAGTTTGATATGCATTAGTCTAAAGACCCCCATTTAATGGTATTTCTATCTCTGGGACCCCCGATCTATATTGTAAAATCTATGTAAATTTAACTCTGAGAGTGTACAAATGGAACCAAATGGACCCACTTGTACACTCTTAGAGTTACGGACCCATATTTGGTTCCATTTAGCTGGGGACCCCCTGGAACTCCCTCAAGGACCCCTGGGGGTCCCCGGACCCCCCTTCGGGAACCACTGCTCTAGTCTACGCCACCGTCGCCACGTTTTCATCAGAAATGAAGAGCAGCCAGACAGGAGTCTAAAATGGTCTGAGACAGTAATGTATTCTTACTTTTCCTTTTTTGTATTCTTTATTTACCCAGGGAAGTAGCTGAGCACAGGTGCTCATTTTCAGCAACGCCCTGCAACATGTCAGAACACATTCATATAGGCTACTACTGAGAAATGTATTTGGAATTTCACTTATGTCACATGAAACATAGCCTCGGAAACCCAGACGTTTTTATTTCCAGGGAGGGAAAAAAAAAGTCTGGGTCCGAGTCCACTACAATTCGGCATAGTGTAGCGCAAACGTCGATCACTCTCTGCTGTGTCTAGATTCTCCCGGCGGATCCTGCCGGGAGCTGCCTATGCCATAGAAAGCATAGGTGAGTTCCAGGCTACATGAAATGGAGACTCGCCAGCTAAAGGGCAAAATTCCACATAAAATCACTTGACCTTATATTGCCTCATGTCATGTGACTCTGTAACAGAAATCATACAGAGAGAGAGAGACAGAGAGAGACAGAGCAGCACTGAGACCTCTAAGAAAATGTCACTGTTATTTGACTAGGGCTTACATGTGATCATCTGACAGGTTTGAAGGGCAGGGCCCCCCTTTTGCAAGTAAGTAAGTAAGTGTGTGTGTGTGTGTGTGTGTGTGTGTGTGTGTGTGTGTGTGTGTGTGTGTGTGTGTGTGCATGTGTGTGTGTGTGTGTGTGTGTGTGTGTGCGTGCGTGCGTGCGTGCGTGCGTGCGTGCGTGCGTGCCTGCCTGCCTGCCTGCCTGCAGGCAAGTGTAAAATCAGCCATTGCGACGCCAAAATACATTTTTGACGACTGAAACTAGGATAAACTACTACTTTTCAGATGACAAAAATGTTAGTTTTATTAAAAAATGTAAATGAGTTGTCAAAATCAACACTGTATGTGTAGGCTACATAACCATGGCAACACAAAGTAGTGAACACAGTTAATTGTGTTGGAGGCATCTATCAGCCATTCAGGGGCCTATCTAAATATAGGAACAGTTAAATTGTTGGGGAGTCGCAAAGCGCTGAGTCACGTACTGTAGTCCTCTGAGATAACTTACTCTCTACAAAGCGCTGAGTCACGTACTGTAGTCCTCTGAGATAACTTACTCTCTACTATATGCTTTGATTAGAACAAGACATTTGATTCATCCCATTTTGTTCTTTACTAATTGATCGTTGAATCCAGCTTGGTCCCACCAACACAGCAGAGAGATAACACATTTTGTAAGAAACAGACTTGGAGATGTAAGGGACCCTGTGTGACATTCCTCTACCCAGGGGAATTCAAGGGCTGGAGTGAGAAGTGAGAACAGCTGTGAGGAAGGCTATATTGCACAAAGCAGCAGCTGCAGCGTCCAGAGAGGGCTTGAGAGGGCAGGCGAGGGGTGTGTAGTTGAGGAAAGGATGGCTGTTATGAGGTTGTAGTTATGCACTGACATACTGTAACTCATTTGGATGATGCCACGGTGACTCAGCAGAGTCAGCACTCAGTGCTAAGAGAACAATCCATGAGTTTGGGTGAACAGACGACTTGACAGCTCTGCCCTACTTCCTCTGGTTGACTTCCACCAGGGGGGAATGCTTCTTGGTTCACACGTGCCTCAGGGAATCATTACCAGTGAATCATGAGCAGTGAACCACTGCCAGTGTATCATTAAGTGTCCTGCTGCCTGTGAATCATGAGCAGTGAACCACTGCCAGTGTATCATTAAGTGTCCTGCTGCCTGTGAATCATTACCAGTGAATCATGAGCAGTGAACCACTGCCAGTGTATCATTAAGTGTCCTGCTGCCTGTGAATCATTACCAGTGAATCATGAGCAGTGAACCACTGCCAGTGTATCATTAAGTGTCCTGCTGCCTGTGAATCATTACCAGTGAATCATGAGCAGTGAACCACTGCCAGTGTATCATTAAGTGTCCTGCTGCCTGTGAAGCACTGTGTAGCTCTGGTCCATAGCCTTACTGCTCTTGCTGCCGTTGCATTAAGGCTATGGAACTGATTGGCTTCCTTCCTCGCATAAATGGAGACCAGCCTCTCCTCTGTAGCGAAAATACAAATACTGTTTTACCTACTCACCAATACAAAGACGGGTTGTGTAATTAGAAAGCCTACTTTCCTTAGTGGACGCACTTTGAGCCCCCCACCACACGTATAAATGCACTTTTTGGCACTGTTTTCACCGGAAAAATAAATAATTTTAGTTACTCCACTGCGCCCTCTACCGATATTGCCAAGAGAAAACCCTCATAGAGAAGATTTTTCCTTCGGGTGCCATCGTTGTGTGAATGCGTGTGTGTGAATGGGTGAATGAAATGCACATATGAAAAGCGCTTTGGATGAAAACGCTATATAAAAGGCACCATTTACCAAACTGAGTGCCACCAAGTGTCCAGATGGCTTTCATATGCCAATAGCAGCCATACTATCTACCTACCCCCGAAAATGTAAACTAACTAACTTAACACAAATAGCAGTCACTGCCCTGCAACATCAGAGGATACGTGTAAAAAAGAAACGATAACTGAAAGTCTCAGGAGACCAGACCTTAAAATGAACCTCCGGTGTGGCTATAGTACACACTGTCCTACCTGATTACATGTACTGATGTCCACTCCACCCTTCAGGAATTCAAGGACCTTGTCGATGTTCCCTGCCCTGGCAGCCCGCAGGAAACTGGTATTACTGTCCGACTGGAGAGACAAAGACAGAGAGGATAGAGGTGAGCAACACAAATCAGGCATATTCCTGCCTGCCGGTTCTTTGTGTAATTGAGCGAGCGCACATGCATGTCCGCAACTGGGTACAGCCCTCCCCTCATACATCAAGTCGCCGTTGCGGGAATGTGGTACTCACCCCAAAATGAGTTTGACACCCTAGGGTTATAGATTTCAGACAATATATACCATAAAATAAATTAATATACTGTTTATGCACCTACAGTATAACCACATATATGCATACTGTATATACCACCATATATGCACACACCTGCTGCACTGGTATGCATTCACATTTGTTGTTATCTTTGCTGTTATTAAACAGAAATCAAAGAGAGTCGTCTGATCATCAGCAGTGTATGTAATACTGTAGCCCTGAAACATGACTGTCATGATTATCATGACAGTCATGGCGCAACTGGTACGGCGATTAGCATTGCTGTTTAATAAAAAGCATTTTTATCCGAGCGCCCCGGCTACTTTTCTCAAACAGGGTTTGTTTGGGAAATTCACAGTTGCACACCGGGAGCGCACTCGCCCATTAGTCTGTATTGGCAGTGTGGTCAGCGTTCCTATATCGAACACACCGAGTGCCACACTCCTCCCGACCTCTCGACCGGGGCGTGTAGTTGAAAGCCAATGGCAAAAAAACTGCTTGGATAAAAATGCTTTTTATTAAACAGGCGGAAGTTAAGCCATGACGCTCGTACTGTATGTGAACCATGGCTAGTAATACTGGTGCAGGCTTTTGGTATAATTTTCTTGATGTCCACAGACTTTTTATTTTGACCAGGATCATAGTGAATTATAATTCCCATCGTTACATTATAATAATGATAAAATGCATTATAATCACTGCTATCATGCAGAGTGATTATAAGTCACTATACTGTAAGTGGTCATTGGGTGTTGAAGAACAACAACAAAAATATCCTGCCCTTGTGTATAGTATACAACTTCAATGTCGTTACTTCCGATTAAGTCTGTGTGGAGGATTCCACCTCGACACAAATTAATAGTTGCATATAAACAACTCCAGAAAATTATACTTTTTTCCCAGTTGATTGGTAATGAGATTAGTGAATCATTATCATCATTCAATATTGAATGAATGAATGAATGAATGAGACAATATATTAACCAACTGAGTCCATCATTTTTCAACATTTTTCAACCCAAAACATATGCATATATGCTTTCCATTAACATAAAGTTCAAAAAGTACTTGACTTCATTTGAAGTTGGTAACTTTGTCTTGGTGCAGAGTGCAGACTCATGGGTTCTTACTTCTTATCAATACTTTGAGATATCTAAATTGAACTACCAGCAGAGACTACTTGATACCATATCCTGCAGAAAGCAGCATTTCAATTTTATGCTGAATGAATGCTATGCAAACAGTGCACGGAATCACTAGAGGCACAATTACAATGTGACTTACATAACATAAGTGAGTGTTTACAAGGCTTTAACCTCCATGCTCGGCAAAGACAGCGACCAATGTCTCATTAGGACAAGAGCAGGTGTTAACAATGTGATATTAGATGAGTCCCCACACACACACACACACACACACACACACACACACACACACACACCCACCCACCCACACACACACACAACCATAAACTGCTGAATCGTTAACTCTCTCTATGTTTGTCTGTCTCTCTCTCTCTCTCTCGTCCCCCCTGCCATGTCTTACCATTGCATCATCGGAGTCAGGTGCCCCATAATAGTCAGGCTGCTGGTTCAAATCCATGTCGCTTCCGGTGGCTTTTAAAGTCGTATCTGCACCACAGGCCTTGCACATGGCTGCGTTGCCCATGGCTACCAGCAAAACCAATCAACTTTTCAATACCCTTCAAATGTGGCCTTACTTAAGTTGGCTATAACCTCTTGAACGGAATGATGATTATCAACAATGGCTTCCTTGCCTGACAGAGTACAGTCAGCATAAAGTTTCAGAAACGTACAACCCAGGCCTCCTCCTCTTCTTCAATACAAGGCTGGCGCTTCGAACAAAAACCTCCACGCAATGTCAATCACATCCATTAAACCCACGATTCTTGCCAAGATGAATCTTGATCCCAATGTAATCCCCATCACCAATCTTCTCTATACGTTCCTCTTCAAGTGTCTCTGACCCCCTTTGCCCAGCCAAACCCGAACCTCACAAACTGTGGTGTGGCTACTGCCTGGTGCCTATACCATCCTGCATGCTTCTGTGTGCATGTGTGGTGTGTGTGTGTGTGTGTGTGTGTGTGTGTGTGTGTGTGTGTGTGTGTGTGTGTGTGAACATTGTCCGGTCACGCCTGTTCTCCTTCCACTCTCTCTCTTTGTGGGAATGACAACTGCTAGCCGTAACTGCCCCACTGCACTGCCCAATTCAGGCCTCTCCAAACCCGGCTATTTTTACTGCACCAGGCGGAACAGACCCTTCTCTGCAGTCTGCAGCAATGGGGCCTTGCTGTCTCTGCCCAGCACGGGATGCGCGGCAGATGGGGGTGAGTCTGACCGGAGACCGCAAGGCCTTCTTTTCTCTCCTGGAATGCCAAGGCCCACAGGGAGGTCGAGCTACACAACATACATACCTCGGATCATATTACAGTAACCACACTACAGCCCTATAGCGCTGGTCAATAGCGTTAGAAGGACTTCTCCCTAAAGCTATGGGATTTTCAAGCCTCTGCGCACGCATCACAGGCTGCAAAGCGTGTCGTCTTCAGTAAAAACTAAAAAGTCACTTTTGGCACTCACCAATACAAGGATGGTTTTGTGGAGTTGAAAGCCTATTTGTCTTAGTGGGAGCACTCTGAACGCCCCACATCACGTCTAAAATACACTTTTTGGCAGTGTGTAAGGTGCATCACCTTACACTTAAGCTAAGTTGTTAAACATTTACATCAGAGAGTAATTTCAATTATGTTTAAATTTTCTCATGTGTCACCAGGCTCCTTTTCACATCATAGTGAGGAGTTCTCCGGGAAGAGTTTCACACTATAAACTTTGATGTACTGTGTTGCCTATATATTAATATCTGTCTGTCTGTCTGTCTGTCTGTCTGTCTGTAACACATTTTTGCTTCTCAGTTGATATTGTATAGCACTAATCCTATCCTGAGATTACAGTCTACAGATGACTAAATCTGGCTGAAATGGTATTTAAGCTGTGCTTTTTTATCCCATAATACAGTAGGTCTGTACTAATCTGATCAGCGTCCACAACCTACAGTATGTGATGAATTAGCAATCAGCACAAGGGGAATGAAAATGTCACCCTCCTGTTGCAGCCCTTTTTAGATTACGCATGCAATTATTACACTACTTTAGCGCTGACACTGTAAGGCCAAAAGCTCTGAGACTGCTGTGTGCGCGTCTGTGCGAGTGCCAGAGGAGCGAGAGACAAAGAGAAAAGCCAGATTCCAATACTCAAAGTTCCATTCTCACGTTACCTGTACTCGCATCGTTTCCTCGCGCCTTAGGTACAGTAGTTCCCCAGCCCTTATTGTGAGCTTTATACAAACTTTTTCTTAGAAAGCAGCTCAGCTGCCTTGTGTTTAGAGAGGGCCCACCATAGGATTGGAAGGTCAGGGTTCGATTCCATGGCCGGATCACACCAAATGTGCACTGTGCACATGGGGTGAATTATTTTATTCTGATATTTGGTACTCTGCTTGGCACTCAGCATTATGGGTTGGATTGGGGTTAAGACCCTGAGACATACTATATAGCGTCATGTACAGGATATGTACTTGTACATCATGGCTGGGGGATGTACTTGTACATCAAGCCGTCTCACGCTACATAACCAGGTAAATGGTAAATGGTGCATTTATATAGAGCCTTTATCCAAGGCTCTTTACAGATATTTTTGCATTACTTTCACCCATTCACACACACCAATGCCAGATGAAACCATGCAAGGCACAAACCAGCACATCGGGAGCAATTAGGGGTTCAGAGTCTCAAGGACACTTCGACACTCTGGGGAACACGGGTTTGAACTGGCTACTCTACCCCTGAGCCACTGCCGCCCGTGGAGGAGATACTGTAGGCTCCTGCCCTACAATAGGTCGTACGGCTCGGCAAGGCTTACTTACTTAAACATAGAGAGTGTCTGCCTTACCTACTAAAACTGGGAGAAGGTTCCACAGTTGAGGACCTTGATAACTTAAGCTTAAACTCTCCGTCTTCTGTTCTAATTTGCATATAAGTGCACAATGAGCTCTTTAAGACATAGTGGTTGAGAGCTTTGTATGTTTTAATTCTAGCTATCCTGTGTTTTACCAGGGGCCAGTCCAGAGAGGCCAGTGAAGGACAGATAATATCCCTACTACTCAATTATTATATCCAGTTAATATTCAGTCAGAGGTTCTAATATATGCTTTCATTTCGTGCAAGATTATCAGTAACATCAACGTGCTGCGTTGCTGCAGTATATTTCAATGATTATATTTCTTTTCTATGATGTCATGAATGTTACAGTATTTCATTAATTGAATACCACAACGTTGCCCTAATCCAGGCCCATTTCCGATGAAATGCACTATGACATCACACTACAGTGGAGTGTGTACGACTGTACATACATAGATTCTCTGGATCCTACAGTACATCACATCTGTCAGATTACACCCTCATCTCATTAATTAATGGCTTTCTCTCTCACGTAACAATAACAGCTGTGTGAGGAAACCACCCACTGGACACAGTCAACCTTGTGCTCCTAATTCCACACAACCAGGGACGTGCAGATAGTGTTTGAGAGGCAGGGGCTGAAATCACGTAAGAGGGCAACAAATAGCGAAAATAGCATATCTACAAGCTCTCAACGCGTCGCAGTTGCTGGGTTGTGGTCAGCAGCACTGGTTGGCTGCACCTGGCCCGCAGGGCACTGCTCCATGGATGCAGATCTACAAGCTCATATACCTGCTACTTTTGGATAGCCAACCAATGTGCTATACTGTATACCATCCTACTATAAATGCGCCACGTCTCTGTCTGCGTGTGTGCGTGCGTGTGTGTAATGCACGTAACTCGAGAACCGTTTGCTCCACCGACTTCAAATTCGACACACGCGTTCCACACCTGGTATCGAGTCAGTCGGACCCACGGTTGTCCAGAACCACCACAAAAGGCTCTGGTCAGGCTCTTCCAGTGGGCCTAATGAGGCCAACTCCTTTCACCTGTGCAATTTCCAGCCTCTGCCTCAGCCAATTGAGGCTCAACCAATCAGGCTCTGCCAGTGGGCCGAATTGATTGCCAAGCACACTTTTCACAGTCGGTTTGTCCACTTCTCACAGCCAGGTTGCACTCTTCACACACAGGCACACAGCCACAGAGATCTTCAGCTATGTGCTGCGTCAAATGCATCCAGGCTGACAACAAGCCATCGTTACATAGCCAACACAGCAACACACGTCTAAAATTGAGGACTTCCGTTTGACAACACAGCGACAATTGCATCGTTCCCAAGTAGGCCGGTGGCCGACTGCGATGGGCACGTACAGGTCTAGTATAGCTAAAATCTAAAATGACACAGATGCTTTCCCTGTAAAACTCATTCCCTGACAATTAGGGCCGGCTCCTGGTGCCTGCCACGGTAGTGGTTCCAGGCAAATTGTCCCTGGGTTGTCCCAGGGGCGTGCGTTGCTTTTCAATACTCCCAGGTGCGGCGGTTCTCGAAACCTGCCAGTCGATGTGTTAATGGGTTTGTAAGCTGTAATATGTCGGGGGACTCAAGCCAGTTAGCCAGATAACTGGTAATCAATTTACCTGCAGTCTGTTCAATTGCTATGGCGTTAACAGACTCTTTGTGGTGTTTCTATGTGCATAGTGTGTTCTGTTACCTGGCGCTTGCGCTCTGCTCTCTCGCGATGCCGTCGCCTCCTCTCCCTTGCCTTTAGCAAAGCTTTGTAGTCTGATAGGGGCTCGAGCTTCGGAGCCTTTTTCAAGTGTGCTGCTGCATGGGCCATAATAAATCTCTCTCTCTCTCTATTTTGTCTAGAGATACCTTCCTCTCTATTTCTAGTTTGTCGCCTTTCTTTCTACTATGCCTTTCATTTACTTCCTCTCCCAGGCAATTGTTTTCTTATTCCCTGAGATTTCTCATACACATACAAACTTCTTTAGACACAGTATTTCATAGTCCACTTATTACACTTGTGTGTACTAAGTGTTCATACATCCATGTCACACCCTATATTTATGTATGCGTAGATACAAAAGCAATGATAAGCTAATTACTGGCGAAATGAGAAGAGAGAACTTAACAAAAGTACAACTATATTTCTCCTTCAGAAAAACTGCAATATAATTCTTAAAGAAACCATCCATGTACAGGTTTGTACAGGTGTCAGGTATACTACGTAAATCCCTCTGGTAGATGTACTGTAGAAGTAGGCTGGATGTCCCCCAGAACGATGGAGTCCACAGCAGTGAATAAAGTTACAAAAAAATCACTGTCCATCTGATAAAAGTCTGACCCTATGCAATTCCATGACAATAATCAACAGATTGGTTAGCCCTTTCCAACAAAATGTTTTCCTCTCCTCACTCGCTCTTCCATTCTTGTTGTTCTGTTTCTGTGTCTTTATCTCTGTCCCTGACCAGGAGAACTGCAGCCTCGATCTGTCCCTCCAAGCCCATGTCACAAAATAAATACACACTGGATTGTCACATTCATGAACAACACTGGCACACGCACGCACGCACGCATGCGCGCGCACACACACACACACACACACACACACACACACACACACACACACACACACACACACACACACACACACACACACACACACACCATCGCAGGCCAGCACACATATTATGAAAACAATCACGTGCATATACATTACACACACATACATGTGTACTGTATATATGTGACTCATGCATGTTAATGCGTGTGTGTGTGTGTGTGTGTGTGTGTGTGTGTGTGTGTGTGTGTGTGTGTGTGTGTGTGTGTGTGTGCCAACAGTTACTGCCGAGTGTTTCATGTGCGTAAGAGGTTTAGGGGGAGGGAGGCTGCGTGCCAGTTCTCTCTCCTAACCAATCCCTCACCACAGACAGAGAGACCACCACAGACACCACACTGCTGTCCATGAGAGAGAGACCACCACAGACACCACACTGCTGTCCATGAGAGAGAGAGACCCCCACAGACACCACACTGCTGTCCATGTGAGATAGAGACCACCAGACACCACACTGCTGTCCATGAGAGAGAGACCACCACAAACACCACACTGCTGTCCATGAGAGAGAGACCACCACAGACACCACACTGCTGTCCATGAGAGAGAGACCACCACAGACACCACACTGCTGTCCATGAGAGAGAGACCACCACAAACACCACACTGCTGTCCATGAGAGAGAGAGACCACCACAGACACCACACTGCTGTCCATGAGGGGCGGCGGTGGCTCAGGGGTAGAGTGCCTGGATGGGAACCGCAAGGTTGCCAGTTCAAACCCGGGCTCCCCCAGAGTTACTGTCGAAGTGTCCTTGAGCAAGACACTGAACCCCTAATTGCTCCCGATGTGCTAGTTGGTGCCTTGCATGGTTTCCGCTGCCATCGGTGTATGAATGGGTGAATGTAATGCACAATCTATGTAAAGCGCCTTGGATAAAGGCGCTATATAAATGCACCATTTACCATTTACCATTTACCATGAGAGAGAGACCACCACAAACACCACACTGCTGTCCATGAGAGAGAGACCACCACAGACACCACACTGCTGTCCATGAGAGAGAGACCACCACAAACACCACACTGCTGTCCATGAGAGAGAGACCACCACAGACACCACACTGCTGTCCATGAGAGAGAGACCACCACAAACACCACACTGCTGTCCATGAGAGAGAGAGACCACCACAGAGGCAGACAAGAGGCGGATATAAAGGGAAGGTGGATACAATATGAGAGAGATGGGGAAACAGGAGGGAGCCAAGGCGTAAGAAAAGGGTGACCAGGGAGAAGAGTAAACAACCAAATTATATAAAAAAAACTACAAAATGTAATACAAATCCAATATGAATCGAGAGAAGAATACAGAAGAGAAAACACAGCCATTCAAACATGTTCAGGTACGATGATTAAATTGATTATACTAGGAAAAATGGCGATGATATTGTGTATATCAGAGTCATTTCGATTGGGCCTTTTGACCTGGGCCTCGATTGGGCCTTTTGAGAAACCAAAAATCACACCTGTGTGAAGTGAGGGGCGCTAATATATTAAAGTCTAACTCATGTTGCTGTGATTAGTTTAAGTTTAAGTAAATGTACTTTGTTACTTCCACCACTGGTGAGCAGTAGAACAGCGTGTCCTTCACAGAGAAAGGCGCCATTAGCTTTTCTCAAGCTTATGTATTCTTATGCCCCTGTTCGTTCCTGATTGTCCGCCGGGGGGAAGAATCCATGTACTGCAATGCAACTAACTCTATCCATACTGCAATGGCCCTGGTGCTATGAACCCAGCGGCCCAGCGGCAGCACAGTGAAACACAGCGTCCATCATATATCACATATATCCTGGATATACAACCCTGCGCTATGGCAGGATGGATGGACCAATCACTGCGGGAGGGGACCGGTGAACACAGAACACTGCCCTCTTTCATTTCTGCTGTACAAGTTCAACGATACAGTGCCCCCCCCCCCCCCCCGCATGATGGAGAGTGGTTTGTTCTGAATCCCAGCTGCACTGCACCTTAGCAGCATATGAAATGACACTGCATGTTTATGTAAATTGGTCTTCGTTGTGTGTTGCGCAATCAACTAATTCGCCTCCGATACGCAGTGTTGGCATGCAGCCGTTTATGCACCTCGACGTTCTGGGGTTCAGATAAAGAAGGGACGGCAGGAGATCTCTCTTACAAGGCAACACTAAACAACGTCATGAAGAAAATGTGTGTGTGTGTGTGTGTGTGTGTGTGTGTGTGCCCACTGCCCAGTTGTACGTGTGTATTATTGATGTTTTATAGTCTTCACCAGTAGTTTTGCTTTTCAGCACCATGGAGAGCTCCAATAGTCAACTCAAGCCTGCAACACTGTTCCTCATGCTCTGCAACGCACACACGCACACACATGCACCCATTCCCTCCTGACACACACGCACAAACACTGTCCACTCATAATGGCTGTAATATTCTTTGATATTGTCCAGGCAATGTGCCTGGACAATATCATTACACATAGGATACTACAGTTGAATGAGTCGTCTCTCTTTGGACATACTCTACTCCTCTAGCACTCTCTGCTGGTGGAACACCAACACTGCATTTTGTGAAAGTCAAGATCAAAATATGTTTTAACTACATGATCCCCAGCGTCCCCATTCGGGACATGTCATCATGCACAAACATCTGAGAAATTGGGTAAACATTCTGTGAAAATATCAGATCTTAAAGCTCACAATGTGTTGAATGGCGAATATAGAAATACTCCGTTACAAATAAAAGTCCGCAATTCAAAATGTACTTAAGTAAAAGTATAAAGTATTGGTATAAAAATGTACTTTTAAGTACCAAAAGTAGATTGTGCACAAATGTATAAAAATCCTTGGAAAATAGCTGATCTACAAGCTCACAATGCATCGCGATGCAACGTATTGTGAGCTTCTGTTCTGTCCAACATACATTTTCTAAAGGCCAAAGCAGGAGCTGCTCACAGCTTATGACCGATTATATGCTTGTTTTTAAAACAACCCCAAATGCCACTTGTTTGTTAGTGGTAAGTTCACGTCACCAGATTTCCCACCTCGGAGGAAAGCACGCACATACACTCTAAATAATAAATTATGTGTACATTATAGACATAACGGTAACCTAAATTCATTTCCCTACAAACAGGTGAAAAATGCAAGACCAGACATTTTAAATAGACTGTTACAGTACATGAGCATGGGGCGTTGCCCAAACATCAAGTATGGCAAATATCTATAAAGATTGGACACGATGCCCTGCCGTCTCAAGTTTCTGCTTTCAACACAGAAGATCTATGAGCTTATTGATCACCATGTTATGTGATCCTTGTTAAGCTCACCATCGGCTTCTGTTCACACAGTAGTATGTGCATTTGTGTTTCTTAATTAATTATAAATAGGTCAGAATGCACTGTCCAAAGTTTATCGTGTTTACAAGAGGATGGCCATCAGCAGAGGTTAACAAATGAACAGTGTGTGTGTGTGTGTGTGTGTGTGTGTGTGTGTGTGTGTGTGTGTGTGTGTGTGTGTTTTTGGGGGTCAGATTACGGGAGTAAGGCTCCTTAGAGAGCTGATGCAGGCTTCTGTAGCCATTGGTTTAGTGGTTGTCCAATACGGGCGGGGTTAATGGCCTGTTTTCCATTTTATAGATCCAAATGGTTTTATATGGCCCATTAAGACACCATGATAGACAGATATGAGAGACGCGAATACAAGCTTGTGTGTGTGTGTGTGTGTGTGTGTGTGTATGTGTGTGTGTGCGTGCGTGTGTGCGTGTGCACATACAACAGGGTGTGTCCTCGATCCCACCACCCCCCTTCTTACTCTCTCGACGTCCTTCCTCCCTCTCTCTGAACACGTGCATCGTGCATTTTATACATGTGTATGTGCAACATGTGCACAATACACAATACACATACACAAACACACACCTGAGAGAGGGGACACAAACTGTCATTCTGATCAAGGGCTCATCTAATAAGTGCCATAATGTCCCAAACGCAACAAGGCAAGCAAATTAACAAGTAGTGCCATAGCTATATCATATAGAGCTATGTATTCGTCTTAAGCCAAACTGTTAGTGATATATATTATACTGTCGTCCCAGATGTTGTTGTTTGTGTCGATGATGCTGTCTCTGTTGTTGTTTTCCCTGCTTGCTAATGGAGGCGCGGCACTGTATGGTAGAAGTCAGTCGATGATGAGTGTCTGGCAGCATAATGCATCTACGCTCTAATGGCAGGAGGTTCTTTAGTGTTTCAGATGACTCACTTAGACTTGGGGAAAGCCATACATCTTTCATGACCGCATTGCTAACTTCTTTCAACTCACCTTAACCTCTTTCAATGCCCACCCCCACCCCACCCATCCCACCCCCCCAGACACACTACCACCAGCCCTCACTAATAGCTACATGTTTCATTATTGGATTTTAATTGCACTTTGTTTAAGAGACACTTCATGACTACACAATCCTTGTACAGAAGGGGATGGAGGTAGGAAGAATGAGGGGGAAAAGGTATTTGTCCATCCCATAGACACATTATCCATAACAATTGGACATTATGTTTTATATATATATATATTTTATATATATATAGGTTTTCTCTTTGGATACGTAGTATGATGACCGATTATAAATATATTTTTATTTTTATCAATTCATATTTGGCTAGTCTTAATTGCTTAATTAAAAAGAAATCTGGCAAATATCACAGAAGAAAATCTATTCGAATGTTTTCGTGTCATTCGTTTAGATACGAGAAAACTATACCAAAAACTTGAAAAGTTGATTAGGCTATTGGTTCTAAATATTGGTATATTTTGGGTTAATTGCCCAGCCCTAGGCTCCTGGACACTATAGATGAATCTACGGAGGGCTGCCCTGGGCCCTGGGCCATAGCTGAGGTGTACCATTAAGATTAATCTGGAGGGGTGCCCTGGGCCCTGGGCCATAGCTGAGGTGTACCATTAAGATTAATCTGGAGGGGTGCCCTGGGCCCTGGGCCATAGCTGGGGTGTACCATTAAGATTAATCTGGAGGGGTGCCCTGGGCCATAGCTGAGGTGTACCATTAGATTAATCTGGAGGGGTGCCCTGGGCCATAGCTGAGGTGTACCATTAGATTAATCTGGAGGGCTGCCCTGGGCCATAGCTGGGGTGTACCATTAAGATTAATCTGGAGGGGTGCCCTGGGCCATAGCTGAGGTGTACCATTAAGATTAATCTACGGAGGGGTGCCCTGGGCGCAGCCATAGCTGAGGTGTACCATTAAGATGAATCTGGAGGGGTGCCCTATGGGCGCAGCCATAGCTGAGGTGTACCACACATACATTAAAAAATGTTTGCCTGTGACCCGAAAAATAAATTTGCCTCATGAGCTAGCTTGTGGATCACGCACGCACACACACATACACGTACACGTACACAAAGATACAAAAGCAAGCATTCACAGTTTCTCTATGGTCCCCGAAAACGTCAAATGTAATCTTTTACATACAAAAGCACTCTCTTTCCCCTCCGCGAGTATTGATTATGAACTGTAGATGAACCCTGCACCAGATGCCCGTAATATGAGAGGATCTGCATTGGATTGGATTCAGCTACCAGTCCCGCAATGTGACACACACACACACACACACACACACACACACACACACACACACACACACACACACACACACACACACACACACACACACACACACACACACACACACACACACACACACAAGGATATTGATCGTGCACTGAGAGAGCATTAACAGTAATACACAGGCAGAGCATTATAATGGAGTGATGAACTGGGGGGGAATTCATCCACGTTACTGACGGCTCCATTTTTACACTCCGACTCGAGTCAACCACATTGACCCTGGTTTCTCTATTTTGGGCAAATTTAACAAAATAGCAAAAACAGCAGATCTACAAGCTCAATATTATTTGTCATACCATACGTTCAGTATATGCACGGTTCTGGATGTTGTTGTGTACGTTGTGATTGTGTCAGCGTTGCGTGGCACAGTGGGGTTTTATAGATGGTCTTGGATTGGCTCACAGATATGATTTAAATGTCACATTCATTCATTTTACTGCCATTTTTAATGCTCTAGAAAGGTCAGACAAATACAGCAGACACACACACACACACACACAGTCAACCAAGTTATACGCAGGCAAATCTAATAGACAGGGTTGAGAAGTACGATTGGACCACACCCAGATACACTGTGCAGCAACAGAGAGATGAGGGGTGGGGTTGCGAGGAAAAAGATGAGAGAAGACAGATTACACTGGAGATGAGGCATAACACAACCTCCATGCAGTCATATGATATGTCCTGAGAGAACGGACAAGGGGGGCAGACAGACAGACTGACAGTGAGTGATACTGAACAGCACCCAGGGAGGGAGGGAGGGAGAGAGAGAGAGAGAGAGAGAGAGAGAGAGGGAGAGAGAGAGAGGGAGAGGGAGAGGGAGAGAGAGAGGGAGAGGGAGAGGGAGAGCGAGAGCGAGAGCGAGAGAGAGAGAGAGCTATAGCTACATATTTCTTTCATTTGTCCTTCATTGTTTACATTATATAAACAGCACTGTCTGTCCACTTCCACATCAACAACAACAGCTGCTTCCATCTTGTCCTCGTGTATGTAACAAAATACAATACGTCACTCTCACAGCATTCACTGTCCTCTGTTAAGAGTGAACTGGAAGGACTGTGTGTGAGTATAAGCACTGATATATTACATAAAGCTCCGTAACATTTTAAGGACCAAATCAGACGTAATGGTTACGGTGAGGCTTATGGTAAACCTACAGTAGGAAAACAGATACATAAACACACACGCACACATGCGTGCACACGCACGCACAACAACGGAACACAGTAGAAATTATTATTTACGCATGTTTATAGGTAGTCATATATACTGTAACATCATCACAGCCAGTTAATAAACAGCATCAGCAATGGTAGTGTATACTGTTAGTTCTGCCCTCCCATCCCTGCTACTGAAACCAGGACACGTTGCTGCTTCTCTAGAAGAGAGACGAGGCTAAGCATGATCTCGGCTGCCTCTGAAAAAGCTGTCATACTAAATTATGGCCTTCCCCTTTATCTCTTTGAAGTCCTAGCCTAGTCCCTCGGGAGAGCGTGACGTCAGCTGGCCTCTCCTGTTAATTAGACAGAGGCTGAAGTCTACGGCTCACCATGCAGAAAAGAAACACTACTCACAATAACCGCAATTCCACTTAGTGTATTGAGTAAAATATCGTGAAATTACCATACTGATGTTTTTGCATGTTTAGCCCACTGATTATTACATACAAATCATGCATTGTTTATCATTTTCAAAAGCGTGTTTTTAACACGCCTAACAATGCCTAATTTTGGAGGGGCGATAACCCCTCCAACGTCTGGCTTTCAGAAATGACGTCATCTGGCAGTCAGTCTCTCTGTCTGTGTGTGTGTCTGGAGCAACAGCAATCTCGCAACACGCTGGACAGATCAGTGCCAATTCCACTAAATGTCTTTCTTGTGCACACTGCCAGTATGCCACCAGATCCGAGCTGACAGGTGACATGGCGGCGCGCACAGACGCTGCGGCTTTGAGCTCTCCTTTTCAGTGCTTTTTGTTAGTGTTGTTATGTTTGTCAGTCACTGTTATTAACACCACTGCGCTCCAGAAGAAAGGTCAACAGCGACTGTACTTTCTCAGAGTGCTGAGGAAAATGGACCTAATGGAGAGTGTGCTCCTGTCCTTCTACCGATGTGCCATTGAGTCGGTACTGATCTACGGCATCTCCCTGTGGTTTTGCAGCTGCACGGCGGCAGAAAGAAAGTCCCTTCAGGGGGTCATAAACACTGCCCAGAGGATCATGGCATGTCCTCTTCCATCTCTGGAGGACCTCTACAAGAGACATTGTAGCAGGAGAGCCAACAGTATCCTCAAGGACCCATCCCACCCAGGTCACCACCTGCTGCAGCTCATGCCCTCAGGGAGGCGCTATAGGGTCATCAAGACCAGGACTAACAGACTGAAGGACAGTTTCTACCCCAGAGCAGTCATAGCTCTAAACACTGACACTTGAACTCTGACACTCGACACTTTATGAACTAAAAGGACTTACTGTGCAATATGCGTATATAGAGTATTATGTCTTTTGTTTTAAATGCACTGATCTGGTTTGCAATTCAATTTTGTTGTCTCGTACAATGACAATAAAGATATTCTGATCTGACCAAGGTACCTCCACTTTTCTTTTAAATAGGAGGAGCAATTCCCCCATTTTCAACCTTATCTTCATAAAATTGGTCCTTACTAATGATCAATATAAATGGTGCAATTTATGCCTAATCACTCACTCATGTGTCATTGGTGGGCTAGCCGCTAGTGGACCGTTTTAGAAACCTGACCTGAAATATTAATGTTCTTCCATTAATTCAAAAATAAAATCTTGTTTGAACTTAGGAAACTTGCCTACCGTTGGTGTCACTGGTAGGCAGGATCCTGAACTGTCCACAGCCCTCCTGACACGGACCGAATAGAGAGAGAAATGGTGCCATCTTATAATGAGCATTAGCTCCAAGATTAGGACCAAGATCGGTTGAGAATGAATTAAGTGGTCTTTTATTGTGGTCCTTACATTTTGAGGGGCGATAGGACCTCTCCTATGTCCAGCTTTTGGTGTGTGTGTGTGTGTGTGTGTGTGTGTGTGTGTGTGTGTGTGTGTGTGTGTGTGTGTGTGTGTGTGTGTGTGTGAACACAAACTTTGTCCTAACACAAACATTAAATGCCATTGCCAATGAATGGACAATTTTGAGTTTTGTGTAAACACACAAACATTGCGCAACACAAACTTTGAAGACAAAGGTGAGGACGCAAATTTTGATTGACCGGAATGAGATGATGCATGACGATGTACGATGATAAGAGCGCCCCTCACTTCACACAGGTGTGATTTTTAGGTATCATGAAAATAGCTAAAAGCTAAAAGCTCAGTGTGATGTGTCCATTTTTTTCGTCTTTTTTTAGGGGCGCTAGACTGGCTTTGTGTGTCCCTCCTGTGACGTCATGTGTGTCTGGACATGTTATGACAAAATGACTTTTGTACGGCCAAGTCAATGGCAAATGACGTAAGTGTGCCCGCCATGACTTCAAACATTATCATCTTCATAAAAGGCACCCCTCACTTCACACAAGTGTGATATTTGAGGGGCGCTAGCCCCTCCTATGCACAGCTTTGTGTGTGTCCATAGCACAGAATGTGATGATTTGATTGGCTGAGCATGGAATGTGATGATGTATGATAAGAGACTTTTTTGTTCCATGCTCAACTGCTACAATGTAAAAATGTTAAACTGTGGTCCCCAAACTGTGGTGCGTGCACCCCTTGTGGTGCGCGAGCGCCTTCTAGGGGGTGCGTGACATGAAATGTATAATTGTAATGCTATGGTTGTATTTTAAATATATTAACATATGCCAATATATGGCAAGTAATGCAGCATATAGCCTATGCTGCATATATTATGCCATATTCAGGTTCATATATGTGCATATATGTTGATAAAAAGGAAATATATGTCTCTAGATAGTTTATGCAATTTATATTTCCATGTGGGGGGAGGGGGTGCATCAGCTAGGTCGGGAGGTAACAGCATGGCCAAAAAGGTTTGGGAACCGCTGAAAAAGCATAGACTGCTTGCACCTCCAAGTTGAATGCATAATGAATAATGAAGTGCATGACCTAAAATGAACTGCACCAGCAAAGCATACAGTCATATCAGCAACGCTGTGATGTCAAGTATGTTGTCTTCAACAGAGACAACATACTTTATGACACGCAGATCTAGAAGAAACATTAACATTTCAATATTCAACCAAAGTCCATTCAGCTGCTTAAACCATTTAGACCTGGGAACAATTCTACAAATGTCTTCTAAATCCTGACAGTTTTCTGAAAAACCTGTGTTTCTATGTCAGTGGTTCTCAAACATTTTCATGTCAAGGACCCCAAAAATTATATGTAATTGGCCACCGATCCCCATCTGAAAATATGTTGTTCCAGGGACCCCCCCAGAAAAAAAGAATATATATTCAAAGATTTGTGCCGCATTTTCACGATTTTTCTAAAATAGCAGACTTTTTGTATACCACACCATACTGTAGACAACCAATATGAGGCAAAATTTCCCAAATGTTATGCATGCTTTAAGTAGCATGTGACAATTGTGACATGTCAAACTAGGGGGTTTTCATGATTCTGGATCCATTCCAAGCATTAGTTTTGCACGAAAGACACTCCTTGGCCTAAAAACAGCCATAGCCGTCATGACAAATGTGATGAGGTCAGCACAAATGTGATGAGGTCAGCTAATATTAACACTTAATATTAACGACAGTGCAAGGTAGTAATCGAGAATTATACCTCCTGGTTTGGGGGGAAATGGAAGTCTTTTCAGAGTAAAATCTGCCTCATCTGCTGGGCACTCCAGCACCTTTATTTAGAAACATCCCGGCGCACTGGAAGTGTTAAACTAGTGCAGGATTAGCCTGTGTATTTATATCAAGCTGATTTGACTAGGTTCTGAGAACTCCATCGATATTCAATCATGTGTCCTGACTGTCCTCAATCTATCCCTCTTTCTCTCACTAACGGGAAACACAGTCAGCCATAATGAATAATTAACATCTAAATGTCTCCGACCCCCCCCCCCCCCCCCCCCCCCACTCCCCCAAGTCCAAAAACACCTGACCTTTGTAGCCTGATTGTCTAAGGCTGTATGTCAATTAGCCTCCTCTTTGAAAATACAAAATACAGTAAATGGTGCATTTCTCTGCATGACGTTGAGAAACAGAGCTACATGGTTGCTTCAGTATTTAAACAGTCTGCCCTAGTAGCAGCCAAAGTGGGACTATGCAGGTGCTGTCACATGCTTCTTGGACACACCAAACTGGGACTCTACGACAAATATTAGGGCGCCAGAGTGACCAAGAATGACTGTACACATTGTGAAATGTCAATTTTTTATCTGCACCCAAATATAACCATGCTGACATCCCATATACCCTGGATTCAGGAAAAAGGAGTTCTGTTTCTTTCTCCCTGACCCTATCACCATTACACAGTATGGAAACATACTGCATAATGAGAGCCATAGATAATATCACATTGCTGTTGCATCTTATTGCATAAGAAGAGGGTGATGAAGTGTCTCGTTAGAATGTGGAACACCTGCTGTGCACAGCGGTGGGTGTATTTAACAAAGGGGAGGGGAGGTGACCATTCGTAGTTCTCCGTGATCATTCGTAGTTCTCTGTGAAGACGGTGTGAGGCCATTTTCACAGTGAAATGCTGTTCAACACTTATATGGTTCCATTTTGAGGAGATCTGCTATGTTCACTATTTGTTGTTTGTAACCAAATTACACGTATACTGGTATGGCAGAAGTGGTTAGTAGAGGGCCTATTTACTGATGAGTGACCATCACTCTTCATCTGATCAAAACAACAGCCAGGCAAAGACCATACGTAGGAGTAGGGGTGGAATATTTACTGCACCAAATAACTTGTAGATTGGTTATTTCTTGCTCTACTTTTGTATGACAACGTTGCACGAGGCAGCATAAAGTTAATCCATTGTATGAATGAATGCAATGCATGAATACAATGCGTCGCATTGTGACGCATTGTGAGCTTGTAGATCGGCTATTTTCAAAAGATTTTTAGACATTTGGGCTATTCTGCAGTACTTTTACTTTAGGTACTTATTGATGTCAATGCTTTTGTACTTTTACTCAAGAACATTTTGAATACTGGACTTTTACTTGTAACGGAGTAGTTCTACATTGCAGTATTGATACCTTTACTTAAATAAAACAAATACTTTTTCCACCACTGCACTTAACGATCCAACTGCTTTTAGTGATCCCACAGTAGCTATCATGGACATCCTATCCCTTCTACAGTCAGGAACCGTTGTTGGTTAAAGACAACCTTTTAAGTTGTTAGTTGACTACAGTGATGGTGTGGTTGACTTGTGGCCACTCAAAGGTTTGTGAATAAGCATTTACTGTATACTGAGATAGTACTCTAACAGCCATTGTGAATACAGCTATTGAATACCTTACAGTGTTCAGCTTTCTGGCTGCACTTAACTTAACACAATCATGTGCACCACGCACGCACGCACATGTGGGCACACATATACGTACCAAAAACGAAAGTACCTTAAGAGTGTACATATGTGTGCCACATATGCGTGCGTGCATAGTGCACATGTGTGTGTTAAGTGCAGCCAGCAAGCTACCATTATGCCCACAGGTACAACAGCTGGCCCAACATGCAGTGTGTGTGTGTGTGTGTGTGTGTGTGTGTGTGTGTGTGTGTGTGTGTGTGTGTGTGTGTGTGTGTGCGCGTGTGCAGGGGGGGGGGGGGGGGGGGGGGTATTCAGAGGTAATGTAATGTAATGAAGGCCAGGAGTCCATTAGGAGTCCCTTCCTGCCAAATCCCATCACACTCCACCCAACAGAGGAAGAGGAACGTATGGAGATGGTGGGTGGAGACAGACAGGCAGGCAGACAGGCAGACAGGCAGGCAGGCAGGCAGGCAGACAGACAGACAGACAGACAGACAGACAGACAGACAGACAGACAGACAGACAGACAGACAGACAGACAGACAGACAGACAGACAGACAGACAGACAGACAGACAGACAGACGACGTAAATGTCAAAGCTACAATGAAACCTTACCTCCTGTTACATCAGGGTCTCAGGGTAGGGGAGAGGGAAAGAAAGTGAATAAGGAGGGGTGTGCGTGTGTGCGTGTGTGCAGTGCATGTATACTACTGTATAAACAGTACTTACTATACTTGTGAGTGCCAGCTGTCCCCATAAGTAATTGTGAGGAACATTTTCCTGCGCCTCACAAGATAAATGGTTGTTTTAATGTTTAACGACAAGAACCCTAGCATCCCAATTATGGGGTGAACATTCTGCAAAAATAGCCAATCTACAAGCTCACAACTCATTGCAGTGTGTCGTGTTGTGGGCTTGTAGATCAGCAATTTTCGCTTTTAGTGTGTTAGGGTTAGAAATGGAAAGACATTGGCAGTAAATCGCTGTTGAACATGTTGATGTCCTGACAAGTATAGCAATAGAAACGGGGGAGGGTCTTAGGAGGCAGTGCAGCGGGAAACCTACAGTATACGACAACCTAGATTCCTAGAAGACATGGTGGGCGGCAGACAGACAGTGGTGGAAAAGTACTCATATATTGTACTTGAGTAAAAGTATCATTACTGCAATGTAGAAATACTGTACTCTGTTATAAGTAAAAGTCCAGAATTACTTGAGTAAAAGTACAAATGTATTGGTATCAAAATGTACTTAAAGCACCAGAAGTAGAAAGTACTCTTTATTATGCAGAATGTCCCAATTCATGTTTTCAAATGTATGGAAGTCATTTGAAAATAGCAGATCTACAAGATCGGCTATTTTCAAATGGCTGAAATGTATATGGGGCTGAAGTGGTCAATGTATTGTTTTGTAATAATAATCAAAAAGTAGTAACTAAGCTGTCAAATCAATGTAGTGGAGTAAAAGTGCAATATTTGAATGCGAGATGTAGTGGAGTAGAAGTAAAAGTATTCGAAATTGGAAATACTCAAGTAAAGTACAAATACCTCAAAATAGTACAGTACAGCACTTAAGTAAATGTACTTACATTCCACCACGAGAGTGATAGAAGGCCTGAGGAGGACAAGTTGACAAGGGGAAGGAGGGAAGGAGACAGTCCGAGACACCTAAGTAGGACGAGGATGTAGTGCAGCAAAGCTGTCAGATGCTACACCGTAAAACCCTCTGTTTAATTTATCTCAGAAGTGTGTATAAATGGAACCACAATGACCTACAGAACACTGAGGATTTGACTGTGTAGGAAGCAGCACGGCATTGCTTGGATAAGAATATCCCAACCACAACTTTCGAAAAACCGCATTTTGGGTCATGTCATGTCCTTGGTCATGCATGAGTAGTTGTAGAATATGACAGTGCATATGATTCAACGATAAGACCTTTTTCTTTAAATAGATTCCACACAAATCAAACAACACATGCATAATGCAAAACAAACACCTAATCAGAAAATCCAAAACGCATATTTCATGGTCATCATTATCTAATATTAGAAACTATTGGCTCCAGTCAATAGTTTTCAATTCAACGAAAAGCAGCACCTGGTGCACCAGGACCAGGTTGGGGGTTGGGCGTGGAGCTAACAACCCCACCCCGTAAAACACTTGCAGTTACAGAAACGCATACAAGATTTTGCAGACGACCTGGCACTACTGTCACATACCCACCATCAGATGCAAGACAAGACCAAAACACTTGCAGAGACTTCCGCACAAGTAGGACTTATCATCCATCAAGGAAAAACCAAGAACATGAGGATAATATGAGTCCTTCACCTACTTGGGGAGTATTATCAGCCACCAGGGTGGTACGGATGCAGATGTAAATGCAAGAATAAGCAAGGCAAGAACAGCTTTTATACTTCAAGAACATCTGGCGCTCTAGGGAGATACAACAAAAAACTAAAATCAAAATATTCAAACATGGAGAATTCACCCTTTGTCAAGTCCCGCCCGTGTGTTTTTCAGTTGCTTCGTATTGATATTCTGTGCGTTCAATTCTTATTTTAAACTTGGTGTCAGTAAAAAGGAACATCACAGGTGCAGCATGGTGACTGGGCATATCATGTTAGTTTTTAGTCTTTTCCAAAAATGATGTTAAGGCTAATTCAACATAAACAAGGCGGAACCAGGGCGGAACAAGTCAGAAAGGGCCTGCTTGTTCGTCAGTCAGGGACCAATCAGGTGAATTACAAAGACCACAATAAACAAAGTGCAAACCTTCATTAACAAATGTCTCAGGAGAATCCTGAAAATTCAGCAACAACGATCTCTGGATGAAAAGAAACAACTCCCAGCAGCAGATGAAATTGGACAAAGAAGATGGAGATGTCAACGGCCTATACCCCGTAGGGGTGTCAGGCGTAAGTAAGTAAGTAACACTGATCATATCAAAATTAGCCCTGACAATATCAGCCTGGGGGAAACGAGGCAGAGGTGTGTGAGGTGGCAGTGAGTCAACCTCTGAACACATCAGATAGAGGGAACACTGTGACTTATAGTGTTATCACTCCAAGGAGCATGACAAATGGCCACCGACACAAGCACGCCGACAATGTGCCGCGACATCGGACACAGCCATTCCACCTTTTGTAGTTGCTAAGGTCTAATTAAATGTAGTGTCAACAACTTTTTCATTCGACAAACAACTCAAGTCTAGTGCCGTTCAACAAGTTTGTCTTGGAAGAGCCACCCATCGACTAATCTAATATACGGCAACCTTCCCCATGTTTCTTCACTAGTCCGATCCAGAAGAACACAGTTTGCCGGCCACTGCTACAGAGCTGACAATCGTCCCTTCTTCTCTGGAGTCCTGCCTCAAAGCAGACCAGAGGTAGAAAACTGTCGTTCCCTGATGTCATCGCTAGGGACATCAGTAAGCAGGAACAGGGGATGGCAATGAAGGACCAGAAAGTCTGGCGTGGCATTGTGAAATCCATGAAAAATGATGATGACAAGTTTGCCTGTTATCTCTCCTATGGAAACACATCAATGGCAATACAGCATGTAATTGTGGACAAAATCTTATCCGATAACAAAATATTCTTTAGTTTTGGGTCTGAGAGGCTAAATCTCATCAAATGGTGGTCCGTGGCTCAAATGCCAAATAAATAATGGACCTTGATATGAAAAGGTTTGAAAACCACTGACCTAAACGCATAGGATCACATAGGGTCATGTGAAATGACACAGACAGCAGTATGACTGAACTGATATCTTCTAAACATACCTATTCTAAGATACAGTATGCATACATAAGCAGTGCAAGATGGCAGGTTTGCTTGAGGTCAAGTGGTATAGATAGTGATCTCTGGCAAGGCCGTCATGCCAGGAGCCAGGCGGAGATTACGTTTCCGCCCCTGTCCGTGTGTCTGTGCGCAGGTTGACCTGATCTGATCTGAAACTGTACATGGGCACTGACAACTGCCATCCATATGCAGGTAGTGACAAAGCAGATTTTTCACTTTCCCCAAATTTAAACTGTTTAAAACTTTAAAATTATTTTCCCACGGATTATGAGATTTAGTCGCAGTCCCATGTCTGCGCGCACTTGGGGTGGAAATGTATGTCCCTTGTGCATCGGGACCAAAGTTAGATCAAATACTGTATGTTGTAGGCTTGCATACTTTCATTATCTATGACATTGAACACAGATACACAAATGTACACAAGCCCACAACCATTGTTTTTGTTTACTGAAACAGACCCTCACCAAGGTACTGTATAAATTGATCCAAATTCCCTATATAGAAAAGGCGCTCACTAAATCAATAACAAGCACAAACACACAACTGCTTTTGGAGAGTTGCACTAGGTAATTCAACACAGATTACTGTAAAAGTCTTAACCTTATTTCAGAGTAGCATATCCAAGGATCATGGCCCCACCCAAAATGACTAAGAGTGTGTGTGTGTGTGTGTGTGTGTGTGTGTGTGTGTGTGTGTGTGTGTGTGTGTGTGTGCTTGCGTGCGTGCGTGTATGCATGTGTATCTCTGCAGTCCATTACTGGAATCTAATTAGCTTGAGAGAGTGCATGTAGACAGGAAACAACCGTAGACCATCCCAAAGGTTCTCTTTCACTGTGTAAACAGACAGAGACAACCAACTCTCAAAAGCAACACTTGTAATGTGTTTACCTACAACAGCTATGTAGGCTACACACTATTAAGTAGCCTATACATTCAAAACGCATACAATGTAATGCAGTCGTTAAACACATATTCTTAATCCGGTAAACATACATTATGAATTAATAGGGGATGCAAAATGTAGGTATTCAAACTTTCAAACTGCTTATGAATCACCAGCACAATGGCATAATGTCCCATTATTTCTGTGCTTATTGTTTGTGTTGATGGAGGACAGTAGAGCATATATAGATCTGAACGATGCCAGGTACAAGCAAAACAATGTGTGTGTGTGTGTGTGTGTGTGTGTGTGTGTGTGTGTGTGTGTGTGTGTGTGTGTGGTCAAAACACTGGGCCATTAGGTTGCTGCTAAATCTACTGAAATAGAGCATGTCGTGGAAAGCCTGGTGACATGAGGTTAGAGCTATATGCACATTGGATTATATTATAATTTATAAAAGCATACATTTAACTATTTCACAAAATCAGGAGATGACATTCCCATTTACCATGTTTCATGTAGCCTACATTATAAACGTCATGCCACATGCCTATATAGTTATGAATAGAACTTTGCTCAGGGCAAGTAGCCAGGCCTATAATTCTCCCTGGAAGGCTGGAACAGATGGTCTACATCAGAACTTTACATTAGGCTATGTGGAGTCTGGACTGTCCGAAGGTGCAGACAATCATCCTTACAGCCTACAAGTGAGCTTGTCAGACAGTCTGGGCCTGGTGTTTATTTTGATGGCAAGAATAATCTCCAAGCTGATTTTATTATCCTATTAAACTGCCATTTCGTGATTGCGAATATCTAAACAAAGTCTCAACCTGTAAACGAAATATGAAGCGCTTATGAATACGGCACAAAAGCTATGTCCGCTGCTTCTTATATATTAAAGAGCAGATTCCTAGATGTGGTAACCAGGACAACGCCTCGCCTTCAGCAATTCCCTCGTTATATTATGGGGACTGCGAGAGGGTGCGCAGCATCTCTGGCAGGTGTTTGGGGCTACTCGTTACACGGCTGACTGATCCTGCCAATGCAGACAGCAGAGTTGGGCCATAGTCTACACACAGTCACACTCACACACAGTACACTATATCACCCACCTGCCGTAGACGGCTCTGGTGCAGCGGCGGGACACCTCCTTCAGGGGATGTGTTGTTCGAAGAGGCCATCTTCACGTCTCGGTCAGAGCCGCCGCCCCTGCTGTGACTTTCTTCGGGGCTCCTTGACATTCTGTCGCGGAGGAGGCGGCGACGTAACGGCGGTGTGTGAGGGTCGTCTTGCCCCGACGAGATGAGATGCTTCTCTCTCCGGGCCTCGCAATCAACAAGGCTCTGGAACACCCGGGATCATTCTACAGCGTCCGCAGGCTAGCGCTCTGTGTTGTGCTAAAAAACGGCTATTCTTCAAAACCCCCCAAAAACGAATGTATGCACTGCAACGTACTCCTCCCCTACGGAGGGATGCTGTCTCCAGTGCTGTGCTGTTCTGAGTGGGAGCGGTGCGGTTCCCCGAACCTCCGCAGGATCAAAGTGCGCTCCTATTTTCTGTTTTGCTCCCCTCCCACCTTCTTGGAGCTCTGCAGCAGTACTAGTCAGGCTCTGCTGTTCCGGGGTTGGATAAATGCCTATGGGCTGCAGTGACTGTTGACAGCGAAGTTATGCGTGATAGGAGCAAACCAAGATAGGAATAGGATCAAACCAAGACAAGGATATGATTTATTTATTTATAAGGCCCAGTGACGCAAAGATTTTGGGTTGGGCTCGTTATTGTAATGATACAGTAGAGTAGGCCTACACACTTTAGAGTAGAGGATTACACTCACTGACAGTATAGCCTACACATGCTTTTATTTTCATTCGCTTCATACACTGTCAGAATTTGAGCAGCCAATCACTGACATGAAAATATAATTGCCTCAATCTGGTGGCTTCTGCACCTAAATCGAATAGCTTAGCCCACTGGCAATTTTGGTCATTTATTTTAATGTCCCATAACTTTCCTACATAATACAGATTAAAGTACACAGTTCTTTACTTTGTGTTCAAATATGATGACTATATTATGGAGGGCAGTGCCCTGTAGGCTGTAAGCCAGGTGTAGCTAATCAAGGCTGAGGTGTAAAGCTGTGACCTCAGCTATGGCTGCACCCTTTCATGGATTCCTCTTAAGATTAACCTTCCAGCTATATTAAAAAAAAAGATTCAGGAGCAGCATCATTATCAGTCATCACAGGGGGGATCATTATGGCTAGGCCATTTTCAATCTGATGGTAAATAAATATTTTCATGCAAATAAATATTTAAACATCCCCTTTTCATGAGTCTCTATACAGACACAATGTTCTACAAGCACATGCCATTGGGCACATTGTGAGCTTGTAGATCTGCTATCACCTTGAAGTGGTTATTTTGCATCTTTAAAAAAAAAAATGCTCCTCTGCCAACAATCTTGGCTAACAGCCAGCCACTATAAATGATTGTTCCCTGAAAGGTTAACAGCCAGCTTTATCCCTCAGTGCATTTGAGAAACACATTCATGCCTCACAGAATGAGTTCAAGAGATGACTGTGTCAATGATTTGTGACATTCAACACTGCCCTCTAGCTTTAGCTGTACAACATTACAGTGCACCACTGTGCCATGTGACGTATGTCAAGTAAAAAGGCACAATGTTTCTGTCCTCAAAAAGCATGTTTACAGATCACACAAAACATGCCCATCAAAATCTACATTTACAAACCTGCAAAAACATGAAGGGAAGTCTGGAAATCTCTGTTGGAACAGTTATCCCAGATTACGGATAAGTATACTCAATGTCTTAACTCATGTACATATACTGTAGAGACGTAGAGGCACATTTCATAATCCTTTCTACATTGGAACTGCATCAAAAAAATATATATATCCAGGTGTAATAATACATTATTATACTTACTTACTGCCCTTTACACCGGCTGGCATGTAGGGCAGCAACAAAGGATCTCCACTTCAGTCTGTCCTGGGCCAGCGTCTTTATAGATCCCCAGGTGTGATGCAGGGTCTTCAACTCTCCCTCCACTGTCCTACGCCAGGTGTTCTTGGGTCGGCCTCTTTTGTATACATTATTATAGCAGTAGCATAATTAATTCAAAGACAAAAAGAAATGTAAAAATATAAAATTAATACTTTATTAAACACTTTCACTTTCACAAACGGGACGGGACATAACTCTGTTGGTACCAATTCATAACAGCAGCGGCGAGAGCAACAAGAAACACATTTGTTTGTAAAGAGCTTATCAGAAGAACTGCGAACTTCTTGGTTGTCCTTTCACTGGGCAGAAAGTTGGTCCAAGTCGTCATGTGAGCGGCTGGAGAGATGAGCTTCCAGGATCTCCCCAAACAGATGCCTTTTCAACAAACTGTATGCCATGGGGAGCTGCTGTCTGACCACCTTGTAGAAGTACTACGGAGAACAGGAGGGGGGGGGGGGGGGGGAGAAACTCATTGAACAACACCAAATAGCATTTTGTTTTAAATGTTTTTAGGGACACAACTGTCGATTATTGTATTCCATAGATTTTCACATTTTGTACCATAGACAGGAAAATGCAAACAGAATTAGAGCAGGGGGCGGGGATAGTAGGACATGCAACAGGTCTCCAGTTGATGCTGAACGGTGAGGATGCTGCAATTATTAATGCACTGTGCCTCTGCAGCGCTTCCCTCAAAGACACTCACTGCATTAAAGATCGTTTCTTCCCTGAGACCGTGTCTCAGGGAAGATCGTGTCTTCAGTGAGACTGTTGAGAGCTGAGCTGTGAGTCTTAAGGTCATTACACACTGGCGAATTAGCTATGTGACACGAATAAACTACCCGAAAATGCTAAATATTGACGCGTCTGCCTATACACATCTAAATGCGAGATTTATATGCAATTTTTCACCAATCGCTCGCCTTCTCCTGCATCTGATTATTAGCAACTCTTCCTGAATCGTTGGCATCCTTCAGATTCTTCCACCACTTGACTTCTTCACTACCGTGACGCCGACAACGCAATTGCGTTGGGGACCCAGAGTCATTTGGGGTCCACGGCCGCCCACCCGTGCCGTCGGTAAAATATTAGTTTTACCTTCCAACAGCTCTGGTGTGGTGGAGGGTAGGTTATTAACGTGGAGAAGAGGCGAGGGTGCAGTGGGCTCCCTGGACCGTCACCTTGCAGAGCTGCGGGCCGGCTGCTGCTACTGTAAGCTGCTTACAGTATAGACCCAAACTGCATTTTGATTGGTCAGAGGTGTAGCATTCGCCAGTGAATGTCCACAAAATTCGACAGCAGAGCAAAACAATAACAGCCACATTTTCCCCCCGTGGAAATTCATTGCTGATGTGAAAACTTGCATTGACTTTGATTATTATATTTTTAAAGCGAATTATTCATAACGAAAATTCGCTCCCAGTGTGTAAAGACCTTACACACTGACCAGGGTCACACGCCCAAGGGTCTATGTATGGCTCCCTCCATTATTCCCTCTACACCAGCACGCTTTGCTGAAAATAGCTGATGTACAAGTTCACAACACAATGCGTTGTGAGATTGTAGATTATGATGTGCTGAGAAAAGTGTTGCTAGGGTTCATGCGAGTCATATGGTATAGTTACGAAATATTACACAAGATGGTGTGCTTTACCGTCATTAATGGCACGCCTGTGTTGCTGCAGGAACGAGCACAGAAGTGCCATTAATGACGGTAAAGCACAACCCTCGAGTGTAATATAGAGATTATAGATAAACAGTAACCAATTTCATTGGGATTATTGCATGGCGTTAGCCCTCCTATGCACAGCTTTGTTGTCTGTCCGTATGAGCACGGAATCTGATGATTTGATTGGCTGAGAACGGAATGTGATGTATAAGAGCACCCCTCACTTCACATAAGTTTTGATTCGGCGTTTCATCATGCTCGTTTAAGCACTGCTAGATGACCATATATTGTGCATAACTGTGTGTGTAGTGACAGAAACACGATGGGCACAATGCATCTAAACCTCTGAACCTGTGAATGTGTGTGCATGCGTTGGATTTTTGGACATACGTGGGAGCCGTAGCAGAAGAGGTCTATTCCTAGCTCGTAACCCATTCCATAGTCGCACTCATCATTGGCAAATTGAACAAAAGTTATTATTTCCTGCAGGGGTCCGAAGGCCTTCATCCGCTCCTCATCATTTCGTGCTTCAGCAATGGCCTTGCAGATCCTCTTGAGACCAGCTAGACAAGCAGGGCAAGAAAGGAAGAGGTTTGAAACTTCAGTAGCTTAATTGTCATTGTCAGACATTACAGCATAGTAAAATCTTAAAATGATTAACTGATCATGTGAAGGCAATTGAGCAGTGCTGTAAATGGTGTGTACGCAGAATACAAAACAATACAGCTAGAAACATCACATTCTGTCAGAAACACTGTAGTCACAAGTAGGGCTTAACATTCCTAAAAAAATAATTTTAATATTGATTTAAACATTGGCCCAAATATTGAAGAAATTCAAATATTATTAACACATTCACTGACAGGTATTAATTAATGTATTATTTAGCCCCAGCCAATGTCTTTCCATCCTGAGCTTTTTGATTAGTTACATTTTCGCTAGAAACAGACTGTATCAAATATGACTGACTGACTGACTATCGTAAACGATACAGAGCCACCTCCCTGACAATATCGGCGGGACAGTTTGTTTATTTTTCAGAAGATTTTAAGATGACTCCATGTTATTCTCCATAGAGAAAACCCCTAGGAACCAGGGGATGAGCGAGTGAGTCTCTATTACCCCTTAACAGATGATCATATCGTTGTACATCCCGTTTTGAGAATTGGTACCCACGGTTCTAACAAAGTGCATCAACGCTTTAAAAACCTAGTGACATATGCAACACTAGTATCACAACGGTTGAAGTGAGAAATGTTTTGTTTCCCAGTTTTACATAATTCAGTCAAACTAGCATACCGTATATTACATTTTATGGATTTTTGGAGAGAAGTAACAGAGAGACACGAAAAAGAACACAAGGCTTCAGGTCTTACCATCTGTTTCTGGCAGCTCTCGATATCCCACATCATTTTTGTCTACAGGCACAACGATGCCAGCACCATGGAACGTCTTTGTGACAACCTGAGGAGTGACACAAGATCCCCAACTGCTCAGTGTGAAGTGGAAGCTACAGTTTCATCAAATTACATGCGGTAAAAAGATGACTCCCAACTGCATCCAACCACTACCTTTTTTTCTCCTGTTGCATCAGACGGTATGCAATGGCAGAATAATAATAATTTGAGAACATAATGCCCTTAGCCCAGTGATCCACCCAGACACCCCATAATTATAGTTATTAAGAAGCTTCTGTCCAGGTTCCAAAAGGCAGATGTGTGGTGAACATATGGGAGACCTAGAACAGACAGTTCCATATGGGAGGCCTAGAACAGACAGTTCCATGGTGTATGGGAGGCCTAGAACAGACAGTTCCATGGTGTATGGGAGGCCTAGAACAGACAGTTCCATGGTGTATGGGAGGCCTAGAACAGACAGTTCCATGGTGAAATCTACCTTTTTGTCCCTTTGCTTCATGACTTTGGTCTTTTGCTCTAGACTGAGGCCCAGATCCTCCACCCTGCTTTTTAATTTTGCCTCCAAGCTCCCCAAATCCTCTCCTCCGGTGGTCCTGCCTCTTTCTTTCCTCTTCCTTAACAAGTACAGCCTGTTGGAGATAGTGCACAATGATATACAGTAAGACAATTATGAGACAAAAAGTGGACTTACATTACTTATTAGTTTACATTGTACAATCGTCCTCTGTGTGTTGATTTAACTATTTTGTAAAACAAGACAGGTCTTATAATGGCAAGGCTCCCATGTCGATGTCTGCATGTTCGACATGTCAATGACAACAGATGTCTTATCATGCATGGCATGCATTTATGATGTATGACATTTAAATGTGGGCATGGTGTCATCTCAATCCGACCCCTGTTGACTTTCTTTATTTAGCCCAGAAATGGCCCCATTACATTTACAATGAAGATTTGATTGTGTTTTACTACAAAAGCTGTATCTGAATCATTACATGTTATTTGCAATGGGTAGGGATTAATATACTTTTCTATGTATTTAAATAATTTACTCACTGGACTGCAGCAAATATATTGTCTCCCATCTGTGTTATAGTGCATCCTTTCTTGGCTTCATTTTCACCCACGAATGAAGGAAGAGCATCTGGAGTATCTCTGTAGTATTACAATGGATTTCAGGAAGAGAGCAATTAGAACTCATGCTATACAAAGTCATATCACATAATACATTCGTTGACATACCCGTCAGTACACATTTTAATCTTTAATGGTTGTCAAAATTGCTATTATAGTGTACTCTATAGTCTCCAACACAATCATTCTTGCCAGTCCATTGACTGTTCTATAACCAGTAGTAAAAAAAAGTCAGTCGTTGTGACGAAAAGAGAGTTGAGCCAGAAGGCACAGCTCTCCAGCTACCGAGCAATCTTCGTTCCTACTCTCACCTATGGTCATGAAGTGTGGGTCATGACCGAAAGAATAAGGTCGTGAATACAATCGGCCGAAATTAGTTTTCTTCGACGGGTGGCTGGCATCTCCCTTAGAGATAGGGTGAGAAGTTCAGTCACACGAGAGAGACTCGGAGTAGTCGCTGCTTCTTTGCCTGGAAAGGAGCCAGCTTAGGCGGTTCGGGCATCTGGTTAGGATGTCTCTCGGGCATCTCCCTAGGGAGGTCCTCGAGGCACGTCCCACTGGGAGAAGAACCCGGGGCAGACCAAGGCGCAATTGGAGGAAACACATCGACTCACTCGCCTTGGAACGTCTCGGGATCCCCCAGGAGGAAGTCACTAATGTTGCATTGCAAGCATTTGTTTTGCACGAAAAACACTCCTTGGGCTAAAAACAGCCATAGCCACTTGCCCAAATGTGATGACCTCATCACATTTGTGATGATCCACTGGGATTTCTTAGGACTTTTGATATGTTGTTACTAACATATTTTATTTTATGAAACAAGTTGCAAGGGTAATTTCTCAAAATGCCTGCGCTATAATACATTTCATTTAATCTTTGACGATTTAAACATCTTTGCAAAACAGAGTAAAAGTTTAGTTTTCCTTACCTATAATAGCCCATGTGATGCTGGTTCTCCACATTGCCCTGTAGTATGGTCTGGAACTCTGGCGGGTCGTAGAAGTACCTCCAGTGCAGGTGGTAGTTGGGCTGAGGGTTCTGGGAGCTTTTGTGAGCTCCTGCCAAAATGTCAAATGGACCGACTAAACGCAAACCCAGTGTTTTCATCAGCGCATCTACGGAAACAAAAATGATAACACATAATGGTGCATAAGTTACATCGCCTTCTATTTTTGACACTTTTCGTTGGCTAGTAAATCACTGACATTAAGTGGAGAGATGAAAACTTTAATATCCTTTAGTTGGAATAGATCAAACGGAGTAGGTGCGTGCCGTGGCGTGCACTAGTATCCACATTATGAGCACTACTTTAGATGGTTTAGATGGAGTATACCCCTGGGGTTATCTGGATAAAGCTCTGTGCAGAATTCCCAGAAATGATAGAGATCCTCTGGCATTTGAAGCTTGTATAGTCGTGCGATCTCCTCACGTAGGTCCGAATCCACCTCGGCCAAAGATGATGCTGCAGGTCCATCCAGACAGGGTTTCTTCAACTCCTTGTATGACCTGGAATCCTGAACAACATGTGAAGGGTGAAAAGGCTCGATTCATTGTGAAATAACTCAAATCCAATTATGACCAGTAATGGGTGTTTGCAGGAGACAAGGGGGGTGTGTAAAGGGCTGAAAAAGCATTAAGCCATTAAGACCCGAGGCTGATTCTACAAATGCCTTCTAAAATCAGTAGTTCACGCACTTTCAAGATTTTTCTCAAACGATCAAAAATGTATTATCTTAGATCGATCTGCCACCGTTCGGTGATCGGCCGATTCTCACTCCAAATGACTTGACGGTGATAGTCAATTTACCTGATCTGGAGAAACCGATCTTTCATACCATTTAAGTGGTATAAAAGTCAGAGATATAGTATAATATTGTTTGTTTTGCATCTTTGTGACAGGCCTAAACATTCTCCCCTTCCTCCCCACATACAGGAACAGGTTTGACGTGGGTTTTGACATCATTTTGGAAATATTCAAATGTTCCCCTTACGCAAAAGATCGGTATCGGTTGATCGTGAGAAAATCAATCGGTGAATGGGATCAGCCCCAAAAAACCTGATCGAGCACTTCCAGTATTATATATCTGCTATTTTTGAATAGCCAACGCAAAAACTAAAATGACACAGATGCTTTCCCGGTTTTATTGGGTTAAAAAATATATATATTTCAAAATACAGATTGAGATCATCAGGTATGGCGTTTAATGGCAGGTTTAAAGAGGGAATGAAAGAAGCCTAAAATATGAATGAACTAGTCTGCCGAAAGTGTGATCCCACATTGTTGTCAACTAGAATTGTCTTTGGTCTTTGAATGTTGTGTATTTCAGTTATAAAAAGGTGATTGTTGGAAGTTTGAGAGCAAGAATATCTGTCCTGTTGTCTGTTTTGTTTGTCTGTTCACACTTGTCATTGTTTAACTGTTTTTTGTTTTTTCATGTTTATCACACTTATGTTTTTTTGTTATACTGTATGTGGAACATTTACATTGCCTGTTATTTTTTTCATTTTTATTTAACTGAATTACTTATCATTATCTAATCTGAAATTGTCGAACAAAAATGCCTAATAAAAACAGTATTAAAAAAAAAAAAAAGAAAGGTGATTGTTGTTCATGTTCTGTACTTACCGGTAATACCCTTGATTCTTAAGTTTTGTTTGAATTGCTGGAAACATGCACTGCTTGTGTTTTGCATTTATAAATGGTTGTATTAAACACCTCACAAAGCCTGATGCTGGTATTAAAACACTGAATGAATTGAATACAAATCAGCACGAGAGTTATGAATTTTACCAATACTTATTAATTATCGTTATTATTCGACAAACATGTATCAAAAATAATCAAATGCTTTTTTGTGTGGCTGCACACATGGGCTTCATGTGTCATGTTGGAAAATGTGGCACCTGGCTGGAGCCAACAACTGTGGCTTTAAACACTCAGACAACATCAGTAAGTGCTTGACTTAAACCTCTCTTAAAATATCTCTCTTGTAGCAAAAACATAAGAGTAACTGATATGAACTGGAGAGCCAACTAGTGCTGCACGAATCTCGCTCGAAATGAGATTGCATAGGTGTAAGTTAAATAAATTAAAAATACTTAACGGCAAGTCGGCAACACCGAATAGCGCAGCGTCGCAAAAGTTTCCACAATCTCCTACTGCTACTTTATGCATCTTTGAAACGTCATCAACACTCAAGCGACGCTATATTTGTCCGTGACCAGACAGTGGTACAGCTGTGTCTATTGGAGAGTGGATTGACTTTCAAGGGACCCTAGGGTTAGGATACCAACGTCCAAAATACAGAAAAGGTAACCCAGGGTCCAGAAAGGGGCTACACTAACCCCCAGACCCCGCTCTTGGGGAGTCCCCCCACCCCCAAAACAATCTCCTGGATTCTCACAGTCCACTGTTGGCAGCCCTGACTTAGGTCTTATGCTTCAGCTTAATGTTGTTAAGCACTGCTTAAAGCATGCTTTTTGTCATGTGCTGGAACCTGATGAGGACAAACCATTCTACCACAACATTGTGCAGAGATTAAAATAGGGTGCATTTTGCATCCCAAAACACAGTTTATAGTTAAGGGACGCAATACAACAACGACCTCTGCATCCACGGGATGCACTACTGTACAGTCCAAATAATATATAGCAAAAATAAATAATATGAAATATGTAGAGCATTTTTTTAATATTCTAGTTTATTTAGCTACCTCTAATAATCATTTATTCTTCTGTTTTCTACATGAATATAACCACATTATATACATATGAAATGAGAGTTAAATGCTGCAATTTGTAAAAATGACAAAATATGACTCTTAACATCCCTGGGACTCATCTAAAAGACCATCCCTGCATCCCGGGACTCATTACATTGAAAACCTATTTACATCACTGCAACACTAGTTTGATTTAAATGCACGCTCCCAAAAGGGATTGGTTAACATGTAATCAATGGTTCTGTCAAATAAATACACTTTGATGATGAATAATTGTACATGTTTTTGTGTCTTTGAATTTAAATGATTGATTTAGTCAAAAGGTATAGCATACAAAATGGCATGGCCTACTGCTCCAGATGTATTATCCAGGTAACAACTATGTATGCAACTTCCAGTGGGTATCTTTGTACCAGCCAGGACAGTGTATATTTTTGTCACAATAGGAGCGCAAAATGTAGACTCAGAGGTACAGCCAGGCAGCCTAAAAGTCAGGTTACATACTACCATAGCCCCGCAAGCAGAACCCAAATGTAGTAAAGTTTCTGACACTTTGATTACTTTAAGCGACAATCAAATTTCGACAAAAGCATTTGGGGACATTTTCTGGTCCACATGTCGACACCGTTATTTATCTATTCTCACTCATGACACATATAACAACGAAGGATGCCTGTGTTAAATGAATGATGCACGACCAAGGCAAGGACATAACTTCATAACTACAGTATCCACGCTGTGAGTAGCCTAAGTAAGCACATTGTGTGTGACATTAAAACAGATGAAACAAACAAAACAACCAACGGTCCGAGCAGGCAAGCAGCTGCGGCAGCTTTCTGTTAACAGTGTTGCTTGCTGCCATGTTGTTGTCTTAACCACTCAGCACACGAAACTCTTACTGTTACTTCCACACTAGCGTCCGTTACAAAACAGCTTCGCACCAGCACGGCAGACGGCGAGTGATATAAGGCCATATAATAAACGTGTATATGTGCAGAAAGTGGTTTAAAGCAACGTTACCTGGATAGATTTGGATTTTCTTTTCGCGCGCCCTGTCATGTTCTTCCTCTTCTCTGTCCGTCAGCGTCTTCTTCTGCCGAGACCAGTGTTGCCAACTCTCCAGTAACGGAAGTAGCTAGTGGCTCCTCGAAAAGTCGTTAAAAGTCGCTAGGGGTGGGATATGCGCGCGCGTAGCGCGCGCCGCCCCTAGCGACTTTTTTGCGTCCCTAGCGACTTTTAGGCGCCCCTAGCAACGAAAATATGTAGCCAGCCCAGAAAAACATTTGTCATTTATGTGCACTTAGTTTGTATCATCTCTTCATTTGATAACACATCGTTTAAACTCATTGTAATATTTAAAAAAAACATACCTCAATTCAACTAATTTTTTATTTATTTTGTTCCGATCCATACAGGAATTAGAAGGTTAATACTTTATGCATCCGAGTGTGTATTTTATTTTTACTAGCAGACTAAACTGAGCTGCCAGTGCTTCCTCCTTTCTTGCTCTGTCGAGCTCGAGGGGCGCGTTCGGAAATACCGCACCGGAGCGCACTCGCCTAGGCAGAGCAAGAAAGGAGGAAGCACTGGTAGACAGTCTGTGCAGTGTGCACATAACCGAGCCGAGGAAGCCACTGAGCCTGCTGTGACGGCTGTGACCTGTGAGCCAGACCAGACGCGCCGACCACTTTTAGTTTTGCCAATTTCGCGGATTTGAGGCTGAGAAAAAAAAAAAAAAAGATTTTATCTCTGGCGCATATCTGGCGCCTGTCAACACGATTTGTCCCCAATTCACCAGGGGAAAAAAGCTAGATTTCTCGCCAGAAGCTTTTCACTAATTCAGTCGCTAGGGGGGTCTGGAAAGAAGCTAAATATGACGACAAATCCGCTAAGTTGGCAACACTGGCCGAGACCGGAAGAGCGGTCTAAAATGTGTCGCGTGCATACGACATAGTCATACCACCATGTGGTTGGAGGTGGTAACTGCAGCCCCTGGCACCCCTATGCCTGGCACAGGGGCCGGCCAAGGCAAATTCTGCTGTTTTTTCTATCCATCCATGGCATGATGATCCATCTATCTATCCATCCATCTTCAACCGCTTCAATCGCTAGGGCAACAGCTCCACCAGTGTTCCAGACGTCCCTCTCCAGAGCAATGGTTGTGTATTGGGAAGAATACATTAAATGTAAGATCACAGACGGCTATATAGGGAAACCCCAAACCCCCCAAAATGGGCCAAAGTGTTCAGTTCTTCTGATACCCCCAAGATAAAACCTTAATGAAATTCATATTACAAAATTCCTGTAGCCAATCTGATTGAGACACAGACATTTGAGAAAATAATGAAATTATTAGCCCTACATTTGAGGGAAATCTATTCTATTCCCACAATCCACAAATTGAATGCCATGCATGCTGTGAATATATTAGGCTAATTTGATTAAATCAGGTGAGAATTTACAGGATAAACTAGGATAGTGGGGGTAAAAAATATATAAAGAAATATGAAAATCATGCTTTTCAACATAGTATGTTGTTTTTCATGGCTTTTCCTAAACTGAATATTTCAACGCTTGATTTAACCACTTTATAAAGTTTGAGATCTACAATTCAATTTGGCGTGCTTCGAATAGTGGAGGCCCTGCATGGGGGAAGTGGTAAAAAGAAAGAAAGAAAAACCATGATAGAAATCATGCTTTTATCAATGAATGATGATGCATGAAAATGTTTGAGAACCGCTGTGAATGAAGGCAGAGTTAACTTGGTTATACCAATTATATCAGGCAGCCGCATATACATTTTAACCTAGATTTTGAGAATCCTCACTTCTCAAAATCTATTCTAGCCTGTAGGGCCCCCCCTAACTACAGGTATAGCTGTGAGCTGTCATTCTAATCTGGATTTCACACACACACACACACACACACACACACACACACACACACACACACACACACACACACACACACACACACACACACACACACACACACACACACACACACACACATTTTAGGTGGAGCCGTGCATATCCACGAATAACCGTGCATATCCACGGCCAATCAGCCAATCAGCCTCATGGTGGCGCTACAACAGGCCAGGTTGCGTCTCACACACACACACACACACACACACACACACACACACACACACACACACACACACACACACACACACACACACACACACACACTTTTACGTTTAAAAAAAAACATTGACGGTATTCTGGAAACAGTTCTGTTAAACATGTTCTATCAACATCCTTGTATGTACCTGTAATGTATAGTTCTAGGCCACCTGCTGGTGTAGTTTGGCGTTGCTGGTCATGACCAGCAGAATATAGCTTCCTTAGCCTGACTGGGTGACCAGCTGACCATCTGACAAACCAGCAAGACCAGCCTAACCAGTTTGACCAGCCTGCATGGTAAACCAGCCTAAATCCAGTTTTTTCAGCAGGGCTATCTCCTGCTATATTATTACTTGCTATCTGTGTAGGCCTACACTGTACCGCATCTCTTTTTGTTCCAGAATACCATCTAGGTTCCATTCCATTCATCTGGGCTTCTCTTCCCTAGATTTCTGACTGCATGACTTTAGGCTATTCTGCCATATTTAGGAATATTTGTGTGGGTGGAAAAATAGCTATCATTCTACCCAGCTGTATGACAAAATTAATACCAGATATGTAGTGATGGGTCGATTTTGCAGTGCCTAAGTATAAGTAAGCCTTGCCGAGCCATGTGCATAGGGCAGGTGCATATCTCCTGTTTCTGTAGCATGAGAGAGCTTGATGTAGCCTAAAAGTACAGCCCCTGGCCTGGCCATGACGCTGTATGTCACAGGAACTTACTCCAATTCAACCCTTGATGTTTATTTAAAATGTTCTATATACATTTTCTTGTTCCAGTAATGTAACTGCATTTTGTCCTGTTATTTGTAACAGGTCGAGTGCCAAGCAAGGAGCCGGCACTGGGTCCCATTTTTATAGTATTTATAATATGTTGCTTACAATTAATCTAGCGTAACATCTTATTAACAGATCATAAACATAATATCATCACATTCACACCTTTAGAACGATTGATTTATTTCTTAAACATGTTTACCCATCTATTGCCGTGCTGGCAACAATTTATACACACCATGTAACAAGTGGTGCATTGCATTGACATCATACGTTTTGTCAAAATAAGAAAAAATAAAGAAAAAAAAAACATTTCTTTATCATAGTGTCCCCTATAAATGCAGAGGGAAACCAAATGAAAGGAGAGAACAGCAACGATGAAGGAAACACTGGCATTGTTCTGTAGTGGAGAAGATCACAGACTTGTATAACGCCAATCCTCCAGGAAGACATCTCCACACATCATTATTACTCTGTTTCAATCACCTCACTTCTCCACTCTCCTCTCTCTTCACTTTCCATTACATCTGGTCTGATTGCAAAGGTTTTCTACCAAAGGCAGGTTCCAGACCTGTTGGCCATACCACCAGACTGACACCTAATGCTTCATTTATATTCTGTCGTACAATGGTGTTGAGCGCCAAAAATAGCAGATTGTTTATTTTTGGTGCACTACAAAGTCGAACGACAAAGTATAAATCATGAATGAAGGTACAGGCTAACCTTCTTTCTGCAATCTGCACATGCCTTTGCTGCATTTCTTCTCTGTATTACTGGCAAAAAAAGAAACATTAATAATGAGAAGAATAAAATGGAAATCCTACATACAGCCATAAGATACAAATACAAAACATTATGAAAATGAACCTTTTTTTCTTTTCATTGTCTTTTTACAAAATGTAAAGGGGTGCTTTGACAACCAGGAGCTGATTGTTCCTCTTCTTATATATGAAGTCTTTATATTTATGCTGGATATTTACCATAATTCTGTTATTGTTCTTAAGACAGTTCCATGATACTGGAGGACACTGGAAACATTGGAGACGAGACCGATGCACAACAATAACAAATGCAACAAACAAGTCAGTGATTCACAAATCAAACATAAGGTATTATAGTTTCATATGGTCTTACTCACAATAATCCCCCCATGCACTACACAATAGTCTTGATTTTTCATATATTACATATATGCTACATTCTCTTATTTCTTATTTCAATGATATAAAGGCAAACATATCTCAAAATGGAAGCTGATCTTGCTTTTTCTTTACAATTAAATTAGTATCATGTTGAAATCTGACGATTCAAACAATATGACTTAGTTCATAACAAACATAAATGTAGCTCATAAACTGAATTTACGTAAACTCTTATTTCCTCTGATACTGTAGCAAGAATAGCAATTTCAATGTTTGTGTTGGCTTTTCTTTTTTTGTAATCAACAATCACAATGTATATATACATCACCAGAACTAAAGCAAGCTCAATTTTAACATTTTGATCTTTCAAATGTTTCATATTGCACACACATTAAATACACATAAAAATACAGAACTAATTTTCAGGAGAGGTTACAGTAGTAGATTTTAAACATCTCTATATTTAAAATGCATACCAAAAACAGCTTTAAAAAACAGAAGAAAAAGAAAAGAAATGTTATCAATATGCTCGTTTGATAATGTCCAAATATGGAGTGCTGCCACCCAGTGGTGGTTCGAATGATGTCCATTAATAAAATGTCATAATAACAGTAGAATGTATTAATACTTTTGTCCTGCGTGATGTCCTTGCAGAAGGGTCTGGCGCTGGGGTCAAAGAACAGTCTGGAGTTGGCTAGTTGACTGCTCTTCTTAAGAGATCTGTTGATGGGATTCTTTCCAAAGGAATCTTCATATTTCATTAACTGCAAAGAACGGAAAATATGTAAATGAAAACACACTGCAGTGTCATACAGTGGACATATGAATCATTTCTGAAAGAAATAAAGATCAAATGAGTAAGACATTATGAGTAGTTCACTTTAATATGACCGTTGGCAAGAATTGAATAGGCTCTAGTCTATGCCATTCCCTACTTCCTTCACAGGTGTTACCGATGCGATGATATACCGTCACAAAGTGTCCTTGAGTGGGTTCCAAATGACCCTGTACAGGTATGTAACTCAGAGTGTGCAAATAGAAGCAAATGGACCCATTAAGGTCCATTTTTACACTCTCAGAGTTATGGGGTCCTTGAAATTAAAATAGTTTGAGAACCACTGTACACTAAATGGAACAGAGCCTAAATGAGTATAATCGGTAACACCTAGGTAGGGAAGATAAGTTATTTCCATGTGCATAGAGCCTATTCAGTGAGGTAAATAATCGTATCTAAAGTTATGCCATGGTGTACGTGTCTCTTACTGGGAGGGGACGCTGGGCGAGCCAGAACGATGGAAGTGTATGTTCTGCCACTTGCCATCACGGCGGTGCCAGACCCGGGTCTCCTCGGACTGCATGGTACGAGGCATGCCACTGCCGTCCATGTACTGGGTCAACCTGATGTAAGCAATGCATGCCGCGTTCTCCCCAATCAAATGCACATGAGGGTTCAACAAGATGGTGTGCACAGGCTTGTTCCCTTTAGACAGGGCTGGAGGGAGAACAAAGAGGGGGGGGGGGGGGGGGTTCCAGGTGATGTAGGTTAGTGTAATCAGGAAAGACATGCCCATCTCAAAACCAAATCGGAACGGATTTCAAATCTGCATGAGTAGTGACGTTTGAGCAACTAGGCTATTCCTTCCACTGCTGCTATTCCCGAGAGTAGTATGTCATCAAAAAGAATGATTTTCATCATAAAACCCTAACCCTAACCCTAACCCATCCCCCCCACCCCCCTATTCGGAGTACTCCAAATCGAATGGTGTATAGGTCTTTAGAAAGTGGTTAAATTAATTTTGGGGGGTAGCAACCAAAACCAATCATTGCTGCTATTCCCGAGAGGCTACGCCACGCCAAAATGAAATGGCCCTAGTCTTGAAGCCATTTTCGACAATTGTCGAAAACCATGAAAAACGACATACTATATAGTATGTCATCGAACTTATAACACACCATTACACATGCCATATCACTTTCTCTTGGAACAAACAATACAATACCTACAATCTTGTTCAAAAACAATGACCAGGCCGTAGTTACCAGTACATTAAGCAGGGGCTGCATGTGGCCCACGGGCCGCCGGTTGAGTAGCCCTGCTCTAAACTAAACGTCTCTAGTTGTGCAGATTTTAAATCCTCTCAATTGGGCTGACAGTGTGGTTAAATATTGATATATAGAAAAGGTCATTACATAGTTTTTCAATACTCTAAAAACACTGGTTTTCAACCAGTAGTCCGGTCCTTGAGGAGGTTCCATGTGGCCCCCAGCTAAATGATGGAGAGTAACCAAATGGACTCTTATAGATCTTTAACTCTTGGGAGAGTCTAAAATGAAACAAATTTGTGAGTTAAATGATTGCTGATGAGTTACTGTAGTGGTATTACCTAGTCATTCTATATCTCAGTGTTGGATAGTGGACAACAGTAGGTTGCCAACCGATTCAGGTTTCTGGGACATATCTGGTTTATCTGTGCTATTCTTAGCCAGACAGACAGAGGACATTCTGCCATTTATAGCAGTTGTCGTTCATTTCACTTGCTTTCACTCCACACAATTAGAACCATACCCTTGGAGTTTATCAGTAAACAACCTGTATAATGTACTAGTGTTGATTTTGACAGCAAATTTTGATTTAGTTTTAGTCGTGGTCTTTTGAATACATTTTGATTTAGTTTTAGTGACATTTTAGTCAACTGAAATGTTTTAGTGTTATTCTAGTTTTAGTCGACTAAGTACGTATCACAAGATTTTAGTTGACTAAATCTACAGTTGATTTAGTCGACTAATTGGCAGGCCTTGATGACTGATACACACTGTACACTTGGTTGCATGCATAGTTTTAGTCGACAAAATCAACACTATAATGTACAGCATAACAACAGTTATGCTTGAACAGTACCCTCTGTACATGCAGGTGCTGGAAAATGCACACTATACCCATTAAAGGACGACTTCACCCCCTATTTCAACCTATCTTCATATAATTCACCCCTTGTTAAGTCCCGCCCATGGTTGTGCCCCTCTTCGCACCCATTGGTTGCTGTTTCATGGTTGTACAAAAATCCTTTCTCTCCATCCACTACCATTGAAATATGGTATATCTTTCAGTTGTATTGATATTCTGTGCGTTCAATTCTTATTTTAAACTTGGTGTCAGTAAAAGAGAACATCACAGGTGCAGCATGGTGACTGGCATACGGTATGTTTGTTTTTCGTTTTTTCCAAAAATGATGTTTTAGCAAATTCAACATTAACAAGGCAGAACAAGGCTGGTTAGTCAGTCAGGGACCAGTCAGAAGGCTGACAAAATGGTGAATTGGTCCTCATTAAGGCCTATTCATAGTTGAGTTTTCGGTGAAGAGTGACCAGGTGGTCACCTCCGGGCAGTGCTGTTCTGTGTCCTCCGTGACGAATGTGTGTGCGTGTGTGTGTGTGTAATGAACGGGGAGAGCTACTCGCATTGTGCTGGCTGTACTGCGAGCCCACTGTCCCCGCCTCCCCAAGACCCCGTTCCTCTATCCGCACGCACACGCATACACGCACACACACACACAAAATCTAAACATATATATTTTTTTATTCTTGTTTAAAAAATAAATAATAAGGTAAATAAATAGTAAATCAAATAAACTGCCTAATGATGATTTCACAGCAACAACTGGCCAATCACAGAGGCTCCCTAGAACGCTGGTGGTACATAATAACGTGTCACTGGTAGTCAGGTTTCTGAGGTGTCCATAGCCCTACATACAAATACTAAATCCATTTTATCACGAGCATTAGTGAGGACCAACTATACAGTATAAAGGTAGGTTGAAACCAGCCTAGCGTCCTATTCTCGGGGGCACAAATAGCAGAACTACGCACTCACAATGTGTCGCATTGCTTGTATTATTATTGCTATTACACCAACAACATTTGATGTAGAGGCAAAAAAGGAGCGAACCAAGAATAGACCCCTGGGGGACTTTATGTTGTTAAATCATTTATACTCAATGCACGTAATGAGTGCCAAGAAGATGATTGAAATAATGTATAATAAAGTTAAAAAGAAAAAGTTCAGTAAACCTATAAAAGGTTGTGGTCACAAAATAACTCACCGTTCTCAAAGTAGAAGCGGTGGAAGTCATGACCTTCCACCAGGTTACCGAGGGCCTCTGGCTCAAAGGAAGTCAACCCAGGATCACAGATCTTCCTTTAAGAGCAACAATAAAGAAAGAAATCCAAGATATATTTGAATATTTCAGACGGGTTACACGGGTATCCAACTGTAAGCACGATCATAGAGTCATTGGTGGACCTTGCCTTTCCAGCATATATGGGTGCAGACTACTGCTTACTGCAGTCATATACCAAACAATGATAGTTTCTACGCTCTCAAGAGTTAAATATCTAATAAGGGTCGATTTGGCTACCAACTCTCCATTATTTAGCTGCATGGGGACCACCTAGAACCCCCTCAAGGACCACTGGTGGTCCCTGCACCACTAGTTGAAAACCACTGCTTTACAGGATTGTCTATATTGCTGGTCATGGGTTCCTGGCCATAGATATAAAAAAAATAGATGCCTCATTGGCCGTTGCAGTTCGTTGGAGCGATGTGTCTCCAACGAAGGTGGAAGTGATGCGGAAGGCAATCTCGGGAAAGCTTGCCGCCATGTTGCCTGCAAGAGAGACACATTCCCCAGAGCCGAAGGAGGCATCTACCGGTTTATGTCTATGTTCCTGTCCTGACACCCAATGAAGCTCTGCTCATGCTCAGAAAGGAAGGCAGAAGTACTCACGCATATGACTCAAAGTCTCCATTGTTGATGGACTCAATCAGCTGCTCTGTGACTTTGATAATTTCCTGTTTACGAGCTACAACAGACAATCACAGAACAGCATCAACATCATGCATTAGATATCACACATTGAGGCCAGAATGGCCAAATAATATAGGCTACTGTTTTTCAGGCAAATGTAAGTCATGAGTGCATGTATAAAGTAAATAGATTTTGAGCCAGTTTCAAACGGGGTGCTATTCTACAAGTAGCAGTATATTGTTATTAGAAATGGAAGGCACATAAACATGTTTTTAAAATGTCTTCTTAATTGGAAATAGCACAAAGATAGAAATCTGTGTCTCCCATGACTAATAGCCATACAAGGCAAGGGAAGTAGGATGATGCTAATTATTTCACCCAACAGAGCACCTAAAGACCAAAACAAACCAATGCTCAGATGCAGTTGCGTTCTACAGATGCGGTTTTAACTAAGAGATGTTGACGGTTACCTTTATTGTTATTGGTGCAGGCTGGGGGATAGCGAAAGAAATGACTTATTTGTCCAGAAAAAAATACATGTTAAGTAATTATCCATACCTCCATTACAACCAGGGAAAAAATATATATAGCCAAGAGAAAATTAGGGCCTTCAAATGTAGCCTAACTAACATTTATGTTAGTATCTGCTCATGCATGCTTATGATGTGTTACACATGAATAAGTTGTGGGTGGGGGTGTTTTCTAATCTGGACTGTATGAATCAGTGTTGAGGTTATTCAGTACAGAATGCTAATAGAAGACAGTCAAGACAGAGGGATTAATCTATATCTTGTCTTCAAACCAAATTATACTCTAAAAAGACAGCAGAACCTCAGGGGTCAAAATCAGAGGTTTGAGTTAATTAAACCCACAGGAAAGGAATATGAATATGATGGTATCCAGTGCAATGGGAATAATATTCCCCAATGTGCAAAAAAAAGATGGTGATTCAGTCACTTGGAAATGGAATTGTACCTCTTACAATGTCACAGAGACGGCAGAGGCTAATCTTAAAATGAGCCACATTTAAAGATATTCTAGGTGTCTCGTGTGGTCATGTATAGGGTCATGGAAGGACAAAGAAAACTGGGGAAACCATGTGATATCATCATCACACCAATGGCAAAGGGCTCAAAGGACAGTTTGACAAGGGGAACATCAGTCTCACGAGTGACCGAGAACAGGGTGCGGGGGGGAGCGGTCAGGGCAGGGTCTCTCTCCCACTCAGGATGGACTTACTCTGGACTGAGGACGTGGGACTCTGCAGTGGCTCAGACATCTGTGAGGAACGGCCTTTCGAGCTCAACATACCGCTCACTAAGCTACCCAGACGAAAGGCTGGAGGAGGTTGTGTAGGTGGATGAGTGTCAGGAGTGGGCGGGTGAAGTATAAGGAATTGTGCGAGTGTGTTCATGTGAGTTGGAAAAGGTAGGCAACGGAGCATGAATTAAAAGGATATTGCCAATGAAAAACGGGGATGAAGAAAGTATTTTAGAAACAGAAACAAGAATGAAAGGTTGTGTCATACTAGGGTGAAATCAATCCATGTTATCAGTTATCGGTATAACCGATTCTAGTGTCAAAGGGTGAAAGTCAGACGAAGGGGAGAACGCAGTGGATTATATTTACAGTTACTCAAAATAAATAATCAAGAGTTGGGTTAGGTTAGTTAAGATATATTCGTGCCTTTTGGAAAAGGTGAATGCTTATAGATTTTTATAAACATACTTGCGGCGTGAGTGCGAACTATAAGAAAAAAAGCAGAAACCGAGTGCAGACAAGGAGCCTACCTTTTACGTCTTCATCCTCTATGGTGGTATTAGCACTGTCAACGGACTCCTGCATGAAGACATTAAAGGATGTTATATGCAGGTGTGTGAATGTATACACGTGATGACAGAACACATACAGTACAGCATTTATGTACACTGAATTAAAGGTAGGACATGAAGAATAAAATGGAACAAAAATGCATGTATAAAGCTGTGTGTATTACACTTAAAACATGTGCAACTTTGAAATATTATACTGTAAAATACTATTATTACAAACATTCACAATCTGTAAAAACAAAAAAACATTTACTGTTCTTATATTGGGCTGTAATAAAGGGCTATAATATTGGGTTCGCGCCAATTTGAAAATTAACATTTTCATCATTCAGGACTCATAATCCGTTACTCTGAATGTCCGACTGATTTTAACATGCATGTTGTAGTCTTTAGGTAATGTAAGACAAATGTGAGAATGTGACAATTAGATGAAATGCTAAGTAAATGGTTTAAACAGTTTTTTCCAAATACTATGATACTTTATGTAGGCAACATTATTAAAGCAAGTGAAAAAATAGATGCACTGCTGCATATACCGTAGGCAGCCTGAAAACTGTGTGTATTATTAATATAAATACCTTGTTCCCATCTATTGGATTATGGATCACAGTAGTCTGTGGTTCCTAGAGAAAGAAGTACAACACATGGAACACAAAGTGGAAAGACATGACTTAATTTATGAACAGCAGAAAATGTTAAGTATAAAGTGTACATATAATGAGTAGTGTACTGTATTGTAAAACATACTGTGCGTGTGCGTGCATGTGTAGTCTGTGCAAGCGTGTGCGTGTGTGATATTCATCATGGAGTCTGGAAGTAAAGTAATAGACTATTGGTAGAGGGCGCTAAGTCCACAGGTTCATGTACTTTTTATTTGCATTGTAATCCCCATAGGGGATTAATGTTACTGCTACTGAATTAGTAAAATTTTCGCTAGAAAAGTCAAATATGACTGACTGACAGTCGTAAACGAAAACGATACAGAGACACCTCCTCGACAATATCGCAGAGACAGCTTGTTTATTTTTGGACCACAATTCTTATATGAGACGATTCTAAGATGACCCCATGTTATTCTCCAAAGAGAAAAACCTCCATGAACCAGGGGGTGAGCAAGTGACGTCAGGACTTCGACGCTCTATTCCTGGACAAAATAACAAGGCTCTCATATTAATTCTTTCATTCTTTCTCTATTTTCCCTTGTGAGTCTGCTTTTCATCCAGGCTGATGCTGACAGAATGTCTCACAGTCTCTGTTTCCACTGTTCTTCCTCAGATGTCTGTGTCTCTGGACAGTCAGAGCTTAAGTGGAATCGATTCTGATGACAGCTTAAACTTCTAATCACTCACCAAGATTACAGTAGATTATAACATCTGCCTGCGTGCGTGCATGCATGCGTGTGTGTGTGTGTGTGTGTGTGTGTGTGTGTGTGTGTGTGTGTGTGTGTGTGTGTGTGTGTGTGTGTGTGTGTGTGTGTGTGTGTGTGTGTGTGTGTGTGTGTGTGCATGTGTGCGTGCGTGCGTGTGTGTGTGTGTGTGTGTGTGTGTGCATGTGTGTGTGTGTGCATGTTCATGCGTAATCAACATGGAAACAAATGAGAGCACAGAAAGCCTTTGACATCATGCAGATCAAAAGTCACATGACTTTGCAGGCAAGTCGACAGCAAACACCAGCCGTAATGCAACAAGTGACAGTCTTGCACACTGACATAACAAGCCTAAGGAGCCATTGTTAAACTCCTGCCATGCACAGCCATGCCTTTATTCATGCCATAACAACACAAAAGGCAGAGTAACTATTCGTCATGAACTACAATGTAATCGTGTAAAAAGGTAGAAAAGGTGACGTGCATGTCACGATGACACTGCAATCTGAGATAGGCACACATAGCAAAGGAATGAGTTGAGGAAGGGAGATGGAACCGTTCTGTTGAAAAAGAGACGGGATGGTTGGTGGGTCCGAGGTATACAGGTTGCCCCTAATTAGCTGTTCACGTGTCTATAGGGTATGTATGTGTACACATTATGTGTTTTGGTTAGCTGACGCAGCAATAGGCTGGAGCTGGGCCATGCTGCACTGTGGCAAACAGCCTGTACACAACACTATAATTCATTCAGGGAGAGCCGTCTAACCTTGGGTTACATAGACGAGAGTATATGTGGCACGTACTCGTCATCACGTACAGCTGGCTCACACATCCATCCGTGTGCATCTTCTCAAAAGAAGCTTATTGCCGTTTTGATCAGGTTCTTAAGACTGAGATGCTGTGAGACACACCCCTGCTGAGCGGGTAGGGTGAACCTGTACCTCCTCCATGGTGTAGATGGGGGGGGGGGGGGTGGAGGGGGGTGGAGGTGAGGTTGTGTATGTATACCAGTGCGGGGGCAGCTGTGTCTTTAGGACTGGTCACTGTGTTGGCTTTGTTGTTGACCTGCAGGGGGCAGTGTAGAGGGCACATGAACACAAACACACGCACACACACACACACACACACACACACACACACAACGCACCTCATACAGCCCCAGCTAAGTATCTTTCAAAATCAATCAATGACTCTAAAGGTGTGAGCTGTGTGGAGCTGTGAGGGCCGTGGAAGAGGTTGGCAATCATTGGAATACGGAATCAAATTCTGGGGCAGTATATATAAACTAATTTGATTTGTATCGCCATGGAACTGATGCACAAGTGTGATATTGATTCTGTAGCCTACATAGAGGTCCAATCTGAAATTAACTCTCACATACTGTACATATCACATACAGACACACATAGTCTAGTATACACAGACGTCTGCACAACAAAGTCTACAGTATATATTGTGCAGAAATATTCCACGCACACACATTCATGGACACACAGAGCCACTCCTATACCTACAGTGTTGGATTCAGTAATACATGGGTGTTCAATGTTCATTGAGGATTAAGTGCTGATGTTTTTCATCATAGGAAAGATAGAGATGAAGAAACACACTTAAACAAAAAAAAAAACATCATCAAAAGAGGATGAATTATTCTCTAAAGACTACTAACAGTCAGCGTGGAGTCTGATTTTAAAACTATGGAGAAGATGATGACCATAGACTTTTTTCACGGCAGCCATATTGACAAGATAATGACATCATAATGACATCTATAAATGCGCCAAGTCTCTGTGTGTATACAGTATATGTACGTGTGTACTGTACGTACGTCTGTAATCCACGTAAGTCGAGAACGGTTCGCCCTACCGACTTCAAATTCCACACACGTTCCACACCCCCACAGGGAGTGCAGTGCCCGGTGTTGAGTCCGTCGGAATGCCGGTTGTCCAGAACCAGCACAAAGGCCTCCTCTGCCCGGGCTCTGGACCTGATCACCCCTATATCTCCATATATGGAGCTGAGCCTGTTCTGACATCACAATGCTTATTCTGACATCTGCATAGACTCCATATTTGGGCATGCCTGACAAATAACTCCATATATGGGTATAAAAGGGACACAGACATAACAACTTGCATCGTCCCAAGTAGGCCAGTGCCCAATGGGCACCGCTCTAGTCATACCAATTAACCATATATATGCCCCATGTACTTCCTCATATGACAAACTAGCTAAAATAGCAAATCTCTACGCTCACAACATGCTGCATCGTGACACGATGTGAGCTTGCAAACGACTATATTATTTTTAAGACACTGCAGAGCCTTTCCAGTGAGCATGCACAAGAGCAGCACCCTACTCTGTTTGAGCAGAATGAGCCTTATTTAGTATCATCATTACCACTGGTGAAGGAAGTAACATTTCACAACCATTTATGTCAATTTGACAGCTGTGAAAAACGTCTGTGTATGTGTAGATACTGCATTGGCCGTTGCAGTATATTGTGTCAATGCGGCTACCATATTGGCAATTTGGCAGGGTCAAGCCATATTGGCAGGGGCTAATGCTCCTAAACTGTGGAATGCACTGCCAGTGCACATTAGGGTAGCCCCATCCGTCCCCATTTTCAAGTCTCGTCTAAAAACTCACCTTTATACAGAGTATTTTTTAACTACTTAATTAGCCAATTTGTACATGTATGTATGTTTGATTTTGTTTTGTTTGCCATTATAATTTTGTTACTGTCTGTTTCTTCTTGTTTTAATCCTGTTCTGTGCAGCACTTTGGAACTATGTTTTGAAAAGCGCTATACAAATAAAGTTCATATCATATCATATCATAATGCACGACGTATGCTCCATATGTCTACTGAAGCAGCCAACATGATGGGGGGGGGAAATAAACATTTTAGTCTCAGGTACTTAACAACTACGTTATATTTCTTGCAGTGGAGGTACAGCAAGTTGCCCCGGCAGTCAAAGTCGTACGATTTGTCACACACATTACCGCAGTGAAATTTGTTCTCTGCATTTGACCCATCTCTTGGAGCGGTGAGCTACAGCCGTGCCGCAATCATTTGAGATTTGACCATTTGATTTGACCCCCCAATCCAACCCATTGATGCCGAGTGCCAAGCAGGGAGGCATTGGGTCCCATTTTTACAGTCTTTGGTATGACCTGGGCTGGGGATCGAACCCCCGACCTCCCAGTTTCATGGCGGACACTCTAACCACAAGGCCACTGTCTAGTATGGTGGCAACATTGACGTAGTCCTACAATCCAGTGACCAATAATACCTATAATAATCTACCTATATTATGTCTACGGTGGAAAAGGCCTATTTCCCACTGCTAGCACTGTCCCTGAATGAGGATGTCATGGCTGCACGATGCCCATTCATCAAACACTGAACGTCGCATCCAATTTGTGCAAAAGACAAGAGAAGGTTTTCACACCGTGTGAAGGTCCACTCACCTTGACGCCTTCTGCTGTCTTCTTGTTGAGCAAACTCTTGGCTGCTGTAGATGATAATAAAGAACAGGTATGTCATCGTCAGAGTTCACATTAGATACATACGTGTAAACCTAAGGTCACTCTACCATGCAATCAGCATACAAGCCTCGTCTTTCTACTGTACGTCAAGAGACAATGCAAATGCAACAATCTCTCTGTGCAGGACATTCAAGGCTCCGCATCATAATCCGAGTTGCCACAGGGAGGGTGGTTGGTTGTGTGTGCTTTCAGTAAGTCAGTGGTTCTCAACCTTTTCAGGCCGCGACCCCCACGCGACCCCACCCTGATTAGCGCTTGGAATGTATGGAGTTGAGAAATAAAAAATTCGGTTCCACAGATCTACAAGCCTCACTTGCATTTCCGTGTATTTTCACAATTCTTTGCCTCTTTCTTATATTATTTGACAATTTGGCCCACCCCACAGATGGAGAACCACTGCAGTAAGTGATGACAAGGGTGTTTGAGGTGCACTGCAAATAGGTTCTATTGCGAGTGCAACAACAGCTGCAGGCTAATTCAGCCAACAAACTCTCACTGTGTGATTATGTCTTCAGTTTACTGACCTGTGCAGCACATCTGCACACATACACATGCACCTACTAGCACGCACGGTTTCTCTCTATGCCTTCCTGTCCTCTGCCCAATGTCACCCTTCTGTCTCTCTTTCTCCATCTTTTACCCATTCTGTATTTAACCCATTCTGACCTGAGATCAGATTCTAAAAATGTCTTCTACATCCTGACAGTTTTCATGTCTTCTGTCAGTCGCTCTTCTATTTTTCAAAAATAGCAGACCTACAAGCTCATAGCACGCCACTCGGTGGCGCGCTATGAGCTTGTAGATCTGCTATTATATCTGCTATTATATTGCTATTATTGCTATTATACTGCTATTATATTATATTGCTATAATCATTCGACTAAACAGTAGCACATTGCATTAGCATGCGTTTCATTCAAAACATAGGTATCCTTTTATTGCAAGCATTAATAGTCTATGTTGTAGACATAACACAGACTTTTCTGAGTTCAAAACAGCTAATTCATGCATCGTCATGTATTAGAGGGAAAGTGCAGCCAGACATCCGGCTGGGTACAATCCCACCCTCGTCTGTCATTCAAGAAATCTTACCTCAAATGGTTACCACATTCCAAACAAAAGAAGGAAAGACAATTGGAAAAAACAAAAGAAGAAAAAAAAACAAAAAGGAAACAAAATGATGAATAAAATGTTTTATATTTATAAGTCAAAACAAACATACTTGAAGTAACCCCAACAGATGACTAGAGCTCATGAAAGGTGAAAGTAGAAAGCACATATTCTAAAGGGGATATGTATACATGCAAAAAGTGTGAGCAAAGGAGAGAAAGGGAAAGGAATGTTTTTGAATTTGTACCTAATGTCAAGGTGAGATGTCGAGAAACTGAGACCTATGTGTGTGTGTGTGTGTGTGTGTGTGTGTGTGTGTGTGTGTGTGTGTGTGTGTGTGTGTGTGTGTGTGTGTGTGTGTTTGTCCGCGGATAATCTCACAAACTGCACTCCATTTAAATGTGCACACTGCCAGTAGGACAAGTAAGTACCTCTCTGCATTTTCTTTTTCACATGAAAAATCTAACTTTAAATATCGGGCTGAAAACTTGCCCAAATAATAAGTCATGCATCATAGATGACTGACATCATGCAGTCCGTGATCCACATGCCATTATTAGATCCGGTCTTGTTTACGTTAGGCCCTGTTTATCAAGTGCTTAGTATAACTGTGACAAAGTGGCAGTTATGTAAGCTGTCAAAACCATGCTACTATTTGAAAACAGGGAACTTGATATATTTTCATATTTTCCACTGAAGAAAATGGTCGCAAACTTATGCAAATCTGTTCTCTCGGCTATTACTTTACTGCACAAAAAGTTTGTGGGTCTTGGGCCTAAACTATAAACGGCATGAACATGAATAATTATGTTTAATATAAGCACTTTGGTCAACCATTGTTCGTTGTGATACATGCTATATAAATAAAGTTTGAGTTGAGTTGAGTTAGGTTATGAATATGCAGAAGCGTGATATTTTTCTCAATTTAAAAACTATATTAGTATAGTTTTATCATGCATGTACGTATGTATTATAGCCTAAATGATGGGAAGCAATGATTTAATAAGGTCTAGAAAAACAACACCCTTACGTCAATAGAAAGAGACGACACCAGTGAAGATGCCTTTAAGAATCAATGCTCAACGCAAAGTGTAGACGTACCTGACATACCTGAAAAGTTTCGTGTGACCAACAGAGTGGTCAGAATGGCTCCCTGCAGTGACAAACGAAAGGATAGAGAAGGAAAGAAGGAAGAGCGGGAGGAAGGAAGGAATGGAGGGCAGAAAGAAACAGAGGTGTAAGTAACAGTAAAATGCTAGGCAGAAATCAGAGACAAATCTGCCATTTAATGTAGTTTAATAGCAAGAAAAAGGGAAACGGAAGGAACTTGGATGTCGGTAACTATGTCTTAGATGAGGAAAAACCTTGAAGTCTATAGCAGTGGTTATCAATCCTGTGGGCCAGAATATTGCAAGCCACAATTTGTTTTCCACAATCGATTGGTTGATCATTAAAATAAAATTACGGTTTATAGATTTTCAAGTGGGCCCTGATCCAGAAAAGGTTGAGAACCACTGTTTTAGAGAATAACCTTGAAGTCTATATAGAGGGAGAGCTAACACAGAGAATGGAGAGAGAGAGAGAGAGAGAGAGAGAGAGCAATAGAAAGAGATGTTAAGGATGACGATGAAGAAATGGGTTACTTGGGCTAGAGTGAAGGTGAATTCAAAGGACACACTGCCAGTAGTTTCACCTTGAGTTTTCTTCTGGCGTTGAACTTCTTCAGACACTCTACAGTCTCCTGCCTGTGCATCATTGAGGCTACAGTGGACCGTTGCTGCGGAAGAAAAGAGAGCATTGTAGAACATTTTAGGAGTAGGAGGAGAGTCTTGAATAAAAATAAAATAAATACATAGTAGAAAAGAAATTAAAAGAAGATTTAGTGTGTGCGTGTCTGTGTGTGCGCGCATAAGCCACATACGCAGATCCAGGGGTGTTTGAGTGCCTCTGTGGAAGTAATGCGCTTGCTAGGATTGATGGTCAGCATCTTGTTGATCAGATCTTTGGCCTCAGGAGTGACGGTGTCCCACTCCGGGGACGGAAACTGTCAGGAACGACACATTACACATAAAATAGTCAATAAAGCCAAGACAACTTATCAGTGAAAAGAAAAGAAAATAGCATAGGGAGAAAACAAAAGACGACGAGAGAGACACTGACAAGAATGAATCCTTAGTGCGTGTGCGTGTGTGTGTGTGTGTGTGTGTGTGTGTGTGTGTGTGTGTGTGTGTGTGTGTGTGTGTGTGCGCGTGCGTGCGTGTGCGTCCTCTTACATCGTAGGCCCCAGCCTTGATTTGCTGGTAGAGGCGGTGTTGGTCCTCGTCCCAGAAGGGAGGGTATCCCACCAGCAGGATGTAAAGGATCACCCCTGGCAGGACAGTCACAGGTTAACGTCAAGCATCCCAACAGGACGGACCCACACACACACACACACACACACACACACACACACACACACACACACACACACACACATCTAATGTACAGTATGTCCCCCACAGACACAGTCACACGATGCATGTTCACACACGGCGAAACCCCCGAGGTGGAGAAGACCCAATCAGCCCACAAAGAGGCTGCAGTGTCGTCAGGCTTATATGCTACGAAGGGAACATGAGAACGTGAGAAAAGGTTCTTTATTTACCACAGGCCCACATGTCCACGGGTTTCCCATACGGGTCTTTCCTTAGAACTTCTGGAGACAGGTAGCCCGGAGTGCCAGCAAAACCTGGAGGACAATGTGGAATATGGTGGGAGGGAATGGGGAGTTCAATGACTGGGCAGTTCAGTTGACTGACTTTCTGATCGATTGATCGATGGATTGATTGATTGATCGATTGATTGATTGATCGATTGATTGATCGATTGATTCATCGATTGATTCATTGATTGATTCATTGATTGGCTGGTTGATTGATCAATGGATGGATACTCACCGAACCATGCCTGCTGGTCCCCCTGCACCTCGATAGCCAGCCCAAAGTCAGCCAACTTGACCGCCGCCCCCTTCAGCTTACTGGCCAATAGGAGGTTCTCAGGCTGGGGGGGGCGGAGTCAAACAGGTTAGAGGCGAGATCGTCGTACGCTCTGGGAATGGTTTGCCCACAGACACAGATCTAGGATCAGATTAGGCTCACCAAATCCTAAATCCAAAACCATTAGGGGTGAATATACTAAACTGCTCTTAAATCAGTAACCGGGGCAAGTCCCTTTCTGTCAGACAAATGGCAGGGCAGACAGACGGTAATGCTCACAGGACCGAGGGCTGTGGAACAAATCTCTAGCTGAGCACTTCCACACTGGAGCTGTGCACCTGGCTCCGTCCCGCTCACGAAGTCCGAATACGTGGATTGATGCCAGACACGTGGTGGTCTGTTCCACGCGTACAGCGATCCAATGTGTTCAGATCAGTGAGCGAGAACCGAGTGCACGCTGCAGGAGGAAGGCTAAAGAGGGGAGGGTGACATGTAACAGGAGAGTGAGTGTCAAAACAAGTGACTCAGCCACACACACAAATATTTCTGTAAAAACAAAACGGACAATTGACAACACTGACAAGACAGTTTAGCAGATTCCTAATCCTGAACGCACGCAAGCCCACAGCACACAGAGAGGAAAAGATACTGCACTGCATATAAGCCAGAAAGGTCTCTGCTAAACTAAGGCCATTGAGACACTGTGCCCGAATGAATAAAACATTTAGACACACCAATCTACTGCATATAAAAAAATCGAATAACCACGGCACACAGGCAGTAGATGACACCAGTGTATTTCTACAAAAGGATTTAATTTCTCCATGTAGTATTATTTAAAACCTTATCTGTTATCCCAACAGTATCTTTGAGCCAAAAAAATTAAAAAAGCCTGGGTACCGAGGCTATCCCAACAGAGATGGCACTTAAGATAGAATATAGAAAATCCAGTATGTAAACAGTAACAATAGTATATTAACAGTATTCGATCCAGAGTGCGTTTGAATCAATGGATTGAGGTGACAAGCGAACTCTCTCATTCTCTCTTGCTGTTTTTACTCCAATTACATTTGGGAAGTTTGCTATGGAATATTCATGAACTTGGAAAATGTTTCCAACTTAACATAAGTTTTACATAATTATGCAAATGGTATGTCTTTCCTGTGTTGCCGGCTTGTGCTGCTTACCCATGTCAAGTGTTCTACTCTCTCCCCAAACACACACATGCATGCACACGCACACACACATGCACGCGCGTCGCACACACACACACACACACACACACACACACACACACACACACACACACACACACACACACACACACACACACACACAGTATCCACAGTACACAACTACACACTCGTTCTTTCTCTCTTTCTTTTTCTCTCTCTCTCTCTCTCTCTCTCTATCTCTCTCGTGTTCTCTCTCTCTCTCTCTCTCTCTCTCTCTCTCTCTCTCCACCCTGGGTAATATTACAGGAACCTTATTCCTGGCAGTGACAGGAAGATAGGAATATTGAACCGAAAATATTTAATAACACAATAGTGCAGTACCTGCTGTAACAGTAGAACAGGCTCCAGGTGTCTCTTTTCTTGAGAAGGGTTTTAACTTTAAAGATTGTCTACGCCAAGGTCACAGCCCCCCGCCACACACTAGATACAATTACACTGTAAAAAATTACCTACGCTGTAAACATTCGATTTTTGTATCCTGTGAGAGAAACATTTGTTTCCTTCATCAACATAAACAAAAGGGTAAAGTTTCATAAAATATGAGAATAAGGGTTTTGGGGGTATGATGTAATTATTACACAGTGACCTGCTGCCTGCAACCTGTTTGTGGAAAACGTTTCTGTTTGGATGAATGGGCTGCCAATGGACGTTGCACCTTGTTAGCACCTTGCAATTATCTTATATGGTAAGATGACCGCGGTCTGCTTATGGTCCATATACTGTCTCCCCCTGGTCAGCCGGGGGGGTGCCTGATGGAGGGGAAAGGAACTGGTTGGAAATAACGTGTTCCTTCCGCATGCTATAAGTCCTGCCCGTGGAAACTCCCACCTGTCGAGTGATAAGAAGCGGCCTGCTCACTCATCCTCATGCACTGAAGGAAGCATGAGTTCAGTCCGGGGCTCTCCCCAGGTCGGCGGTAAGAGGGAGAGTGGTGCACAGGATTACAGCTTAGGCATTGGCACCGGGTGAAGAGTGGGGGAACGCACCGAGCTCCATATATGTCAGTGTCGTCCAGGGACGTGCAGAGAGTGTTAGAGGGGCACTTTTGAACTAGAATAGCGAAAATAGCTGATCTACAAGCTCACAACGCGTCGCAGCGTGACGCGTTGTGAGCTTGTAGATCGGGGCGCAAACCCAGCACTCTTTAGCTAGTGGAGATGCAGTGTACGACATGGATTTAGAAACAAATTTGTCCAATGCAAAATGCTGTGTTCAAGTTCAGGAGACTTCGGGAAAAAAGCAAGCATGGCAGGGAAAGGAGTGGCATTTGCATTTCTTTCACAATAGTAAATGCTGCATTTGTGGTCTGGAAAGGGCAGTTGTTTCACAGATGGATAAAAGGGCAGGGGCACGTCCCTGGTGTCGTTGATGCAACTATACAAACCTTTAGATCCCTGTGGACGATTCCATTAACGTGGCAGTGGTGCACGCTCTCCAGAATCTGTTGTATGCAGTGGCTATTGGAGGTGGATGGGTGGGGTGGGGTGGGGTGGGTTGGGGGTGCATGGGGGAGCAGAAACAGGAAGATGAACGGAGGGGAAGAGTTATGTTATACCGTACGTGACCTGTGCACTGTCCATAATCCTATGGCAGCCATTGTTTTTCTTGTCTCTAGAATGTTTACCACTGGTCACCATGTGGAGATATTATATCACTGACACAAGTTACTGTTACAGTAGCATGAAGGACCAGGATGGTCCTTAATCATTCTAAACTCTTCTCTAATGCGTCCTCCCTTTGCCCTCTCAGTTTCACTCTATTTTTATTTCTCTCCACCTCCATCAGACCCTCATTCCTCCTCTCTCTCTCTCTCTCTCTGCCCCCCCCTCTCTCTCTCTCCCTGCATCAATGCCCCTCTCCCCAGGGACCTCATATATGAACATAAAGCTGTTATCGTAAGGTATGTCTTGTATATGATTAATACTTCATACCACATATCATTAATCACCATTATATATAGCCATATGGGAGCTGAGACAGCGCTTTCACGCCTCTGATAGAACCATTATGTGAAATAAACACGCACATACGCAAAGACACACACACACACACACAGCAGCGTGCGTGCGCATGCGTGCGTGGGTGCGTGGGTGTTTGCGAGCGCATACCTGGCATCAGCCTCACTGTAGTACTCCCTGGCAACGATGTCTTCAAACAGCTCTCCTCCGGTGACCCTGAGACGGGGAGGGGAAGGGGAGACCATTGTTACTGATCCCACGGGGGCAAATTCGGTTCCAGCTTCACCCAGCTGATGACTGCTCAGACGATCGGGATGAGCGCCTCGGGGGAGGGGAGGGTAACTGGTAAATGTTGCATTTATATAACACCTTTATCCAAGGCGCCTTTATCCAAGGCGCTTTAGATTGTGTATCAATTCACCCATTCACACACACATTCATACACTGATGGCCGCGGAAACCATGCAAGGCACCAACCAGCACATCACGAGCAATTAGGGGTTCAGTCAGTGTCTTGCTCAAGGACACTAACTCTGGGCCCAGGTTCGAACTGGCAACCTTGCGGTTACTGTTCAACCACTCTACCCTTGAGCCACCGAGCGCCTCGGGGGAGGGGAGGGCGGAGGGGCAGTTAGTTGCTCAGGGACACGTAGGCGTACCGGTGGTGACCTGCTGACTTCCAGATGGCCTCTATACCAGGCTCCCAGAACGGCTGGCCCCAAAGCTGGAAGTGCAGGCCAGCGGGGCGAAATAAATGGACGTTCATGGAGGTATTTTGTGACGTAGGACGCAATAATTGGTTGGCTCGCGAGCGAGCCAACCAATTATATGGTACCAACAGAGGCAGACTTCCGGGTGCTTCAAATTCCACTAAGAAACTCCATTTACATATAACTCTCTATACCCACTTTCCCAAACACTGGGTAAAAAGTTAAAAAAGAAATCCCATTTTCATTTTCGACAATACAAAATAAATCTCCTGAAAGCTTATGCAAATGTAACTAAATGGACCCGTAAAACACTCTTTTACAGTGCATCCTAAAGACATCTTCACTTATCTTTCCTTATCATCTTCCCAGTGCCTTCAGTCACTCAAAGACTGTGTATACAAGTCCATACACATGGCACGAATACCTACTCCTAAATTATTAGTATAAATATTTGTATACCGGTATGCATGTCTGTAGTGCACGGACGCACACACATGCTTATACTATTACTACTACTACTACTAAGCATGTGTGTGTGTGCGTGTGCGTGCATACAGTACATGCAAGCGTGTGCGTGTGTGAGAGAGAGAGACAGTACATTTACTGTATGTGTACATGTGTTTGTGTGTGCATTCTTGATATGTAGAGTTTGGTGACTGTGTGTGAATGTGTTATGCGGTGTGTGGTCTGTGGGGACATAAACCTCTCCTGAGGGTCTTCTATAGGCGGGCCCTCAGGACATGGACTAAGGCAGCTCCTCCAATAGCCAACAGGATGGTGAATATAGGTCAGTCTGTTATAGACACGTGAGAACAATCCTGGCACCGTTAACCTCACATACACAGTAGTGTACAATTTGGCGTGTGTGGATTACTTACAGGTCAAACACCAGATAATGGAAGCCCTCTTCTGATATGCTGTCATGGAGTCGTACTGGGAAAGAAAACAACAAAAATGGGTTGAAAATGCAAACACAGAAGAGAAGAACGCAGAAGAACAGGAGGTAAAAAGAAACCCAAATGAAAGGGGAAAACATCCATCGCCACAGAGAGAAGGAATATTCATCATCACTAGCTCTGGTCCCTATAACGTTAGGAGTTCTCCTAGCTCTGGTCCCTATAACGTTAGGAGTTCTCCTAGCTCTGGTCCCTATAACGTTAGGAGTTCTCCTAGCTCTGGTCCGTATAACGTTAGGAGTTCTCCTAGCTCTGGTCCCTATAACGTTAGGAGTTCTCCTAGCTCTGGTCCCGATAACGTTAGGAGTTCTCCTAGCTCTGGTCCCTATAATGTTAGGAGTTCTCCTAGCTCTGGTCCCTATAACGTTAGGAGTTCTCCTAGCTCTGGTCCCTATAACGTTAGGAGTTCTCCTAGCTCTGGTCCCTATAACGTTAGGAGTTCTCCTTAACGCTATGGGACTTTCAATCCCTTGCAACCGCGCCACAGGGTGCGCACCCTCTCGTCTTTAGTAAAAATGGAAAATAAACTGTCGCTACCTTTCACTACCTGCTTTGCTTAGTGGGAACACTTTGAGCTCCCCGAACTCACGTCTAAATTACACCTTTTGGCCAAAATGTAAAATAATCCATCGCATTGAAGAACTGTATTACTTACTTCCCTGCGCCCTCTACAGATCCGTTCCATGGAATTTTGTGTTGGTCATTATATACTTCATCGTACGACAAATACCAAAAATAGCCCATCTACGACTACAAGCTATGCAATGCCCAAAATAGGGAAGTTGGGGTTAATTAGGTTAAAGAGTACACGCGCATGGCAAGGTTGTGTAGCAGCTGTTGTGCTCAGAGAAAGCCTGTGAGAATACAGTAACTGACCTCTATTATAAGAATTCTGTCAGGAATGTTTCCAAATTAGTTAACACGTCGCAGAGAGGCACTATAAACCACAACTTAAACCCTTTGAATCTGAGAGATTTGACACATTTCATTTGGCGTACCTTTGGCGCATTGAAATGCTTCTACCAAGTGATTTAGTATAATATAAGCCAGGGGAACTGATAGCCTACTGTATATCTGTCACTTGTAGTGGATTCATATTCAGCGGAGAGAAGAGTTACAGTGAGGTGTGCACTGTGCATCAAGTTGGTGATAATGCTATCATTAAAGATGGCAACCGATGACTTGAACGTACAGTAGATTATGGTAGACCTTCATAAAACAAATTTAAATGGGGATTTTTTTGTGGCTTTCGCCTTTATTTTATATTTTTTATAAAGGGACAGACAGTAGACTGACAGTGGGGAGAGAGATGGGGGGTGACATGCAGTAAAGGCCGTCGGG
>NC_137864.1:13872249-13874749 GCF_963924005.1 Protomyctophum bolini
TGTGAGTTGTTCTCCTGAGAGACTGTGTTTGAGTGTGCACGTGTGTGTGTGTGTGTGTGTGTGTGTGTGTGTGTGTGTGTGTGTGTGTGTGTGTGTGTGTGTGTGTGTGTACAGTATATGTGCGTGACAATAAATCTGTACTCAACTGTTGTTGTAACTCTGAGATGCAACTCACTTTGCCACTCGATTTGCAATTTATTTGTCACTAAATGACAAATAAATAGCATAAGCATACCGGTATGTACTGTAGGCTAAAGCCTCTCTCACACTCTGGGACTCTTATTTCACAAAACCTGTCCAAAATATGATGAGCTCATTGCCTCTATAGTATCGGATGGACACCAGCTTTCAAATTGTTTTTGTGTTTTTCTTTATAGCAGTCTCTGTGTGTGTGTGTGTGTGTGTGTGTGTGTGTGTGTGTGTGTGTGTGTGTGTGTGTGTGTGTGTGTGTGTGTGTGTGTGTGTGTGTGTGTGTGTGTGTGTGTGTGTGTACAAAGCCTTATGAGTATTTAACTATAGTATAAGTGCATTTAGCATGTCATAGCAGACATAATTGTAGTAGTTGACTGATTTAACATTGAAATGTTGTAATTATAAGACAGTACAATAGAAAGTGGAGTGTAGTTTCAGTGGAGTGTGCATAATCAGAGAGAAGCACACTAGACCCTACACACTGGACCCTATATGCAAGGAGAGAAGCACACTGGACCCTACACACTGGACCCTATATGCAAGGAGAGAAGCACACTGGACCCTACACACTGGACCCTATATGCAAGGAGAGAAGCACACTAGACCCTACACACTGGACCCTATATGCAAGGAGAGAAGCACACTAGACCCTACACACTGGACCCTATATGCAAGGAGAGAAGCACACTAGACCCTACACACTGGACCCTATATGCAAGGAGAGAAGCACACTAGACCCTACACACTGGACCCTATATGCAAGGAGAGAAGCACACTAGACCCTACACACTGGACCCTATATGCAAGGAGAGAAGCACACTAGACCCTACACACTGGACCCTATATGCAAGGAGAGAAGCACACTAGACCCTACACACTGGACCCTATATGCAAGGAGAGAAGCACACTGGACCCTACACACTGGACCCTATATGCAAGGAGAGAAGCACACTTCGCAATGGCATCATGGCGTGCAGGGGACACAAAAATGACAGGTAAACTGCGTCTCCAGACCTGTTTCATAAGTAACGTGTGCATTTCCGACTATCTCTTTATCTTTTTAATTTATCACACACACACACACACACACACACACACACACACACACACACACACACACACACACACACACACACACACACACACACACACACACACACACACACACACACACACACACACACACACACACACACACACACACACACACACACACACACACACACACACTAATTATAGGCTATACTTGCTGTTTACTTCTCTTCCACCTCTCTCTCCCTCTCTCTCTCTCTACAGGTAGTCCACCTCCCAGCCAGCTGGACATCTGTTGTCTAGCAACTCCTGCACCAATCAGAATGTCAGTCCGCTCCTCTTCTCTGCAGTGGAACCAGCCTTGCATGCAAATAGATAGCCAACACACACATGCGCACGCACACACACGCACGCATGGAACCATGGAGCGGCCAACACTATTGACTTGGCTGAAATACAAACAAAAAAGTGACATTTCATCATGCCATTTGTTCTGGGTATAGAAAATACATTTAGTGCCACCGTTTTACCACCAGGTCACTGTGACCTGGAGGTCTACTTAACAAGGGTGGGCAACTTTGAAGATGGAGAGGGCAACATTACTATATTTCCACACTCACTCCAGAGGGCCACAAATATGCAAATTTATCTCTTAGCAAAAAATAGCCAATCTACAAGCTTAAAATGCTTTTCATGGGTCCCGGGACCCATGTGGTCTTTTAACTTTAGTTACGAGATTTTGATTAGTATTAAAAAACATACATTACCCACTTCAGCCTTACATTTCGGCCATTTGAAACTAGCCGATCTACAAGCTCACAATGCACCGCGATGCAACGCATTATGAGCTTGTAGATCTGCTATTTTCAAATGACTTTTATAACTTTGATATCGGCAAGACATCAAGACCTTTAAAAACACGCATATCCGACCACCGTAGTACCATCCACAACAACGTTATCACTAGCCCTGTAGCTGTACATTTTTGTAAATGGGGTCATAATGTCTCAGATATAAAGGAATTGGATTGATCCAGCCCCCACATAGAGGGGGCGACATCAATAACATCCTTTTAAAATGTGAGCTATTTTGGATACACACGTTGCAGACTCTTGCTCCAAAAGGACTAAATGAAGATTATGATATCAGACCGTTTCTGTAAATGGCATCCTGTTATGTATGCCACCGTTTTACCACCAGGTCACTGTGGCCTGGAGGTCTACTTAACAAGGGTGGGCAACTTTGAAGATGGAGAGGGCAACATTACTATATTTCC
>NC_137864.1:13879749-13882249 GCF_963924005.1 Protomyctophum bolini
ACCTTGTGATCTCAAGTCTGGCATAGGCTCAAATACCTGGGAAATATGTCTGCTGATTCAAGCTAAATATTAATGACAATATATTGCTTACGTATTGCTCAAACGTGTAAACTGAATGTTAACTGTATATCATTTGTTGCAATAAATGGTGAATCTACTTTGATGTGAGTGTGTCCTGTCTAAAGTATTAAGTACAGTATAACTGTAGTTTTGGCTAATGTAATGCAAGTTTAGAATTATGATGCGGTGTCTATTGATTTGTGTGTCCAATGGCTTTAAAAACGATACTTCTTTTAAAGTCTAAAAATAGATGATCATGAGACTTTGGTGCTGTGCGACCTAAAGACTACACAGAAGGAACAGCGGACAGCCAGGTCAGAGAATGAGAGGAGGAATTACAGTAAGGACCGGACCGGATGGGGTGACGAGACACTGGAGATGAAAACACATCACGTACATGCATGCGACAGACCCCATGAGGGAGAGAGAGAGAGAAAGAGAGCTCTATAATTAAGAATGCCCTATAGCTTTCTTCGCAGAGTCCAGTGGCCTAGTTTGTGCAACTGGGGGTACTTTTCACCAACATACTGAAAACCGCACAATCATACGCACACGCACACGGACACAAACACAGTCTAAAAAGTCTCATGTTAGTATCTCTTCTAGTCTACTGTAGTGAGCATCAGCTAGAACAAATACGCATTTAGTGTGAATTAGTGGAGGGGAGAGAGAGAGCGCGAGAAACAGAGACAGACAGAGAGAGAGAGAGAGAGAGAGAGAGGGGACCAGGTTTTATTTTTAACCTTGAAAACAGAAAGACAAACTAAAGGACAAACACTCAGGCGCATACACTCAGGCACACACACACACACACACACACACACACACACACACACACACACATGCACTACTGCACACACTTATACACGTACACCCACAATCACAGAGGCAGGTGTCATTGACTCATTGTCATAGTCTCTCTTACATATTGCAGCAACATCTCCGTTACCATGACACCTGCAGATAAGGTGCCAGAACAAAACCGTGGCACACCCGGTTGCCATAGAAACTGTCCACTATCTAATAGGGTCACTTACAGAAGCGTGAACTAGCGCAGTCAGCGACTGTGATGATAAAGGGCAAAACATCATGACCTCAAAAGTTTCTAGTTGAAATGCAGAGCGCAGGCTGAATTCACATGGGGACTGTGCTGGGCAAGAACTGCTACAGAAAGTGTCCAAGCAGGGCCTGTGCCGTGACTCAGTGGACCAGGCACCTTGGCTGGTAATCCAGTCTGGCAGTGTGCCGCGGGTTCGACTCCCGATCCCAACGGCATTCACAGCATGTCACCCCCCCATCTCTCTCCCCATTTGCTGTCAGCCTACTGTCTGTCCCTCTATAAAAAGAAAATATAAAATAAAGGCAAAAGCAAAGAAAGAAAAACATTAGAAAGTGTCTAAGCAGAAGTACACCAGATTGGAAGTCACATTGATGTCATACAGATCCATTTAAATTCCCAGGACATGAAAATGTTGTGATAATTGGTCAAAAAGGGCAGCTAGGGGAAGTACATACAACAACAATTTTTCTTTTGCTCCTCTTTTGTCCAGCACAAGATGGAACTTCTATAATCTATATCGACCATTATTTGACTTTCTTCATGATGTTGGTATCAGCCAATAGCCAATGTTTTGATATTAAGCCCTATTCAAAAACAGCAGTTGTGAGATGGCAAATCAGTCTAAAATCAAAATGAAATGTTCACTGCCCATGTTACATAAAGCATGCGTGTTTTCATAATGCCCCTTTTTAAATGTCACTTACAACTTACGCTATCGTTTAACAACCGTGTCATTCCCGAGATGCACTGCGATATTTATACGGTGACATCAGTGAGCTTTTTTAAAACATTGGCACGTCTTTATTGGAAAGGATTCAACATCGCTGCACTAACTGTTAAGTCAAGATGAGAACCACCGCAGCAAATGCAAAGTTCACAGCGCCTGCACACACATATACATATGCGCACACGCACACACATGCACGGACAAATAAACACAGCACAAACAAACGTGTGAACAAACAGCAGTGATAGTGACAGCATTGTGACACATGCATGAGGGTAGAGGGAAACTATGTAACCGCTGCAAGCAAAAATACACACACTTTAAACACACACACACACACACACACAGTTAGTGTTAGTGGAGTAGAGTGGAATGGAGAGCGACTGATCATCTTTACCCTCTTTCAGCGACTGATCTGCTACTCTTAATGAAATACTGCATAATCAGGATCACAGATTGGAGGATTGCAATTTGTCCTACAGGACCTCAGACTCATGTGCACGCAGGCACGCACACTGTCAGGGCCCTATCTTGGGTGCGACTTACCCTTTATACCTAAAGACATCTCATTTGCCATATTTTACTATCTTGTAAAACATTTTAAAATAGAACTATTTAAAAATGTTTTTCAAAATAGTAAAACATGTAATAAG